>NW_004524725.1:399605-442644 GCF_000260255.1 Octodon degus
TGTACTGTAACGTCATGTAACTCGGTAGTGTCCCAAATTTTCTAGTCAAGGAGATTATGGGGCCAGGGAGGAGGGTGGTCGGTGATGTGGAGTGTGCCTGGGGAGAGTCACATGGAGAGAAAGCACTCTCTCAGGCTTTCACAGAGAGCACATTGGCTAAGCAATGGCCATGACTCATCCACATGGCTGACACTGACAAAGTTTCTACAATCTGAGGTGTAGGATCTCAGGATAGATCCTGATGGGATTTTGCTGACCTTCTCAGACCCAGGGGCTGCAGCTCTTGTTGCATGGGTCCTGCTTTGCCTTGGTCTTAACCATCCAGTAGAAAAGTATGAAGACGAAATATAGGAAATAAAGCCATGTTGTTATGTTGAGCTGTGGGGGGACTCAGGTCAACAATTTCTGACATTGCCAGTTAAGCAGAAGACCCAATGCTATTATGGGCTACAGGACTCTTTTAGAATATTTTGCTGAGTTTACACACCTAAATATTCAAATAACGGAACTTAACAAAAAAAAAGGGTATACAGATGAATATCCATTTTGTATCTGTGTATTCAAAGTGGTTAGGATAGATATATAGTTACATTCTCTTAATGAATAGAATGATTTGTTCTAATAGTGTTTGTAAATAAGATCTCAAGTATGCATCTTGTACAGCAATTAACCACTAAGAAGAATGTATGCAGTGTGTTAATTATTGAAACTGTTCTAGCGATTTGATTTGAAAGTGTCTCACTGCTATTTGTTTATCAATAAAATTATGGAAAAAAATGTTGCCCTTTAAACCTTTGAATCACAGCAATGCAACATTTTTTGCTAACTCTTAATTCTACTTGTTCAGAACTTTCCATGAAGCATTATTCCCCACCTGACACACCAAAGGTTGTTGTAACATATGGATTTTTACCTCTGAGTCTCAGCTCCCAACCAGAACTTTCATAGCATTTGAAGAGCTTAACACATAAATATCAACAGCATCAGCTGGTTTAGAATGCTTTGCCTTTGCTATGAGCTAACATTAGTGGTTAATGAGAAATTTGAAAGAAGAATCAAGATGTATTACACACAGGTACAAATTCCCTATGATGAATGTGATCATTATGTATATCTAAAATATACCAATAAAATTAGTTAGAAAAAAAAAAAAGAAAGAAATCTGAACAAACTCTATCTAACCCAGCAGCTTGTGAAAGTTATTTTAATTCTGCATGCTAGTTGTGAAATGTGGCTTGAAGAAACTTTTGTGAAATCTGTGCTGAAAACCAAAGCCAGGCTTGCTGGAGGAGATACACATCACAGGTTTGAACTGTCCCCAGGGTTGTAGCGTCACCCTAGTATAAAGGCTCTGACTAAAATCAGCCTCTTTCTTCTAACCATCACTATTACCTGTTTTCCCCCTGAGGAAGTACGAGACCTATTCACAAGTTCCCACCCACACGGGCAGGGCAAGATGCTGATACACCCTTGGAGTCCTGGTGGCCGGTGGGAGCAGTGGGCTGAGGAAAGAGTGGGAGAGCGAGCCGAGGCTGCACAGGGACCCTGCCCCATTTCTTTGGGAGGACTGAAAGATTATTCTTATGGGCACATTCCAACCTTCTTACTGAGATTTGTTGTTGAAGAGAGACTACATTTTTGCTATTATTATTTAGTTCTAAAGAACTGAGAAAAAAACAACTGGTCCCTCTGAACACCACCATTTCATTCCCACTGCTTCCACTCTGCCCCTAAAACGTATCCTGTGTTTTTAGACTCTTTCAATTTTTTCCACTGAACAAGAACTTCAACTCATTACCAACTTCTTATGAAGGTCTAAACCACAGGGTGTAACTAAACAAAACCCATGACACATAGATCAAGGGACCTAATTTTAGTTGGCGTTTGCCTTTATGACTGTGTTCATTTGGGATGTGAGTTCTTTGTGTCCCAAGAAATATAGACACTTGTTGCTTAGAGTTTATAAACACTCCCTTATACCAATGGCATACTATTCTGTTGGGTCTCCTAAACAAATAACCAGCATATGTTCATTCATAAGAAAGTGCTGGTACCAGTAGGACCTACTTTCAAATCCATCGCTGTCTGAGGTCTACAATGATTCTCACTGCCCTCAAAATCAGTCCCAACCAGAAGAAAAGTGGTAAGTTAGAGTCCAAGAAGGCACATGCACCTCGTGAGGAAGTAAATGCCTGTGAACAGGCAGAAGTGATGTGGTGCTCCAAAGCAAAAATCCGAGCCTCAGGGAAAGGAGAAAAGAAGGTGTCTGTTCTCTTTCTAGATCTTTCTCCCCTCCCTCCATTAAATATGCCTTCCGAAGTGTAAAGAACTAATATAAAGCCTCAGGAATCATGACTATGGTTCAGAAAAAGACAAGATGATAGTTTTGCAGAGAAATGTAGTATTTACGGAGGATTCCTCATAAATCCTGTGATAACTGTGTTGGGAGAGATTGTGCTCTACAGAAGTTGTCCTGTGATAAGATTTATTTGGGGGCTCCTCACACTCTCCCCAAAAATAAGACAGTATTAAATCCTGTACTTATTTCCAACACCAAAAAGTACATGTTCATTTGACCTATATCAACATGAGTATATATCCAACTAAATGATAAAATATCCCCTTAGAAATCTAAACACACTAATTTTCAGGGTGAAAATTTGTAACATGATTTAAAAACTAATGTCATATGTACCTAACTATGTGACTACTAGAAGAGTATGAATGAACAGTTGTCAAAGATGTTGTTTAGCAATTAGGAACTTAAATCTGAAAATATAATCTTGAGATCTTAATCTAAGGTAACCTTGAGCCAAATACCTATATCCCTAGCAAAGGTTTCCCAATTTAATGGTGTTTTCAAAACCCAACAGTGTTGGTAACCCATGTAAAAATTTCAAGGGAGAAAAGAAGATACAATAAAAATGTAAATAAGCAATCAATCCTAAGAACACTAGAAATTGTTTTAAAATTAGAAGAAAATGTGCCCAAAAAAACCCTCATGATTTTTCCCACCATTTTTAAAGACTAAATTCTCTCTTATCTAGAGATATAATATTAAATGTATAACTATTTGTCTATCTAAAGTATAAATAAAAGATATTTGCTCTAAAAAAAAAGTTGGCATTAATGGGATACTATGTAAATTCTAGGAAAGTCAGAAATGCTTATGCCAAAGACCACAGGAAGAGCATCTCCCCCCACCTCTCTGTAATAAAGCACATGGACTTTAAATGCAATTTCTAACCAACACAACAGAGTTCCTATCTCTAAAATAGATAGACAGCATCATGGAAGAATAAAAATGAGGGAGAGATAAGCTCTTTCTTCCTCCTGTATTATACTTTTAAAACTCCCCTGCTTCAGAATTTCTGAAGTTTGTCTTCCTTTTTCCATCATTGCTTGAATTCAGCATTATTTTCCATTGCAAACAGAATGAGGAACTACAGGGTAGTTATTTCTGTTGATCGTAGACAATTATTCCACCATGCCCTTCCAGAAACCTGCATTTCACTTTCTAAATAAGCAGAAACAAAGTTCATACACAACTAAGCTGTTCCCTGGGGCGCAAGCCTGAGTGACAGATGCAGCCTCCTCTAGAGAGGCCAGCAAGGCCAAACCCCAGGACACTCTGCCTCCACTCGACTCACCTCCATACTACAAGGACTACGACCTCTGTCACTCTGAGGCTTTGCTCAAACATCCCATTTCCTCCCAGTTTTCCTCCATACTTACGACCTCTGAGGTATGAGGATGGTTTTTAAAGCTATTGCGTTGCTGAAAAATATTACTGAAGATAGACCCTCATGGCATATTACAAAATGATATACTCGTGGGAAAGATTTCCATCCTCCCTTCACTGTCAAATTTCTCCACAAATGATAGGCAAAGGTGTCAACCTGAGTTCAAGTCTTTGTGCACAGCACTGGGTACAAAGTAGACATCCTACAAATACTCATCCAACTTTAGATTCCTTACATCCACACTAAACCCACCACAAACTCTGTAGTTCAGCTGACTACAAAGCTCTGTAGGGATAAATGAGAGGGGATATATTTTAGAAATTTAGACTCTCTCTTTTAACCAAAATCATCACTGTGAATTCTGGTGAGCATCTTGTATATATTTTTTAAATTTATATTTCTGTGCCTACTGTCAAATTCTCCCTCTCCATGAAGTTGTTCTTGAGGAAAACAAGCTACCGCCCTTCATAAAACTCAGCAGAATTCTAATAACTTTTCATGCCTTATCTTGAGACTCACCATTTGACCAGAATTTGGAAGGGCTAGAAACTAAAGTAATTTGCATTTAAAACAGTTAAAGACACTTTAAATTGATGTACTCCTATAGTGTATAATCTGAACACTTTTATACATCTCTGTAATTAAAGCAGTAATTGGTATTTGGCTACAGCCAAAGGGGAAGACAGAAATAAGAAAAAGAGAAGATATGAGAGTTTGTGTTGTACATTTTATCCATGCTTTTAAAATATAAGTGAAATTTAATCTTCAAAATGAAAAAATAGACACATTTTCTGATATTAAAATATAAGATTAGAATACTTAAACGGAAACTGTTAGTGTGAAATATGGCTTCTTTTTACATCAAAAACAAATATTGCAGACTTGCTTTTCTTACACGTATCCTCCCATCTCACTAATATTTACATCTCTCCAGAGTAGCTTTCATGAGACACTGAGAGGGAGAAGGTCCCGCGTGCACACGCTGGACAGAGCCCTTCCCAGCCACAGAGCTGCCCACGAGCTTCCGAGAGCAATGTTAATTTCCAACGTTGGGATTTCTCTTCACATTTTCTCCTCCTAGGGTGTTAAATTCTTTCTGAGAATATTCTACTTGTTAAAATGATTTTATTCTAAGTATAAAACATTTCATTTTAAAAAAAACTACATTTTTCATATCCTTGTATGAAAGGCCCCCCAAAGCCACAAAGATAGGGAAATATCAGATTTTTTAAATATAAATCTAATTACATACCCTCAAGCATTATGAACACTGAACACAGTAACATTATATCCTGTATTTGTTTGATATGAGATGAGAGGCTGGGAGGCAGATGGTAATTAATTAGAGTTCCTGAGCTTCTAAAGAAATATTAAAATAAAATGCCTAACTGCTTTAAAGGAAGAAATCTTCAATAGCACCCCCTCTGTTTCATTGATGATTTTTATGCCATCTATCTCCTTAGGGAATCTCAAGCAGGAAAAAAAGAAAAAAGCCTTCTTTTAAGCCACGGAAAAGTGAGATCTGATGGAATCTTCCCGTAACTCTCGATGCTTTCCAATGTTACTTTCTTCTTGCTGGCTTCTCCTCTCAATGGTTATTCTGTATTTCTTCCTGGATAAAGGGAAAGTGAATGTAGTAATAAAACCTCAATTTGCTACAAAATACTATGGCTTCTCTTACAAAGAGTGCCCTCGAGGGACATCTGGGTTTGGTTTGATAAATGAGAAGTGACAGAATATGAAACCCTGGTCAGAGATTAAAGTAGTGTGCCCCAAGGCATTATGTCCTTATTCAAGGAGGGCAATGGGCACTGCTTTCTGAAATGCTGTAGAACAAGCCCTCCCCTTCTTCCCTGGGTGCCTTTGGGTTAAGTTTTGTCCATTCTTCCCCCAAAGCTCTGCCTGACTCCCAGGATATGCTCTAGATAAAGATCAGATGAAGTGTACTGTGACCAAAGGAACAGGAATCTGATTGTTCCCACAAAGGACCACATACACCCAGAGTTACATTCCATGCAAAAATGCAGAAGTCTTGAGTCTGATGAGTTACAAATAAGCCACAAACTCAACCAGCAAACATTACAAAAGAATGGACCACCCTCACAGTGTGTAACAATCAGAACCTTGAACACCCGCACATACTATGATTTTACAAGCCTTGGGGTTTAGCCCTAGTGCTAACTAAGCATGCAAGCTCTCCAGATACAAAGCACATCAGTTAAGAAACAGGACATTCCTCTAGACTGTCCTCCTCTGGGCTCTGGTTCAGGTGGTACAATTTCTATTCCCACGACCCAGTACCCACTGTGCGAACCCACTGACTCACAAGGCTGAGGTCACACCAAAAGAATGGTGGCTTAACTCTCCCAACATGACACTTCTTATTTAAAAGAGATGGACAAATTACAAGGAACACTGTGCACAAACATGTAACCAACAGGGAAAAAGAGAGTACATTCTAACTGTATAAATGATCCCCACCTGAAAAAGTAGAAGGCCATGAGCAAGCCAGCACCTAGTAAGGCACCCACGACAATTCCTGTCACTGCCGATTCTTCTAGGCCACCTGCTTAAAAAAGAAACAAATAATCAGGGTTCATTTGGGGAAACAAGTGAAAATGCCTCAGATTTCATTTATTGGAAGATGTTTCTCAAGCTCTTACTCACTAGAAGCAAAAAAAAATTAAGGAAATTCTGCAATTCTTTTTTTTTTTTTTTTTTTTTTCTTTTTTTCAATGCCTACTGCAAAGTTTAAGGAAAGCTTTTCAGAAATTACTAGATAAATGCAGCACTACAAAAAAAGTGAGAACAGGGGCCAGGGAGATGGCTCATAGAATAAGCACTTGCCTGGCAAGAGCAAGGGCCTGAGTTCAACCCCCAGTTCCACCAAAAAAAGAAAAAAAAAGTGAGAACAAAAATAAAAACAGATTCAAGAGAAATTTGAGCAGACTGGAAAGTAGAGATTCCAAATGTATCCACAGGATTTTTTTTTTTTTTTTTAACAGGAATTGAACTCATGATCTTGTGCTTGCCAAGCTGGCCCTGTGCTGTTATCTCCCTGGCACTCCGCAGCTATTTGAGTCATAATCAAAGATAAGAACTGGATTGACCACGACACTGCCCCAGCACTCAGGATGTTCACAGATGGATGGTGACGTTTCCAAGTGCTAGAAGATTTGGTGTGAACTCACTGGGTCAGTATTCTGTTTTTCGGTATTATCTCACTGGCATCAGAGTTTCATGTCAAAATGTCCTACATAGCTTTCTGGAATTTGGAATAACAATTTGAAACAATCATGTTCAATGTCCAAGTTATATAAAAAGGATAAATAGCTAGCTTTGTATACAAAAAGTCTAGTAGGTGACCTCTGGTAGGTTAACTCATTTATTCCTCAAAGCAATGGTCACTTCCTGAACTCACTTCCTCCAGGAAGTGACAGCAAGTTCTTCAGAAGGGCACAGGCCTTGTGGAATCCTCTCATGTCCCTGATTTACAAATTGTACTTGTTTATTTTATTTTATATATGGGAAACTCGGGTTTACATAGTTGAAGAGAATTTCCTAGGGTCGCAAAACCAGGAAAGACAGGATGAGCTTTCAAATCCAGGCCCGATAATTCCAGAAACTGTGTTCTCAACACTCGGTCTCCTCGACTCCTCTATATAATTATTGCATGAACATCAATACTTCATAGTAGGCAATACTCACTTAGCTTCTCACTAGCTCTCAAAAGAAGCCTCTTTAATATAATGATTTCTAATAAATTTTCTATTTACAAGTTACTTATAAGAGCACCTTGCCCACTTATGTATAGAGGCTCTTTATAAATAATGCACTTATTTGCCAATTTGTAAATTTTCAGGTGTTCCAATTTGAATATTTAGAGAATAACTATAAAGTTTAAAAATAGAATGAGCCTTATCATAAGAGATGCGTATGTTAGTAATGTATGTAGCTAATCATTTGCTTTTCCCACTGTGTGAACCCACTGAGATTTATACTGAAATGTAAATCTCAGATAACTAAGAAACTATAGCAAGAGATACAAAAGTGAGGAGAAGGCTTCTATCATTGTAGATGAGAAGGCTTGAGTGGAAGAAAGACCTGGAAACCACTGAGAAAGGCAGGAGCCAGTTTGTGAATAGTTCCAGAGAAGAGCGAGAGCGGCACTTGCAGAGCTTGAGCTCCCAGAGAATGGGTCTGTGAGCCTCACACAGATGAGAGAACAGCAGATTAAGGCTCTGCGCTTACATGATTTGCAGGGAGAGCTGTTGGTGTGCTCCACAATTCTGGTTTCATCTATTCGCAGTTTCAAAGGTCCCCAAGGGTATTTGACATTTGGCCGCATTTCAAATCGACCTTGTTTTCCAAAATAATCACCAATCACCTACAGAAACGTAAAAACAAAGTTATCAAAGGAAAGGCCAGAGGTACCTGCTTCCAAAGGCCACACGCGGCTCACAGCCTGGCTCTGCTGCTCCCCCGAATGATCCTGCTCCAAAGCAGGAGGCCTTCGGGGGCCCAGGAAACCAAAGGCCGCTTCCTGAGCTCACTTCCTCCAGGAAGTGACCACAAGGGCTTCAGAAGGGCACAGGCCTTGTGGACTCCTCTCTTGTCCCTGAGGACCCGGTAAGTTAAGATTCAAAGTCACTGATGTTGCTGTCAAGCTGGACATGTGTGAGGCAAAATGATGGGTCCCCCCCTCAGGAAATATGGTCATGGCGTAGATGTGGCAAAGGAGGCTGTGCTGCCCTAGTCTGCCCCCAGTAGACAGTGTTGTCCCTGAGTAGCCCTCTTCTCTTCTCGACTCGTCTGGTCTCGTCTCTTCTCCCTTCCCTTCCCTTCCCTTCCCTTCCCTTCCCTTCCCTTCCCTTCTCTTCCTTTCTCTTTTCTTTTCTAAAATACTTAGGATTGAATTAACCAAAGGTTGTTGCACTGAGCAATAGCCCCAGTCTTTTATTATTTTATTTTATTTTTTACTTTGAGACAGGCCCTTGCTAAGTTCCCTGAGTAAAACTCAAACTTGCAATCCTCTTGCCTCAGCCTCCCTAAGTGTTGAGATTACAGGTATGCACCACCACATCACACTCCCTAGATTTCATTTCTTTTCTTTTTTTTTTTTTTTTTTTTTTTTTTTTTTTTTTTTTTTGCTACTGATAATCAAACTCAGGACCTTGTGCTTGCCAAATAGGCACTGTGTGGCTCACCTATGTCCCCAGTTCTCCCGAGATGTTCTTTAGCCTACTACTTGGTAGGAGGGAAGGTTTTGGTTGTTTTGTTTGTTTGTTTGTTTGTTTGTTTTTTGTTTTTCTCCTACTTAAACACTTTCAAAAGTCATGGCTTTTCCCTGCTTATCTTCCTACAGGGCACTGCCCCACCCATCTGCCACAAAGGAGCCCACACCCAGCCATTTGTAAAGCCCAAATAACCTTCACTGACCTGCAAGCAAGAGCCAGGAGCCCAAGTGAAGCATATAACAGGTACACAGCTTCACACCTTCTGGGAGTCTGGCAAATAATTAAAGCACTAAAGAGCGTTTGTTAGGAACTTCCTGTTTGACAGGCTATTCCTTGGGGGGATACACCATCCCCTAATGACTTCTTCCTTGTTGCACACCCATGGCCAAGCTGACTCTCTTCAATTGGCTCCTCCACCCCCTGAAAGTCACTACTCTAATAGTCCAGTTTCAGGCCTCAGCTTCTAGCCAAGACTACAGTTTAATCAGCTGCCTGAGCCTGGATCTGAGTGAACCTTTCCACACAGGTTCCAAGGACTTGTTTCTGTTTTGTCTGGGTACAAGACACGCTCTTGGGCAGCCCATGAAATCTGCCCTTTTTCTTCAGACTGAGCAGGCTCTCACAGGCTGTGTCAGGTCACAGTAATAAAAGTTCTAGGTCCTTATCAAGATATAGTAATCACTGGCACGTACTGAGCACTTAGCCCAGGCTACACACACCTTTGTGCCTACAGGCCCATAAAAGACCAGGCTATTGAAAGGGTCAAAATATCAGTGGGACAGAGCATGAGACACTCCTGCTGCCTTGGCTCCTCCTACAAAGGCCAGGCATATCTGAACAAAGAGGAAAACAGAAAGTCCTTTATTTCACAGCCATAGCAGGTGACAGGAGCAAGGATCCTGGGCATGTGCCATCAAGGAAACACAGAGGAAGGGGCATCATTTGCTAAAACATTGAGTATTTGTGTAATTCTTATATACAAATTTATCACTTAAGCTCTGCATAGAACTTTTCTAGGTTTCATGCTATCTGGTCCTAAACAGTCATGTGAGATGAGCAAAGAAGATGCTGTGAATTCTATGTATAGCTTAGAAAACCAAATCAGAGTTTACAACCCAGTAAGTACCAGATACTCAACTTTGCATCCAGCCCTCTTTCCCCTTCATGATACTATCCTGAGAGCACCCTGTCTTTTAAACTATTACCACTTGTAGAGTTAATATCCAAGCACCAGGGGAAGAAAAGTCCCCAGGTTTAAGGGCAAATGCAGTTTCATTTTTACCTCTTTGACCCGGTGCCCCTGTGGCACAGGACTCCAGTGTGACCTTGACCACTTGAGGATTAGTGTCCCCTGTGAGTCCAAACATGGCTCCATTTCCGGACTCTGCCCTGAGGCCCCCAACCAACAGTGAGCTGCCCTTGCCTAGTGTCCCCACATTCCCAACTCATTCTTATTTTATGGCTATTCCAAAGATAGCCTACTGGACATCAGGACAAAGATGCTCTTGGTGCCACCCACGCAGAGCCTTCCCTGGCTCACCTCCTGGGTGCCTGCTTCTGCGTCAGTCATGGCGATCACAGAGAAGTCCCCGTACCGATCCCCATTGGCGTCAATGGAGACCTGCCCAGCAATGCCTATAGGACCAGAGGTGAAGAACTCCAAGTTAGTCACTGAAAGTATCTCTGTCTGCCAAGAAAAACAAGAAAATGAATTACAGGATTTTTTAAAACAAACTCATGCCACAGGGAATCTCATCAGACTTTGAGCATTTTTGTTGGCATTTAGGAAGACATTGTAATTTCATCTGCGTCTGCATTCCTAAATTCTTAACATTTCTCCATTTAAAAATGAAAAGAAATAGAAATAGATGATCATCTTTAGGGAACACAGTGAAGAAAAAAAAGAAAAGGGTAAGGCTGATCCTGAAAGCAGCACGCTTATTCTAGAGTTTCATATCAATTTTTCTTAACAATGACAGAGTGAGACGTAGAGCTCCTCATCATAGGTTCACATTGTCACTGGACAAATACACAATGGAAGCAAGTGTTTTTGATCTACTCTTCCCCCATATATATAATTTCTTAGCTTTAGCAATGCACTTCACCCCTAACACTGATCATCCCACTACAAATATCTAATGAATTGGTGACCTTCGATAATTGTTTCTCTTCTTCTTATTTACATTTTTTCCTTTTGAAAATTTCCAAAGTCTTGCCATTTAATTCAGGATGTTTAGTCTCCATAAAAGGAAGCACTTTTGAAAGCTTTATGGCTTTGTTGCACAATGACTGCATATTATGCAAAGCAGACTTAAAGACTGTAAATCACCTATTGAAATAAATTTATACTCAAGCATTAAAAAAAAAAACAACAAATACACAGTGGATGCCCTTTTGCAAGGCTGTGGCAGTACACAGGAGAGCAGGGGGACTGCTTCAAGGGTCCCCACAGCCAAGAGCTAAAGAGCAGCCACCTTGTGTTTACCCATTATCTACCCAGAAGCAGTGAGAAAATAACTAGGTGCCAAATCAGTGCAACAGCTGAGACCACGCTGAACTGAACACAGTCTCTGTTCAAGAGAGGGGCAGCCTGCACGGGACTTTTGTCAGTCTAGGCTGGGGCGTGCTTGTCAGCATTGAGGTCCAGCTTGGCCATCCCTCCCCCTTGGGCCTGGGTGGGATACTTCATCCCTTGAGCCTCCATCTCCACAATTGTCAAACAGAGATAATAATAACAATAATAATAATAATAATGTCCCCTACCAAAAGGCCATAGAGATGATTACATGAACTAAAATAAGAACTTCCAAACCATATTTAAGAGAAGTTGGTTGTTTTATGCTGCTAGTATTACTGTCAGTATTATTACTGTTGTTGTCATTGTTGTTGTTGCTACCCAGTGCACACCCCACATCCCAAGTGTTTGGGGTAAGAAGTGATTCAGATTTCAGATTTTGGACACACATGTTGGGGTATCTTGGAGATGAGACCAAAAATCTCAACACAAAATTCATTCTTTTCATGTATACCTTATGCAGAGAGCTCGCTGGTTATTTTATACAACATTTTAACTAGTTTTGTGCAGGTAAAAGGCTCCCATGGTAAGGATTTTTCCATTTGTGATGTCGGAGTTTCTAATTTTGGAGTATTTTGAGTTTCAGCGTTTTGGATTAGGGATGTGTTTATTTTACAATTACTATTATTATGGGTAACACTGCACTAAAGCCTGGCAGTGGCCTCTGACCATGCCCAGCCACTCAGGAGAGCAGCCAGTGCAGCAGTGGGGAACTCAAAAAAACTCCAATATATAAGCAGGAGATCTCAGAGACACTGAAGGAAATCTATGATTTGGACAAGCCAGAGAGGTTGCTCAAGTTGTATCTCCAAAGGCACAGAGGCTAAGGGGAGAAAAGATTCTCCTTTAGGGAAATGTAAGAGTCCTCCTGGGGAGATGACCCACGCACATGAAAGGATGCAGAGAGACATGAGGCCAGGTAGCCTGAGCCTGGAGGGCCTTTAGTATCCACTTGCCTTGGCCAGCAATGAGGCTTACAGCAGCTACTCAATAAAAGCAACCACATACCATTGGCTGATACTAAATATGTCTGTATTTTCATTTTCATTCACTAAGCAGAATGCACATAACAGCCACATCCTAATGAACTGAAGCTATTTGTTTTCTTTGTGGGAGAGTTCAGTGTAATCCCTAATTGATGTTTCTATTGATTTGGTTCTCTCCAGAAGTACTGACTCCCCTAGTAAAATGAAACTCTGGGGAAAAGCATCCCGAGGGAAAGTTCCATCCTCTAGTGTGGTTTGGAGAGGGCAGGTATTTGGGTTTACTGTCCTTTGGGCTGTGGTTGGAAGGCCCACTGATTTTTCCAAACTTTGGTCTACTTTTCTGGAAAAAGAGTGGAGCTGCCATTCATCTTGATTTTTTTTTTTTTTTGGTCTTCTTAATATACGCTGGTTACAAAGCCTACATCTCAAACTTGTACTGTATATTTTTGGCAGCCTGTTATGGTTTGTGTCTAGTTGTCCCCCCAACAATGCCTCAAGCAGTCATGGGGTGGACTTCTAGAGTTTGTGATTAACTCCTGATGTACAGGGATTATGGGTTCCAGTGCTATCAGGAATATGGATGTGAGTGTTTCACCACCTTGGGCAGGTAGCCTGAATGCAATTTAAGAGAAACACACTTGCTCTCTGTAGCCATTGTTGCCACTGCTCCTTCCTTTTGCTCTTGCTGTTTTGCTGTTTTCTGCTATCATGAACTGCTGCCCTCTGCTATGTTCCAGTCTGCCTTGCAGCCAGCAGTATGGACTGAAACCTCCTCTAACTGTGAGCTAAATAAACCTTTCCTTCCTTCACTTTAGGTGTTGGGTATTTATCCCAGTAATGAGGGAAGAATAACTGAGACACCGCCTGTCAAATTTTAAGGGACAATATATATATTCTAAATACACACCTAAATGCAGAGAGATATTATATGTATCAGCTATCCAAAACCATTTGTCATTCTTCTCAGAGGTGTCAGCAATGGTGCATCCTGTTCAGTGTTTGGGGGAATATTTTATAAGACAAGGCATCCCTAGTAATCCAAGACCTCATTACACCTTAAAGCTATTACAATTTTGCCAAGAAATGGAGTGAGAACCTAGGGTGACTGATTAGCAAAGTGAGACTTCACCTCAGAGAATCAGACAGGAGGTGAGATTGTCAGGGTGACTGCAGAATTTTCCTGCACCTCAGTACTGAGACTTTCCACCCTCATTTCTCTGCACCTATCAAGGAGCTCAAGGGCTGAGCCACAGCCCTATTTACCTTGTCACTCTGACCTCTCACACAGAGGAAGCTCAGCTTCTTCCCAGGCCATTTATTGAAAGTCTTGAGAGTTGATCACAGGTTTCATGGCAATAAAATCCAAATTTGTCAAATAAAGTCTACAGTATTTTTCCTTTGACAACTTAATGGTCACTTACAGTGACCACTAAAATTAAAATTGTTTTTAATTTTAGGGAGGCTAGGATTTTTCTTCATACAGATATGCTAAGGTTCTTTTTAGGCTTACCCTTAAATGGACTATTATTTCGCAAATAAAATGGGTCCTCCAAACCATTCAAACCCAAAAATTACCCTAGCTTCAATTATCTCCACTATATATGGACAAAAGAGATTCTAATTTAGAGAGAACCGTAGGGTCTCAGGACTCACTGCCCATTCCTTGCAGCACCAGTCCCAGAATGGAAGCTCCCAGGTGACCTCTGGGAAAATTTGGCCCATGGCCCAGCTCTACGCACAGCGACCTTCCAGCCATTGTGGGCTCCTGCCCTTCCCTCAGCCTCACTCCAGGTGCCCTCCTGCACACCCCAACTCTGGCTCCTGTCCTTCTGTCAGAGGACCAAGGACAAATGACCACATCATGTAGTGAGTAATAGTTAAAAGTGGATTGGCCGGCCACGGCTCTGTCCCCACATGCAGCTTCTCAGCGTATTGTGCACAACTTCTGGGAAACCTGACCTTGTCCTAATATGCCCCTGAATGACCGCCATTTGGTTCCTGCTCCTCAGCTGAAGCAGAGGAAAAGAAAATCACTTCAAAAGTTCAATTACCCACACCTGACTATCTGTCTACAGTAAAAAGAGATGCTGCCCTAGTTTTTGAGTATGGTGTGCCATCCACTAAAAAGAAGGAGACATGAAATCCACCAACAGCCACTACAGCTAAGTCCCAGGCAGCCCACCCTGGGCCTTTTCTGATGACTGAGAGCAAGTGGAGGCAGTGGAGTCTCCTAATGGGAGAAGGGAGAATGCCCTTGCCTGTACACATGCCTGGGCACTAGACTTGGCAGTGCTTGCTCTTGACATTGAAAACTTTCGCTCAAGAAGTTACAAAGGCATCCACAGGTGGACCCCAACCCATGAAAGGGCTCAAAGGAAGAGTGCACTGTGCAAGAGGCAGAACTGAAAGGGTGCTTGTCAGTCGCCAGCTGGCCCACCTTCCTTGTCAAACAGGTGAAGAAAGCAGTTCAGCAGGCTGCAGCAGACAGGGATTCCACCTTAGTGACTAGGATGCAAGTCCCTGGCCAAAGGCCAGCCATCTGCACTGTAGGTTAATGGTTCTCCAAAGAAGCCCACCAGCTTATTGCAGTTCACTTCCCACAAAGCAACACATCACCGGAAGTCCTCATGAGACTTTCTAGTCTTTCCAATGGAAGCCAATTCCCTAGCAAGTCCTCCCTCAAGGTTCACTGGCTCTGGCCTCACTCTCTGTCCAGCGTTGATTCCTGTCATTCTGGCCCTTATATTTGCATCAAATATAGTCCCTGGCTCCTTGGAGGACACTCACAAGTTCCCACCACAAACATTAAGACTGTCTGTAATCACTGTACTTGCCCCTGAGCATTCACATAACTCCTCCCACCCCCTCCTGGGTCTCTACCCAGCTGCTACTCAGAGATGTTTCTGACTGCTCTAAGTCAGCGGTCTCATTCCTCCCCTCCCATCACTTTTTTTCTCATCTCCCTACCCTGTTTTATTTTACAATCTCTGAAATGGCAAATCTACTTGTTTGCTGCCTGCCCGCACCAACTTGCATGTAAACTGAACAGGTTACAGGAAACAGCTTTGCTTCACTGCTGAATCCTCAGCTCTGTGGACAGTGCCTGGCACATAGTAGGTGTTCAATGAATATATTAACGAATGAATGAATGAATGAATGAATGAATGAATGAATGAAAAGTTGATGTTTGCAGAGCCACAGGAACCAGCTCATTTTCTTAGTGAGTCTCTTGTTAGTTCTGAATGTTGGTGAGGTGAGAGAAAGCCAATCCAGACTCCTTATCCAATGGGTAGAGAAAAGAGGCTCAGAAAAAGGCCTGCAGTTACTCTTGGATATGTTGTGGGCAAAAATACAGAGTAGCAGACTTGTCTGGAAAACATTTGGCAGTATCTACTATACTTTGTAAAGCACTAATTTACCTTTGGACCAAGAAATCCCACAATTAGAAATGTTCACTGCTGGAAATATTCACAAAAACTCATCACTCATCAAAATGCACAAGAGGTTCATAACAGCATACTGAATAATATAAAAAGTTAGAAACAACTGAAGTGTCCACCAGCCAAAGGGGGTTAATGAAATTCTTGAATTTGAGTTGCATAAGGTAGACTAATACATAACTCACATTTGACAAGTGCTTATACAGAAAATGCTTCTATTTGATGACAAACAAGTTTAAAAAAATCTCAAACAAAAAAAGGCATTCATAGTGAGATCCCTTTTTATATAAAAGCTCTAGATAAGATAAAAATGCAAGGGCTGGCCAGGTAGTTCAGTGGATTAAAGCACCTGCTTAGGCAATTGCAGGGGCTGGGGGTTCAATTCCAGACCAGCTGTGGTTGGGAGGCTGAAAAACAGGAAGGATCACCATAAATCCAATCTGTGTGATGAGACCCTGTAGACCTTGTATTTAATAATTTTTTTAAAAAAAGATAAAAATACATACCAGCTGGCAGAGGCAAAATATTTTTAGACAGAATCACATAGAAAACTGTTAACAGTGACTACTTTTAGGGAAGATAATTAGAATAGGGGAAAAGCCCTCACTTTTCATTTTGTCCATGTTTTATACTGCTTAAATGTTCTATTCAAGAATCGTCTTGCCAGATATGGTAGCACATATCTATAATCTTAGTACTTGGGAGGCTAAGGCAAAAGTATTGCCAAGAGTTCAACCCTGTTCCCCAACCTCAAAAAAAAAAAAGTAGTCTTAGTCTTGTTAATATTTAAATGTCAGCAGAGTCAGCCATATGGATGAGTCACAACCATTGCTTGGCCAATGTGCTCTCTGTGAAAGCCTGAGAGAATGTTTTCTCTCCATGTGACTCTCCTTAGGCACACGCTACATCATCGATCACTTTCCTCATTGACCTCATAATCTCCTTGATCAGAAAATTTGGAACACTGCTGAGTTACATGACATTACAGTACAAGTTCTCATATGTCCTAAGTCTTAATTGACCTTGGAAGGCTAGGGCCAAAATGTTGGCTTTCCTTGCAGCCCTCCTTTTTCTCTAATTTTCATCCACATGGCTGACACTGACAAAGAGTCTACAATCTGAGGTACAGGATTGCAGGATAAATCCTCAGGGGATTTCACTGACCTTATCAGATTCAAAAGGTACAACTCTTATTGCATAGGTCTTGCTTTATCTTGGTCTTAACCGGCCAGCAGAAAAGTATAAAAACAAAGCATAAGAAGTAAAGCCATGGTGTTATGTTGTGCTGTAGGGGACTCAGGTCAACAATTTCTGACATTGCCAGTCAAGAGGAAGACCCAATACTATTATGGACTACTGGACTCTTTTAGAATATTTTGCTGAGTTAACACACCTATAATATTCAAATGATGGAACTAAACAAAAAAGGGTATACAGATGAACGTTCATTTTGTATCTGTGTATTCAAAATGGTTAGAATAGATATATAGTTACATTCTCTTAATGAATAGAGGGATTTGTTCTAATAGTGTTTGTAAATAGGATATCATGTCTGTATCTCATACAACAAATAACCACTAGGAAGAGAGTATGCAATGTGTTAATTATTGAAACTGTCATATCAATTTGATTTGAAACTGTCTCATTGCTATTTGTCTCTCAATAAAATTATGGAAAAAAAACACAAAAATAAATAAATAAATGTCAACAGAGGTTGCTTGAGCAACAAGATTGGAGGTTCTTATTGGTGGTTCTTTGTTCTCAAGAAAGCAACAACAAACATGTACCACTTGAAAAGGCAGAGAGCAGCAGGGCCAGCTGGACTTGTTAGCCATCTTGAACTGCCAGGTTTAACCATTTTTAACCATGCCAGCAAAGACTTCTGAGTTTCACAAAAACCAAAATAGTCTGAGCAAAGGAATGCATATCGGGAATTAACACTTCTTTAAAGCCAGTCACAGATCTCTTCAAAAATTTATTGCTCTGTTGTGAATGAGGTTTGTGTTAAATGTAAATTTAAGAAGCAGAGTTGTTAGCTAAATAATCAGAAGAAAATATTTGCTATTTCAGTGGGACTTTTCAAAGCACATGCATTTGGTTTTCATTTATTATCCATCCTTTAAAAGTAGGAAAAGCAAGACACTGGAAAGGTCCCATAGATTCAAGCGAGAAAAACAACCACAGAAGAAGCAGTTTGATTGGCTACAGGACTGTCATCCTGTAGACTATATCCCTACCTTCAAATGTCCTGTTCCAAGTCTGCTGGATAATCTTCCCTCCATCTTTCTTGCTGTAACCAGCTCTGAGAACTTCGTGCAAAGCCAGGACATAGAGGAGGATGGCATCGTGGAAGCCTTCCACAAACATGTTCACCTGAAAAGGAAACCCCAGTGGGGTGAATCTGAACACCAACATGACTCAGGCTCATCAGTTGGAAAGCAAGCACCAAGGTTCAAGAGTGAGAATGGAAATCAGGTCGGAGAGGACAGGCAGGGTGGGCAGAAGGGCGACTAGCAAGTATGCTGTTTCCTGACAAGGTCGAGTGAGGAAAACCTCTCCCCAGTCTGGGAACTTAGAAAGCAGACAAGATATTACAGAAGGCAAGAAAACCAGACGTGCTGGCCAGGTTAATTATTCCAGCCTTTGCCCATAGTTCCCTGTGCAGAGAAACCCTCCTTCCCTGTGTCTTTACTGCAGGTCAGCCTGAATCTACCTCTGCCTTGAGCTCCTGCCTATCTTGAAGAGCGCCTGTCATCCTTCCATGTCCTAGATGTGGACCATACAAAGAGAAGTAGGTGTCCATTCATTCCCACCCACTAATTGCGAAGAGGTCATTAGCACATGTGTGTTAAAAAGTGCAAAGAAAAATGGACACTGATTTCTGCCTGCCAACAAGACCACAATTTGTGTCCTCTCCACTGTCCACAATAATATCTCTATCTCTCTTTCCACCCCCTGCCAAGCTCTAAAGATAGGAATGAAAAACAGGCTTGGGCCTTTGGTACATCCCATTGGGCTCTGACTCAAGTAAGGTGCCCATCCCCTCCAGAAACATGGGTTCATTAGTAGAAACCCAGACCAAGTGACCTTGGGAAAGTGGCTCAGTCACATTGGCTTTGTTCCCTCATCCGTACCCTGACCATTAGAGTATGGCCTGTTTTAAGGAGTGGTCACAAGAGTCACATGACACAGGGCCATGAAGTACTCAGTACATTATGTCCAGCACACATCAAGTATTCAACAAATACAAGCCAACTAGCATTCTCACCATTTTATAGACTCTAGCATGTCACAGATGCTGAGTTAGAGGTCTGTTAAGAAAGAAAGAAAGAAAGAAAGAAAGAAAGAAAGAAAGAAAGAAAGAAAGAAAGACAGTGGGTCAAAGAGGGACAAGACAGGCAAGAGAGGCTTTAAACACAATGGCAAAAGTTGAACTGAATATTGAAAATAAAGAGATCTCTTGGAGAAAGGGAAAATTTTGAAGGAAATTCTTCGGGTGCCATAGGCAAATGTTCTTTTAGGTTGTGAGCAGGAGGGGCAGGACAGAGAGCTAAGAAGATTCAGGTCCTTTGGAACTGGAAGGCTATGCTGTACTGAAGAATTCAGGCTACATTCAGCAGGCACTCGGTCACCTTGCTCCTCCACTTTATAACTAGATAATGAGCACCCTTCGATAAGGGCTAAAACCACATTCAAATGCATTGTAAACTCCACTGGACATAAAATATGCAAACACAATTTTGGAACATTGAGTAATTTACCATCTCCATATAAAAAGTACAGTCCTAAATCCACACTTTCTTATTTCCAGGAACAGACGCCAAAGCAGCAGAATGTGCTGGGCATTTGTTTCCTGGGGCACCATCGTGAGGCTCTTGTGCAAGGTGTGACCTGCGTCTACCCTGTCTGCAGAGCCATAATTCACCTGTGTGGCCTGGCTCGAATGCAGGCTCACAGAAGGCATAGTTCACCACTGGTGTCACAAGGCCTCAACTCACCGCTAAGGACCATGGGTCCTAACCCCGGTACAGAAGCAAATGTCTCAGATTTGCCAAAGGCCAGTGCTGCAAAGCAGGTTAGGATAACGGCTAAAGAAGCAGACCCACTATGCTACTCTGACACTTCCTGGCTAGGTTTCTACACCAACTGACCCTCAGCTTCTCCATCTGGAAAAATCTACCTCCTTGGTACATATCTCATCAGTGGCAGTCAGGGGCCTTGGTGGATAGCTCAGTTGTTTAAAGTGCCACTTGCACAAGTGCAGTCAAGGAGCATAGGACCACGGTTCGATTCCAAGCTTCAGAAACTGCACAGACCCATCCTTCAGGCAGCCTGAAGTAGCCAAAAAAAATCCTTGTCATTAGTTGCAGTCAGATTCAAATGACTTGATAAATCTGAAAGACTTCTAACAGCATCTGACAGAATCCTTGCTCACCTGTCACAACTATCTAGAAGTACAGAATTACACATGTTAGGATCCTGCTTAGCTTTTAATTCCTAACAGCAGCATTCAGAAAATAAGAGACTTAATTCTAGGTATGACATGTCTTGTGGACCCTTTTTACACTTGATGAAAACTAAAGCTTCTCATTCCTGCCCTGATGCCTAGGCAAATCTCTTATTTCCACAATGTAAAGATCTTAATTCTGCACAATACGATGGGTGTAGCCCAAGCTGGTCAATCCTGCTGAGCCTCAGAGAGAGGGGCATGGTGGAAAAATGTGCTGCTTCACAGGAGGGCTCAGAGTTAGCTGGCTGGATCCACAGCTCAGTCCCAGACCTGACATAGTTAGTACTTAATCTCTCCAGTCTTCAGTTTCTTCAACTGTTAAGTAAGGCTTGAGAACCGACTCCCAGTATAGAGTTTTTCTGGGGTTTAAGTGAACTAGTGCATGAAAAACACCTGAGACAGTTCCCAGACCAGAAAAGTCCCTGGTAGAAGTTGTCTCTTTCTCTTAGTTGTCAGTCTTACATACCTGAGTCATTATTTTCTCAGGCAAAAAATGATGTAGAAATAACATCTATTAGTCAAACATAATTTTCTACCATGCTAATTCAGCTTTCTGAAGGAATATGAAATTCTCCTTAAGGCCATGAAATCACCATGGCTTGAGAAAGCATACATGCTGGTGAGCTTTGACAAGTACATTTTAGCTTGTAACACAATAATGCTTTTTCAAAAGGTCTATCTAAGTGCTGGGAAGATAGCTCAGCGGTCTAAGTCCAGCAAGTGTTAAGGATCCGAGTTCAATTCCTGGTACCAGATGCTGTGCCACCCCCGGAACCCTGAACGCACCCCGCTGGCCCCCAAAACAGGCACAGTGGTAGATACCTGTAACCCCAGCACTGGGGAGGCTGAGACAGGAGGGTCACTACAAGTCTGAGCTGCATAGCAAGACCCTATTAATCTAATTAATTAATTAATCATTTTTTAAATGGTCAAAATGTCTGTCTTCTTACTGATAATTATAACCACCTTGTTACAGAGAGAAGCCATGGAATCACAGAGTCATGGAGCAGGGGAGATGTAGCTCCTTAAGAAAACTTTAATTTAGTCCCCACCATCTTTAATGGCCAAAGTAATAATTCCCTCAGTCTTCCTGCACTGTGTTCCTGAGTGTCATGTTCTTAAGCCCCTTGTCTCTGGGGGGCTTAGGATGACCCTGCTAACACGATCAAATACAAGGTGCAGGGCCTCACCTGTACACCTCTCCTCTTCCTCTTGTCCCCTTCTCAGAA
This sequence comes from Octodon degus, assembly GCF_000260255.1. Classification (NCBI taxonomy): domain Eukaryota; kingdom Metazoa; phylum Chordata; class Mammalia; order Rodentia; family Octodontidae; genus Octodon; species Octodon degus. Next base: position 421,326 of record NW_004524725.1, read on the forward strand.
TCCTACCCCAAAGACCTACAGCATCAGACATCCACATCAGCACCACCCTGTCTTCTATAATTCAGGATGGAAGAATGATTATCTGACCAAGAAGGGTGAACTAGGATGACTTTGTTCTAACAGGTAGCATGGCAGAAGACAACAGATGCCTCCAAACACATGCCCATAGCTAGGATGGAACTCATTCCATCTTGGTTTGCAAATGGATCACAACATTTATCTTCGCTTCTCTCAAAGTAGCTGAGTGTCTCCCTTTCTTACCAAAATTAGCAGGAGAGCTGCTGGCCTGGACGAGACTGCTGCCACCCCACTCTGCTGCGGGGAAGGTTTCAACACCTACCTCATAGTCCCTCAGGCCAGAAGCAAAAACCCTAGGGAGCATCTTTTCTAAAGGAGAACATTCTCACATTCACATGTGTTTTTTAATAGGAGGAAAGCCTGTTAGCACATTATAGACACTGAAAATTGGAAGTGCAAAGTAAGGGGGAAAAAACAAGGAAGAAATAAAACAGCATTAAGTTGTCTTAGGTAAGCATTTTCCACTGGACCTCCAAGCTGAAAGGATTCAAATTATTTGGTCTGTACCTTTGCTTCTGGACTGAACAGTGCTTGAGCCTCAGAGTGCTGACGGATAGTGTTGTCACTACTAAGCACAGAAAATGGGATCCCCAATGTAAGAAGCTTGTTCAGTATTTAGCAAACTATTTAGCCAGAAAGTCGATCCTTAAGGATTAAGCTAAGTCTTAATTAAATTCCTAAGTATAGCCATGCTCCTGCTAGATGATAAACAAGCTGGAATAAAAGAACAATTTATAGTCTCCACCAGAAAGCGACACAACTCCATATGCACACACGGATGGGCTGGGCCCATGGAAGTCAGCACATGGACCCCCATCAACGGCCTTCTGCTCTGAAAGCACATGCCAGGCCCTGAACCTAAAACCTCTCCTGCTGTTTTCAACCACTAGAGACCGCAGACAGCAGGAGTGGCAGGAACACTGTGTGGGCACTCCAGAGACCAAAGAAGAGTCTGCATGGACGAATACTTCACAAATAAATTCTACCCTTTAAAAATGTAGTAGGGTCTTGATTACTTGATTACATCTGAATGTCGTCAAGCCATAACAACCTTGTTTTCATTTAGTTTCCTTTTTAAAAGTCACAAAATTAGAAGTCTACAATTTAGGAAATGGCAGCAAGGTAACAAGTGAAAGCACCACCTTCTTCATGCCAAACAAGAGCAGCTCGCTCTTACTGACCGACACACGGATGTCAGCTCTTCTAAACTGGGCCAGCCTTCATGGAATTCAAACTGGCTGTTCACTGACTTACTTTAACTGGAGGGAAGTTCAACTGAACATCTTTACCCTTATCCTGGTTGAACTCTGAGAAAACGTAAACAGTAAATAACTTACTGACAGGCAGCGAATCTCCACCTGTGGCTCTGTACTTGCTAAAATATTTGCTATCTTCTCTGACTGGCTGATTTCTCTGTCCCCAAATTGAAGTTACAACTTACTTGGGTGGGGAGTTTTTCCTAAGTTTCCAGACAACTCTCTCCATCCCGGCCTCAGCTCTATCCTTTCAGCAATACCCTGGGCTATGCAATTAACAGATCTGACAACTTCGAGGAGAGCTGCCAGCACAGAGGAAATGTTTTTCTCTCTCATGACATAGAATAGAAGGGCTTCTTAAAATTTGTCTTTGGAAGACAGGAAAAGGAATATTGTGGGACTGTCCTGCTTCAAGGTTGTATATGGTTAGATTTCTGGACTTATGTTTAAACATAAGTATATAATTCTTTATGCCTATTTTTTAAAATATAGTCTAATTTTTAAATGTTTTTTCATCATATTCTGTAGGGACTTAAAGTTCAACATATCAATACTTGATGAAAAATACCTGTTCCATGTTATGCCTAAGCTGTTTGATATTCAGACAGATAGGTTAAGCTTAACAGCCTAGGTTGTATGGTAATAACAATAAGCTTCTCTTCTGGAGGGTTAACAACCTAAGTTTGCAGACCAAAATTAGAGAAAAAGGAGGGCTGCAAGGAAAGTCAACATTTTGGCCCTAGCCTTCCAAGGTCAATTAAGACTCAGGACATATGAGAACTTGTACTGTAACATCATGTAACTCGGTAGTGTCCCAAATTTTCTGATCAAGGAGATTATGAGGTCAATGAGGAAAGTGATCGATGATGTAGAGTGTGCCTAAGGAGAGTCACATGGAGAGAAAACATTCTCTCAGGCTTTCACAGAGAGCACATTGGTCAAGCAATGGCCGTGACTCATCCACATGGCTGACACTGACAAAGGTTCTACAATCTGAGGTACAGGATCTCAGGATAAATCCTCAGGGGATTTCACTGACCTTATCAGACCCAAAAGCTACAACTCTTGTTGCATAGGTCCTGCTTTACCTTGGTCTTAACCATCCAGCAGAAAAGTATAAAAACAAAGTATAAGAAGTAAAGCCATGCTGTTATGTTGTGCTGTAGGAGACTCAGGTCAACAATTTCTGACATTGCCAGTCAAGAGGAAGACCCAATACTATTATGGACTACTGGACTCTTTTAGAATATTTTGCTGAGTTTACACACCTATAATATTCAAATAATGGAACTTAACAAAAAAAGGGGGGATACAGATGAATGTCCGTTTTGTATCTGTGTATTCAAAGTGGTTAGGATGGATATATATAGTTACATTCCCTTAATGAATAGAGGGATTTGTTGTAATAGTGTTTGTAAATAAGATATCATGTCTGCATGTTGTACAGCAATTAACCACTAGGAAGAGAGTATGCAATGTGTTGATTATTGAAGCTGTCCTACCAATTTGGTTTGAAACTGTCTCATTGCTATTTGTTTCTCAATAAAATTATGGGGAAAAATTGTCTTTGGAAAATCATTATATAAAGTCATGGCCCCTCATTTAGTTATCATAATGACTGGATTGGCAGGGGAAGCTGATGCAGGATCTTGGGCTGGCACACCTAACCCATTAGATGAGAAGCCCCAATAAGAAAAGCCACCCTGGGGCTCCTTGGAGGAGCAGCAAATAGGGCGGCAGAAGCTACACTTTGGAACCTGGTAGACATAGCGCACAAGGAATGACATTTTAGTTCCCCAATGCTCATACAGGAATTCAGCTACCTGATATATTTGCACTTTGACTGCATTTCACGTACATCATTTATAGGTAGTTCTCAACACTCATCATACTCAAAGGCTGAATGGATATGGCACATACATGATGATATTAATTGTCCCTGGCTTTCAGATGAATGAATGAGTTCATCTGCCCTTTGTCTTGACCTACCACTAGCATCTGGCCCTGACCCCCACTAGACATGAGTCTGCCTCTCTTCCCAGGAGTCTGTGTCCTTGCAATGAGAGACACTGAGGTGAGCAGAGACACAAATCAAAATCCAACAGGAAAAAAGGAGGTGCTTGCAGCAGGCACTGAACAAGGCTCTACTAGGTAGTGATGAAAGTACAGAAAAGGGAGAACAGGCCAAAGGGAGATAGGGAGAGTAGAAGGATCAAACTGGAAGAGTCAGGGTGCGCTCTCCAAGGAAGCCACAGAGGACTCCTCCCAGTGCCTCGGGTATGGGGCTTGCAGGTTTGGTAATCTCTCTATCCTCTTGCTCCTTTCAGTCTAGGGAAGATAATGCTTCATACTTTCCAAGACCTAGAGTTCTCTGCCATTCCTTACTGGTTTTCTTTAATTCCACACATACCTTTATTAGAGTCTCTTTCATTTTCCTTAAGTATATCTTCTATATCCTCACAGGACTCTAACAAATACATCAAGCTTCTGTGAGCTACTCAAACTTGTTCTTGCGTAAGCCATATCTGAACCACTTAGTTCCTCCACTCTTCTGCAAGTGCGCTTAGTGCAGACTTGTTTCACTCATCAGTCTAGTTTATAGTTTTGTATGCATGGATACCCTAACAATACACACGCTCCTTGATACACAAACCATGCCATAGGTACATTTGTTTCCCTAGGATCTGGATAATACTAACATTCTATAGCTGGAGAGAGAGATCCAAAGGGTTGTTATAGCTATACTTAAAAGAAGGGTAGGGTTGTTGGTTTAGCTCAGAGGTAGAGTGCTTGCCTAGCCCTGGCTTTGAGCTTTAGCACCACAATAAATAAATAAATAGTAAGTTAGGAACCATAGCATTAGCTTGTAGTCCCAGCTGTTCAGAAGGCTGAAGCAGAAGGTTTATTTGAGATCGGGAGTTTGGGATTGGCATGGTTTGTGTATCAAGGAGTGTGTGTATTGTTAGGGTATCCATGCATACAAAAGTGTAAACTAGACTGATGAGTGAAACAAGTTTGCACTAAGCGCACTTGCAGAAGAGTGGAGGAACTGAGTGGTTCAGAGGTGGGTAATGTCAGAAGACGCTACTGTGACTGTTAACCTTTACTGTCAGTATGATTGGCTTGACAGCTACCTGGAAAATTGGGAAAGTACACTTCTGAGCATGTATGGGTGAATGATTAGGCATGACCTTGAAATCTATCTGTGGTCCCTGGCCTCTGCTTCGCTGATGTGTTCCCCAGATCTGTTTCCCAGCCACTGTGAATTGAGTAAGTTTACTTCCACCATGATGTTTTTGCCATGGAGCCAGCCAATGATGACCTGAATCTCCTGAAAACACGAGCAAACAAACCATTCCCTGCTTTAAACTTGAGTGTCAGATACGTGGTCACAGCAACAGGAATGTTGCCAAATATACCCTCTCAGCAACAACATAAAGGATAACTTGGTTCTAAGTGAAGCTTGGCTCTCTATGATTAATAAAATGTATGTCTAGGCAGTCAAAGATTTCTTTTGTCTTCACTGACTAAGACTGCTATAAAATTGTCTCAGGATCCACCACTAATAGAAAGACTTGCAGACTAATATAGGGAAGCTCTTAATGAAACTGACAATCTTAAACAGTACATGAATGACTTTAACTTTGCTTGAGAAATCTTTTCCATCAAGCTTTCCACAAAACTATACTCTGATATCCCTCATCAGAACTTAATTTCCCACCTTTTGGACACTGTTTGTGGAGGAAGTTAGAGTTACTGTCAATTTATGAGTGTGATAACCGTACTTAAAAAGATATTTCTAGTAATAGCAAAGTACTTTATATCACATTTACTGTAAAGTAACAATTATATACTGTGAGCCCATGTTTTAAAAAATTATTTGAAAGACTATAAAGACTATAAAATCAGACAGTAACTGGAGAAGGTCTGAACCATGAAACAGGAGATGCATCACCAGGAACAAAATGTATATAACTTGTACCCCAAAGCATATGCCTGGTCCAAGAGGCATCAGGCATCTGGAACTCATTCAGAAAATCATGAGATTCTTGGTATTAGAGGTCAGAGTGTAATCATGACCAATACGGAAAGCATGAATTTGGGGAGTAAATCATGGGGAAAAGGAGAACCCCAGAAAAGGGAGCAGGCAAATATGTCCATAAACTTCTATGGCCTTTGGCCAGTTCCTAAACTATACTTGCCCGAGGAAGACACCAAGAAGCTCAGTAGAAAGTTGAAAGGCTGAAAAAAGTGGGGAACTTTTGAACTGTCACCTTCTGCAAATAAGAGATTAAGAATTAGCCTACAACCAAGATGGACAGAGTAAAAAACTATGGGCACCTTTAGGAATAAAAGTTTTGTCCAAATACTAAGGAATCATCCTAAGACTAACTGTAAAACCAGGAGTACCACTGAAAGAAAAAGCTCAATCAATTTGACAAACATGCAAAGGAATCTAACTTAACTGCCTATTAGAAAAAAAAAATTAACTCTTCAAAGAAACATAACTGAATATAATTTCTATATCATCCATAATATTCAGTGTAATATTTAAAAATACTAGGCAGGTAGGACCAGGGATGTGACCTATTGTTTAAAAATGACTAGAAAATGAACCTAACATGATCCATTTGCAGATTGGTATTAGCAGATAAACACTTTAAACACTATTACAAAATGTTTGTAACTTAAAGGAAAGATGACCAGAAAGATTGAACAGATGTGTAATTTCAACAGAGAAACAAAAGCTATAAAGAAAGAACAAATAGAAATTCCCAAAATGAAGAATGTGATATTGAAAATGAAATACTGACTAGATAGGCTTAAGCACAGATTGGAGAAAATGGAAGAGCCTGTGATAAAATAGTAGTAAGTATACCAATCTGAGAAGCAGAAATAATTTAATGTTGGTGTGCAAAAATAAACTGTACTTCTATAGAGTAGCAACAGATAATTGGAAGTGATTTTATTCTGTATAAACCAATATTGAATGACATAAAATTATTGGCAAAAATTTAATCAAATAGGATAGATATACAGTTACTTTCTCCTAATCCAACGAATAGAAAGATTTGTTCTAACAGTGTTTGCGGACAGGATATCATGTCTGCATCTTATGCAATGAATAACCACTAACAACAATATGCAATGTATTAATTATTGAAACTGTGGTAGTAATCGGTTTGGAAACTGTCTCATTGCTATTTGTTTCTCTATACAATTATTTTAAAAAAAGAAATAAAAACTCATGAAAAGAAAAAAAAATTAACCAGAAAGTGCAAGCCTTCCACGTAGAAAGTTATAAACATTGCTGAGAGAAATTGAAGAAGACTCAAATAAATGGAGAAGTAGCTTGTCTTCCTGGATTATAAGAATCAACATATTTAAGATGTCAATCTCCTCCCAAACTGGCCTACAGATTAATGCAGTCAAAATCAAGTATCACAGGATTTTTCTAGAAACTGAAAAGTGAATTCTAACATTTATATAGAAAAGAAATAGAATAAGCAAAGCTTTCTGAAAATGAAAAATAAATTATTGAACACATATTATTAGATTGCTGTAAAGGAATTTGTACTATAATTGAGATAGATGGATGGATAGATAGATAGATAGATAGATAGATAGATAGATAGATAGATGATAGATAGAGTAAACACTACACCTACACCGCCTCTAAGATGCCTGGGCAATCCAATGGGAAAAACTAAAATTTGATTTTTAGCCCAACAGAAACACAAGTTAGTTTGAAATAATCATAGACCTAAACATTAAAGCCATAATTTTTATGAAGTTCTAAAAGAAAACAGAAGAATATCATTATGTCTTTGGTGCTTGCAAATTTTTATTAAAATGGCTACAAAAAGACACTAAATGTTTTTGAAAATTCTCTTTATCCAAATAAAAAGCTGTTCATCTGCAAGCACCACTAAGATATTCAAAATATTTTAAAGCTGAATAAAAAACTTAAAGAACTTTTTAAAGCCAATAACAAAAAGGCAATCCAATTTGATGGCGGAGGGGGCACGTCAGGTCGAACGCGGGGGTGCTCTGTTCCTGAGTTACACTGTCAGGCCTTTTTATTTTTATTTTTATTTTTATTTTTATTGTGAAACAGGGTTTTTCAGAGTTTCCTGGGCTAGGCTAGAACTTGTAGTCCTCAACATCTCGATTAAGCTGGGATCATATGTATCATGCCTAGCATTATAGAGTAATTTTTAAATAGAGTTTTAGCAACACTCTATAAGTATTTTTTATTTAATTTCCCTTCTCTGTTTTCCAATAAGAATGGAGCATTTTTTTTATAGTTTAGTTAATCTCCAGAGATCCTTTTATTGTCCCAAATCAAGTGCTGACCATCTAGGAGTCACGGATTCTTAGGCAGCACCTGAATGGGTTTCTGAAGGTCCAGGAGACCCTTATGCATATATGCTTCTATGTGTTACTCTCTGAAAGAGCTCCTTGCTTCCAAAAGACATTCACACGTACACACACGTACACACACACACACACGCACACACACACACACACACACACACAATGAATAAGACCTACTTCATGCTGAGCTCCTGGCTATGCTTTTTGAATAGCAGTTGCCACTATCTAGAACTACTCTACTCTCAAAATTCTTGAAAATCATGGGTTTTTTTTTTTTTACTACAATCCCCTAGTATTTCCATACTCTTCAGCATACGGAGCCAGCTCCTTGGACTCAGACATCCATCCTCCTTGATTTCTCTATCCTCAGTCTCAGAGAACTGAATGCAGCAGTCCCAGGAAGAAAAGGAGGTAGAGAGACACCATGTCATCCAGGCAGAGACGCCCAAGGGAAATAGGAAGCCAGAGCCTTCCGCTTAGGAGAGAGGGTGGAGTCGGACATACAAAGTTAGGTGGTGTCCACCCTGAGCTGATCATGTCATGTAGGTGAGGATATTTACTGCCCAGAAATAGTGTTTAGAGAGAAGAGAGCCAAGGGAAGAATCTCAGAAAACACTAATATTTGTGCAAAGGTGGAAAAGAGTGGTCATCCAAAAGACCAAGAAAAACACGGTAGTGTAGGTAGAGAACTTGGAGGCTGTGGTGAAGAGAGAATTTTAAAATAGAAGAAAGAAATCTTTCCCAATTGCTTTCCTAAGGAATCTCCCCATTCAAGCTGGATTTTTTCACCACTGCTTAAATGTTTCTAATGTATTTTTATTTCTAAGCTTGTATTCCTTGTGAAAAGTGTTCATCTCACGTAAGAAGCTTATCTGTATCCATTTATTAGCCAACAGAAACCACGCAACTAGCAACATCATTGTCCTCAGAGCATCTGGCACAGTACTCAAGGGGGGAGCTCATAAGTGCTTAATGGAATGCACAGAGGCTTGATCAACAACCATCTCCAAGCTTAACAATATACGCACGGTGATACAAGAGTAAAGTGATCAGCAAAAATATGTACACACTTAGAGGACATCAAATAAATAAAAACAATGTTCATTCAATATCCCAAGAAAGTGTTGGAGCTGTGATTGCCATAAACACATGTCATCACTGAGACAGAAAAAGGAAAAATACTCTTAAATTCAATGAGTGTGATTTATGTGGCTATACTGGGCAAATTAGTATGCCAATTTGATGTAGGATTGTTCATGAGGAAATTGAGGATTGTTCATGAGGAAATTTTTTCAGATCTTTAGGATATGGTAGAAATACAGCTACTGACTTCAGTGACTTGTAATTATCCTAGATGGCTTTAGCTGAGTAGAATAAAGTAGTAAAGATCTTCAAATTAATACCAAAAGTCAGGCCGGTCAGATAGCTCAGCAGATTAAAGCATCTGGTTCAGCAGACACAGGGACGGGGGTTCGATCCCCGGCGTGTGGTGCACGCTTGTAATCTCAGTGCTTGGGAGGCAGAAAACAGGAGATTCACTATGAGTCCTATCTGTGTAGTGAGACTCTTAGAGCCTGTACTAAATACATTTAAAAAAATACCAGAAGTCAAATTGTTTATCCTGTTAAGAACAAAATTCCTACCTCCAAAATCCCTACCCCCCAAAAAAATTTTTAGATCTTTATGAAATGAGGAAAGCTGGCTCCATGGCTCAGGGGAAATATCACAATTCAAAGACTAAGCTGAAATAATTTCCTAAAGTGCACACTATTTTCAAATTTCATAACCAAAAAGAGGGTTGAGTCCTCATTAGTATGTTACTGTAGGTCATCTCTTTTTTTAACAATTGACTGGACACCAGGCAGGATGTCATTCAAAACTAGCATCTGCTGCTCACAGGGCCTTGAAGATGGATGTTCTGTTTTAGGAGGCTGGGGTTATTTGGGAAGGGAAGGATACTACCACTTAATGTACTTCAGCTCATAAAACTCTTTTACAGTCACTTTTCCTAACTTCCTAGAGCAACTCAGTGTGGTTTTCTCCAATTAACAAATTAAAGTCTCTGACACACAAGGTGGGCATGCCCTGGGGTCATCAATTGCTTTAATGCCCATCAATTAGTATTCATTGAACCATTACTTTGAACTCTTCAACCAAATCTACCCACATGGATGTCAACCTCAATACCTGCACCTATGAACCAGAACTCTGCCCTAAGACCTTAAAAACATGGGGCTGCTGTCCACATCTGACACCAGAGTCCTCTGTTAGTGGCCAGGGATGCTGCCAGCGGCCTAGGTGCTTCCCCTCTCCCAAGCTAAACAGTTGAACCAAGGTGTCCCCTCTTGGTTCCTGTCAAATGACTGGAAATGCAGAGTTAATTTGCTGCTGTTCTGTGAATTAAATGCACACTTCCACATAACAGAGTTCAGGTTCTGAAAGCACCATGCTTCTCTAGCGATCAAGGGATCTGACCAGTAAATAAGCAGAGCTCTCTTTAGGAAGAAGAAATCTAGCATTTGAGGGACATTCATGTCCTCTACTTGACCAACACAGCACCTCCAGATCATTTACTGTGCCTTTTCTTTCAGGTTTTCTCCTCTAAACACAATGTCTTAATAAAACTAACCTACCACACTTTGTGTGAGTTCCTCATTAAGAGAAGAAGATGCTGAGACATGAGGTGCACAGAGGCGCTGAAGGGGGTAAGAGAGGCAGACAAGAGGTATCTGAGCTGTTGTCCTCCACACAGTGGCAATAAAAGAAGAACAATATCTTAGCCTTTCAATTGTAAAACACATTTTCATACTACTGCTGTTGTAGTTATGCATATTTGACTATATTGTCATCATTATTATAAAATATCCTTCTAACTCCAATTAATTACATCATCACACATAACAGCAAAATAATGATCATCTTCTGAAAGGACAAATTCAAATTCATGGCTTAGAAAAATTCTTTGTCATAGGTGCTGTGACTCTTTGCTGAGCATTTTCAAGTTATACCAATGCAACAGCATTTTTTTTATAATTAATCAATCCACACCTGCCAATATGCGACAATTACAAACAAGTAGATACTTATAATCAAACAACATTTTAATCAGGACAGTCGCAAAATCTTCAAACAATCTAAATTAGCACAACTAAAGCTACTTAAAATTACAGAGCCGGACAATTTCCCCCCTTATCCCAAAAAAATAAAAGTGGTGTGGGATTTTTTTTAAAGATTTCAATGCATTGTTATATTCATGTGTTTCCATCGCTAACCAATATTTCTTTAGCCAGAGAGAACCCCTTACAGTGCCTCAATCTTCCCAACTACATTTTCCTAATAAAACTAATGTATTAATATGTTGGCATGTGAACTCATGATTTTTCTATTGTTAAAAGCCAAATTGTAGTTTGCTTTTATTCCCTCAAATACAATTTGTTAAGCCCTCCAGTTCCTGAGAGGGCCTTTTCATTTGGATAAATTATACCCTGGTTGGCTTTGGGGCTAAGGACAAAGGAAGGGAGGGGGAAGGCCCCTCCTGTTCTGAGGTAGCATGAGCAAAAAGATTGTCTGTGCACCATGTCACTAACGTGGACAGACATAGCTTGAAATGGGTCTTACGTTCTTTTTCTTTCATTAATTTGCCCAGGTAGCTAACTCCTGAGATTTCCAGTAAGAGTGTGCTGTTCTAATGAGGTTACATTGTAAGAAACAAAAGGGGGTGGAATGCCTAGCTCAGATTTTATTGATGATCTGATAACTTTTCAGCTAATGACATCTCCCACGTAGCTTCTGCACAAAATGAGTGTCAAAATATTAATGGTTTCAACAGCTTTATGACTGGGTCTTTTCCTTTATTTAAGGACATGTAAGGTCTGGATTTTTTAAACAATTACTTACTAAGCTCTGTCCCTGTTCAAACACCTTGGCTGATGAACTGCATGCTCACAAACATCACATTTCATTTTTGAGTGTCAGAGGGAGACCTGGGATAGAGGGAATGCCCGGTGCACTGCCTGCCTCCCTGACAATACAGCTGTGCATCAGACACTGCCATAATATTTGTTTAATTAGTTAAATTTTCATTTAACTAATTAAACAAATATTAAATATTTTAAATAAGAAGAAAAAACAAGTTATGGGTGGCCTGCTAACCTCAAAAGAGCAAATATTCCAGGTTATAAAATCACCCCTTGCTCAGAATACCTGGTTAGAAATAAAAACAGAATTTACCAAATTCTACCCCAAGTCAAGAACAGAGGTTGCATTAAGAAGCATGAAACTGAATTTGAAAGCCAAAGCACTAAGGGTGTGGCATTATTTTATTTTAAAAAATAGGTACTACACATTCTTTTAACTGAAACAAAACCCAAATAGCCATCCTTGATTAATAGGAGAAATCTTGATCCACTCTCTAATACTAGGCTCTAATTCCACATTTGCAAAAATATACTTGTAGCTGTGTCTTTTCAAATGCAAATTGGACACAGAACATTGCAATTACTTAATTTGTGTATACAAGAATGAGGTTTTCATATTCAGGAACACCCCAGAGAATGGTGACCAGTTTGGAGTTGAAGAAAAGCTGGTGTTTTTCGCAAGGACTCTCTTGGCCCAAATCTGCTCTGACAGTCCACAGTCAGGAACTCTGTCTTCTCTCCTTCCCACTGGAAAGTGATGCTCTTGGTCACCCTGGAGATTAGGAGGGGGTGGATCCACTTCAGAGAAGATAGTCTCTGCTCCCTGAGGTCCATTGGAAAGAAACTGAGACTCTATTAAAGTCCTCTTCACAAGTTTACGTGCTCTGTTTAGTTTTTTCTCAATACTGGGAGTTGAACTTAGGACCATGTATTTGCCAGGCAGGCACTTATGCTGCTGAGCTATCTCTCCAGTCCCATCCTCTGTATTTTTAACTGGTTTTCTCAAGTACATTACAATTTAAAAAAGAAAAAAAAAAGCCTAACTGAAGATAGAAAAGGCATTGAAAGATTCTGGCCCCAGTATGAATTGCTAAATTATTATGGTGATCACCTGACATGGCTGAAGCCCTTAAAGCAACAGCTCATCTTCCCAATGACTACTTCCTCCTTCTTCTCTACCCTAGTCCTGGATAAAATTTCTTCTCACCTTTCCCTTGCACACAGAGACACTCCAATCAGCTCCTTACATGTAATTGACACTACCCTTCAAACTCCACTCCTAACAGGCATAAAATTATTACCACTGCATTAATTACAAATTACAAATTTACAAAATTACAAATTTTGTAAATTTACAAAAATTACAAATAACCTGCCAAGGCACCTGTATAAATGTCCATTTTAACCTTAAAATTCAGGCAGCCTAGCTTTTAGAAAGTGTCAACTTTAAAACCTAAAATTCTGCTTACACAGGCAGCATGATTCTTAGCTGATTTCCCATATATGTACAAATGAATAGTTTTTAGTGAAGCAAACATAAGAGCTACATCAGAGGAAACAACCCTGGACACAAAATAAAATAAACTTTCATTTGTATATATTAATATGATAGACTTCTAAAGAGAATAATCTCTGTTTTATATGAACTACCATTAAAAAAAGGTGCCTGGGGAAAAGTGCCTTCAAAAAGCAAAAAAAGCAAGGAAGAAAGAAAAGGTTAACCCTCTATGCTCCTCTCCTAGTGGGCCTTCATGACTTTTGAGTCCTGGTAGAACTCACAGGGCCGGTCCTTCTGGATTTAAGACTGCTAGTGATTTTTGCTGTTTTCTACTTTTTTGGCTTGCTTTCCTCTTCCACTTGACATCTTGCTCTTCCTATACCTTAATGTTAGTTCTTTCTACCAAGTTCCTTCTGTTGAATTACCAACTGGCATTGGTGCTATTTTCCTGACTAGATCATGACTAATGCAATGAATAAAACAAAAGAAAGTACCAGAAGCTTCTAAAGATAGATGAAAAAAAGTAATGTCAAAATGTAAAGAATAAGAGTGATCCTGATAATAATGAAAAGCTACAATATCATCAAACTTTGAGGAAAACCCAGGGTCAAACTATAATTTTATACCCAGCTAAACTGCTAGCTAAATATAACAATAAAGAAAATGTTTTTCTGGCATATTAGTTTTCAAAAGATTTTTCTACTCATGCCTTCTTTCTCCTTTCAAACAAAGGTGAAATTGGAAAGGGAATATCTGGTGTCTGAGAAACAGTGTATAAAATACAAAAGAGAACTAAAGGATATTTCTGAGTTAATACCGAAAGAAGAAATTATTCTAAACCAGAGCAAAGAGACAAAGGGTTGAAATGTCAATTTTATCTAAAATCTGTGACTGAGGGGTTGAGAATGAGATTAAAGCTAATAAGAAATCAACATAGTTATTAGCTACAAAGAAAGCAGAAATGTATCCCAGGAAACAACACATGAACATTAGAACACTATGTGATTCTGCTATGAATACTTACATGGTCAAGATAACAAAAGCTCTGAATATTGTGTTTTAGCTTTTCCTCACATTTTATTTTGTGAATATCTCTTAAATCAGAAAATGTTATAAGACATTAAGATTATAGGAGAGAAAGAAATTATTGGCAAAAAAGAGGGTGTAAAAGACAAATCATTTTTCATTTAGGCAACAAAAAGATATTGTGGATTTGACTTTTCATTCAGTGTGGGACTTTTCTTCTACTTACTGAACTGAACTCTTTGCATCTGGATCAAATGTTGTTTCTGTTTAAACAACAACAACAATATAAGGGAAAGAAGTTGAGCTTCACCCAAAGGCAGAGCCACCAGTTAAAGGACCAGTCAGTGAATGGGTTGCAAGAATGCCAAGCACAATAGGGAGAATGGATCAAGGCCAGAAGGGAGATTTATAGAGAGCAGAATCCAGAGAGGCTGCCAGAGTAGAAACAGTGTCTACAACATTGCATCTTACTCGAAAAACAGTTTCAAGGACAAATGTAAGTCTGCCTTTTAAACACATGATGTGAGAAGGCTGGGAATTGGAAAGATGGGGGTGATTCCTTACTCCAAAATGAATGAATAAATCGTTCATGTCAGAAGCAAAATTAATAATTTCTGGATATAAGATTATGTAGTAGTTGAGGTCAGAGGTGTTTCTTCATCTTTTTCCAAGGGAGTGACTTTTCTACACAAACCAACATACACAATGTAGTTAGTGTCTTCGTCCTGTAAATAAGCAAGGCTCTGGACAAAAAAAAACTACAGATGCTATGCTGACCTGCCATGATCTAGTTCACTGATTCTCAACTTTCTTTTTTTACTGATCTCATAAAGGATAAGATGAGGAATATTGACTCCTCTCTGCGAAAGTACATGTGTACACACAAAACTGTGCATAATTATAGTAAGTTAATGTACCCTAGGTCAAGAGATATTGGTCTACTTAAAGAGCTCTTGTAAACTTGGATGAATGTGAAAGGAGCCTCCGATTACAGAAAAACTCATGAACCCACTGCCTGGGATTTCATTTCCCTAGAAATGTGTAGATTTTACCACATACCCTACAAGTGGTCTGCTGCAAGCTAAACTGCCAAGACTTCTCTGTGTATTATCAGTGTGTCATAGTTTATATTTGTCAAGCCCAGATCTCATGCCCTTGGCTACCTATTATATGTTGTTTAAGAATTTTGAGGGGCTGTTGGTCTCACCCCCAGTGGGATCACCCATTGTCTAGAGTCTGCTCACAGTCATGCTACATGCAGCACTCAACAGACAGCATCTGCTAAGAAGTGAATGATGGCTTATACCTCTGGGGAAAAAATAGGGACAACTGGTCATTGAAGAGGAAGAGGAGACAGACTCTTGGCCAGACTTTGCAAGTGTGTAAAAGAGCAAAGAGAAAATGATATCTTAAAGTGTGTATTTGGCAGGTGGGTGTGAGGAAAGGAAGGAAATACTTCAGCATGTGGTCCTTGCCAGGCTCACTCATAGTGCCTGAGACACTTAATCTTCAGCTCATGGGTTTGCTTCCTTATTGGGAACGCTGTTGTTCAAAGGGTCAGACTGATGTAGTGGAAAAAAGAAAGTCGCCCAGGAGCTAGGAGATGAAACTAATCTTTGCTTGGCCACCGTGCCATGTATTCTAAAACCAAATGCCAGTGCTCTGGAATTGGAGCTACTTGCAGGACGAAAGCCAAACACCTCTAAGATGCCCTTGAATGAGAGCCACTACACATGTAGACAACCCAATAAAACCACCAGAGAAGACTAGGAAGGCACTTAGCAAAATTGATCATACCAGAACACCTCTCCAGCGGGGCTGTACTTCTTATGTTAGATTTTTGAGGAACCCCCCCAGAGTCTTCAGAACCCTTTTACTAACCCCTTAACATATCTCCCACAGTATAAGTGAAACTGAACACCTGGTTTTGTGTACCTAACGCTGCCAACCAACATTGTTGCACTAACCACATACAGCACCCTGGTTATATTTAAGAAAGCACCCCATGTCCTTGGGCCTCCATTTCCACCACTGCATGAGAAAGGGGTTAAAAGCTCCACTTAAGCAAATAAGTATAGATTTAATAATAATTATAATTTCAAAAATATGAACTGTGAAGGGTTTTGCAGTAGCGAGAGAGGAGTTGTTCTAAGAACACAGAGGTGGTTAAAACTAGAAAAATCTAGTAATGTAATTAACCATGTCCTTCTGATTCAATAGTAAGAAAACTAACACAATATAGGTTGTCTATCCTTAATTAGGAATATTTAGGACCAGAAATAGTCTAGATTTCAAAGGATGTGAGGGTTTTGTTATGTTTTGGTTTTGAAGTTTGATATATACATAATGATACTCTAGGGATGGGACTCAAATTTAAACATAAAATTTACTCATGTTTCATATCTTATACACATAGCTTCAAGGTAATCTCATATATTCTAATTTACCTGCATTTTGAACTGCAACCCTTTACATAAAGTCAGGCATAAAATTTTCCACTTGTGGTATTTTGTCAGTGCTCAGAATATTGAGGATTTTGGAGAATTTCTAATTTCAGATCTTCCAACTAAAGATGCTCAACTTGGGATAATAGTTACTTTTACCGGCTGCCCCTCTATGCCAGGTACACAGTAAGGCAACAAGAGTGAGCACAGGGGCCAGGAAGATAGCTCAGTGGCTTAAGTGCCTGCCTGGCAAGCACAAGTTCCTGAGTTTGATCGCTGGTACCAAAAAAAAAAAAAAAAGCCCAAAAAGTGAGCACAAGTGGGCATGGGTCCTACTCACACAGAGTTTGGGAACAACCAAAGCTAACTACAAAATCCCACCCACAGATGTGTGGTTATATCTGAGATATTCATACACATTCCGAGAGAAAGGAACACAGTAAAGTGTCACAGTCCGACTGTCGAGAAAAATTGTCAAGAGGCAGAAGTCTCTGATAAAGAGTGAAGGATTAGAGGGAACAACAGAGGCAGGAGTGACATACTTATTGGCCTGGACTATAAAGAATGAAAGTAAAAGAAATAATAGCTACTGCCCATTAAGTGCCTGGCATGGGTTAAATATTATGTATATATAATTCTTGAGTTTTTTTTTTTCAGCAACTTGATCAGTTAAAAATTTATATCATCATTTTACAGTCAGTAAACTATGGCAGGGTTTCAGAAACATGTCCAAGATTAGAACTACCTAGTAAGAAGCAGAGCCAGGTCTGTGAAACTGCAACCCTGCTTGTGTAACCCTGGATAATACTGCCCAAAGGTGGCTGTTGGAAGCATAATGCATCAGAATGAAAAGGGCTTCACTTGTTTCATAAGCAAGAAGACAAATATTTTAAAATATTATATTACCTGAAGGAATACGTATGGTGGAGACACTGTCATATGGTATGTGTTCTAAATCCACCACCCCAGACTTCTCAGCCATACTACCGCATGACAAGGTACATGTCCTAATATCTGCACAACACTATTATACGCAGCACCTCCAGCCCTAGTGATAGCCTAACCCTGAGCAATCCTGTTTTCTATCACAGCACACACATGCACCATCCAACCACAGTTTAGTAATGCAGGAGTGCAAATTTGACCCAGAAAAGAGAATTCACAAGCCACCAAATAGCCCAACTTGAAAATCTCCACTTAAGCAAGTAACTATACATTTAATAATAATTATATTCTCAGCAAATTGGTCAAGCAATGGCCGTGACCCATCCACATGGCTGATGCTGACAAAGGACCTATGAACTATGGTACAGGGTTTCAGGATAAATCCTGAGGGGATTTGACTGACCTTATCAGACACAAAAGTTACATTTCTTGTTATATAAGTCTTGCTTTGTCTTGGTCTTAACCGTCCAGCAGAAAAGTATAAAAACAAAGTATAAAAAGTAAAGCCATATTAATATGCTGAGCTGTAAAAGACTCAAGTCAACAACTTCTGATACTGCCAGTCCTACAGAAAACCCACTACTATTATGGAATACTGGAATACTGGAATATTTTGCTGAATTCACACACCTACAATATTTAAATGACAATAGAATACCCTTCTCTGACAAAACTAAACAAAAAAGGGGGATACAAATGAATGACCATGTAGTATCTGTATATTCCAACTAGTTAGGATAGATATACAGCTTCATTCTCTTAATTCAATGAATAGAGAAATTTGTTCTAATAGTGTCTGTGGACAGGTTATCATGTCTGCATCTTGTACTATGAATAACCACTAAGACAACAATATGCAATGTATTAATTATTGAAATTGTGCTAGTAATCAGTTTTGAAACTCTCATTGCTATTTGTTTCTCAATAAAATTATTTAAATAATAATAATAACTATAATCTCAAAAATATAAACTGTGAAAGAAGCTCAAAGTTTTGCAGCAGCAAGAGAGGAGTTGCTCTAAGAATACAGATGTGGTTAAAATTAGAAAAAGCTAGTAATGTCATTAACCATGTTATAACCTTATTAAAGAATGAAGAATTAGGTTGTTCCAATAGATATTTTCTAAAAGGCACTTGATAAAGTTTGAACACCCAAATCTACACTGGTCACAAAACTGCAACTAACAAAAAATAAAAGAGAATTTCTACAATCTAATGAACTCTTTCAAAAACCCCATAAGTAACATCATGCCTAAACAGTAGTATAAACAGTATGAAATCTGTTACATGTTCTCCACTTTAAAGTTAAGATAAACACTATCTCTGCTTAAGCTCAATACATTATTGTGATCCTTGCCAGTGCCATTAAATTTTATTATTATTATTATTATTATTATTATTATTATTATTATTATATCTTCTGTTTATTTGGTACAGGTTCTTGCTACACAACTCAGACTCACAGTGATCCCCCTATCTCAGCCTCCCCAGCACTGGGATTACAGGAGTGCACCACCATTCCCAGACTTGGTGGCCTGCTCAACGCACCTGTGGTCCTGGGGCTGGCACAGTATGCAGTACCAGGGATCAAACCCGTGTCCTTATGCTTGCCAGGTAGGTGCTTAGACCACCAAACTATCTCCCCAGCCTCATTAAATTTTTTAATTTAATTTTTTATACTTGATTTTAATTGAATACTTTTAACAATTATGTTTAATTGCATGCATTTTAAACTAAGCATATTAAAAGTAAAAGAATTAAAAAGAAACAAAACAGTCACTATACACATGTAATATGATTGTTTAGAAAATGCAATGTATATTGTAGAACTAATAAGAGTCCACCAAAGTTACTGCACATGAGTGAGACAGAGGAAAAAAATGGAAGGGCTCATGATGGGCACTGGGAACTGAAACCTAAAGCAAGTAGATGGAATAACTCATGAATATAAGACCAGCAAAAGAACTGAACTCCAAATAAAGTCCATAGACTCTTACAAAGCATCTCTTGCTGCACTAGATCAAGGTCTATCATCTGTCAGGGCCTCAGTTCCTGACTCTAACTCCCATTTCTCCCTCCATGACCACCTGTCCAAACTAACCTGATGAGAGCTGCAAGTGGTACTCAAAAGAGCACAACTGGACACCTATAAATCTGAAAAGCAGACATATTTTTCAGAACTGGAGTAAGTTATTATTATGAGCCCAAATTTCTATTTCAAGGGGATGGAGGGATGGATAGATGAATGGATGAAGGGATGGATGGATGGATGGATGGATGGATGGATGGATGGATGGACTGGTTGAGTGACAAAGTTCAGTTTTCATAGTCCCACCAGCAGGGAGAAGCAGTACTGTAATTCATAGCTGCAAATAATCTCTGAATAGTAATATTTGGTTAGAATGTATTAGAGGTCTTGATAGTAGGTTTGTCTCCTTAATGGGTTTTAGTGGTTTTTGCTTGTTTGTTTGCTTGTTTTCTTGCTTAGGCCAACACTAAAATAAGATTTAATACTGTGAGCATAGAGTAACAAAACTGAGAAGTATAGGGATCCACTGGTCTCAGTGTGGTCTGTTGTACCCTGGGGAGGAACAGCAGCAGAAATGAGAGAAAGATAGACAAGGAGACAAGAGCTGGGTCAGGTGGTGGCCCACTTACCTCATTGGCAAAAGGCCCCAAGAACAACAGTAGGGGCATTTAATTATATTTTTGCAAAGTTAGTATCACAGGACACAAGGTTGCCCAATGACTAATAGCTAACATTGACCAAGCAGGATGTTTTTCTCAGGACTGAGGTAGCTTGACTCTAGGCACTGAGGCTTAGTCCTCCTTTCACATATTTGACCAATTTCCAGCCTCTGTGGCTCCGAACAGAAAAGAATGACCTGGCAGTGTGTCAGGATGCCAACTTTTGCCCGGTGAATCTCACTACGTTGGACAATGAATGCTGAAATAATAGACTTCAACAGCCTCAAGGAGAAAACCAGACAAATGACAGCACTTGGCATGCCCTGCTGGCCCCATCTCTGGGGAAGCTACAATGGCAATTGAGACTGGGTGTGGTGGCATGTGCCTGTAATCCCAGCGCTTGGGAGGCTGAAAACAGGAGGATCACTACAAGTCCGATCTATGTGGTGAAACGGTATAGACCCTGTAGACCCTGTACCAAATACATTTTTTTAAAAAAAAGACAGTATTGTTGAGTTTTCAAATCGTAAATTTAGTGTGAACCTAACAAAGTAAAATACTATACAGAGCCCTATGTAAAATTTCCATTTTCACCATTGGTGCAGTCCATGTTTGGTAGCTTTACTGGAGGAAGCTCACTAATTTTTGAGCTTTTCCTCCTCCTGTGGCAAAGGGCGGAGATGGCGGCAACATTATCACAGGTTTCCTTAAATCTGGACTTCACTGCAGAAATCCTGCTGCTTTCATAACTCACAGCACAGTGCCCAGCACATTAGCAACAAGTCACGTATAACTACCTAGTACTGAGACTGTGAGTTTACTGTGAATGTCAGATATGATCTGAATTTCAGAGACTTTATAAAATAAGAGATGGAGCAAGTCTAATAATTTTTGTATTAATGAAATATTACCAGGCTGGTGAGATGGCTCAGTGGGGCTGGTGAGATGGCTCAGTGGTCTAAAGCACCTACTTAGAACAAGCTAAGCTAAACAAAGCACAGGGACCGTGGTTCAATCCCCCAGCACCACATGCCAGCCAGCCCCGCGCCCTGGTGGGCTGAGCTGGCCACACACACACACACACACACA
>NW_004524725.1:442911-443646 GCF_000260255.1 Octodon degus
TATGCAGTGTATTATTTGTTGAAACTGTACTTCCGATTTGATTTGAAACTGTCTAATTGCTATATGTTTATCAATAAAACTGTAGAAAAAAAAAAACTCTAAGTACTCTTCCCCCTCCCCCCCCCCCAGGAACCAGGGATTGAACTGAGGCCCTTGCGCTTGCCAGGGAAGCACTTATTCCACTGAGCCATCTCCCCGGCCCCTCTAAGTACTCTTTACAAATTATATAAGACCATACCATATAATTCTGTGCAATTAAATTTGTAGGAGACAGTAAAACTGAACTCAAGGGAAAGTAAGTTTGAAGAAATTGTCCAAATATCACCAATACATCATATAACTATCCCCCTTGTGCATTTGTATTATATACTAAGACGCATCATTTTTGTAGTATTTGTGCCAGAAAATGAAACTCATCTTATAATGAGAAAAATCAAGGGCGGCGACCTGGCGCGGCAGTCTCCGCGCCAGGCTGTGGAGCGCGAGGTGGCCAGTTCACACCCCGATCCCGACTCTTTCTCTTGAGGGCATTTCACCGACCTTCTCAGATCAAAAAGCTACAACTCTTGTTGCATAGGTCCTGCTTTACCTTGGTCTTAACCACCAGTAGAAAAGTATGAAGACGAAATATAGGAAGTAAAGCCATGTTGTTATGTTGAACTGTGAGGGACTCAGGTCAATAATTTCTGACATTGCCAGTTAAACAGAAGACCCCATGCTATTATGGGCTACTGG
>NW_004524725.1:443746-449401 GCF_000260255.1 Octodon degus
CCTCTCTTTTTGGTTTTTTTGTTTTGTTTTGTTTTTGTTTTTTTGGAAAGGTATTTTAAATGGAATGTGTACACAATTTATATGAAGCACTTAAAACATTAATGAATATGTTTATAAATCCCTTTGCGTGCTTTTGATAGAAAACCCTGTAAAGATAAGTATAATCTTGTAATAGCTGTACAACAGAGGGCCATTCATTAAGTTCCAACTTTTTGACAGGAGTAATGCAAAACACCATCAAATATTATTATCCATAATCAGGCTGGGGAGATAGCTCGGCAGTCTAAGTGCCAGCCTAGCAAGCTCAAGGACCTGGGTTCAATCCCCAGTACTGCATGCTGTGCCAGCCCCAGAAGCCCAGGCACACGGTGCCAGCACAGACACCACACATGCTGGCACACACTTATAATCCCAGCACTGGGCAAGCTGAGACAGGAAGATCACTACAAGTCTGAGCCTCATAGTGAGACCCTTTACCAAGTAAATAAATAAATAAAAAGATTTTGTAATTATCCATAATCTTCCTAAAAGAGAGGACTCATTTAATTCAGGAAGCCTGAATAATATTAGCAAACCACACAGATAAAAAGTGCTCCCCATAGGCTCTGAACATAGGTCTGTGTGAGGGGAAGCCAGCACACCTTAAAGACTTTCAGAGTGATCCTGTTTGAAATGACCATCTTGTGTAAGGTTGGGTCACTCATAGTTAGGCAGGGACAATTCACACCATTTCTCTCTCATTAAGGGGTTTGTGTGTTTGTTTTTGGAGGACAGGAAAGACTGAACAGTTTTTGAAAAACAACACACTTAATGAGCCCAAGTGGCCCCTATCTTGTGAGAAAGCATTTGCCACCACAGTGTGCCAGAGGCAGCCCAAAACACGGCAGCCAGGAAGTACAGTCTTCTGCCGTCTGCCCTGTCCATTAGATGAGCTCCCCTGTTGAATCCTTGGCCCAAGACAAGCTTCTGGCTCTAACCCACTCCGAAAATGCATTCTAGCAGCAGTACCATAAGCCTGGAAAGCCCTGACACAGGAAGCTCCCTAGAGCAGAAACAAGACAGACAAGCATGCTACCATGAGGTGAGCACACGTTGCCGAGGGAAAGAGTCTACTGAAACTCAAAAGACCTTCTTCCACCAAGCGCTGGAGAAATGAGACACGAAAAGCTTGGACACAGCTTCACCCACCTTCTCCCCAGCCCCCTCCTAAATGGGAGGCTCCAGACACTGATGGACAGATATTCTGCTCAGCCTTAAGGTCCCCACACAAGGCAATTTTCAGCCCTGCAGGAGTTTAAAAAGCATAAATAAAGGGCAGGAACGTTGGAGGTATGGGGAGGGAGGGACAAGGGAAGGGAGGGAAGCCAACTAGCAACACACCAGAGGCAGCAGTGACATTCAGACCTGAACCTGGAATTTTTGAATGGTTCAGAATCGGACCCTTTGTCACCTCTGATTGAGTTAGAAGACTGTTTTCCGTCTTCGTAATCAAGCACTTACGTAATCCTCCTCATTGAGCCCTTGTTTCTCAACAGAGCTTTTCACCTCCATGGAAAACTTCTCAAACTCAGGTTTCACGGACCTCAGTAGGGTGACTGTTTGGAGGGATGAGTACGCTTGCTTAGCTTCAAAGTCATGTTTGTCCCCTCTCTTCCACGAGCCATCTCCTACGGGAGAAATAAAAATATTTATCATTCCAAGCCGGTTACCATAAAGAGGCCATTCTCTCTCTCTCTCTCTCTCTCTCTCTCTCTCTCTCTCTCTCTCTCTCTCTCTTCAGCTGTGATGTGTCCCAACACGCTACTTCTGGCAGCTGGGGCAAGAGGTATCATCATGGTTTTGCACTTGCACGCTGTGTGACAATATCAAGATCATTGAAAGAGAAGATTCTTGGACACACGGCCCTTTGAGATGTGAGAGAGAAAGAGGAGCTCTGTTGGTGCAGTTGCCTTATGATTACCACGTAGCTGCAGTTCTCAGCCCTCCTCCAGAATTGCAGGGCTGGATTAAGAAGTAAGTCTTCATTCCTTTCCATTCGTGCTTATTTTTTTAACATATACATCAACTGTGGAGGTGAACCAATTTGCTGTTAGGTAGACTTAGGGCAGCTGGTGACAGCAGTGCACCACAGTAGAGAGGCACATGTGCTGTGCAGTTGGCACGGCTTAGAGAAACATGTTTGAGGTACTCAATACTTGTTGCATTTCTCCAGGGGGAAGCGTAGCTTAGGGGAACTTGAGGATTTGTGTCTCCCTGATCCTGGCAACATCATCAGAATTATATTTTGCACAATTTTCATCAGTGCATCAATGGTAATAAGTACATTGAAGATGTGGACAGTATTGATAAAAAGCTCTATTTTTGAGCACTTTTTTTTCCTGTATTTAGGACAAGGTCTCACTACACAAATTGGACTGGTAGGGATTCTCCTATATTCAGCCTCCCAAGAGCTGGGATTACAGGTGCGCGCCACCACACCCAGTCTCAATCAACATCTCAGTGAGCCCCCAGGGCAGGGCCTGCACAACCTGCCTGGGATTGAGCCCAGCCGCTGCACTCTGCCTAAGCAGGCACTTTAGTCAGCTGAGCTACCAGGCTGGCCCTTTATCACTTTATGTATAAACTTATTTAATTCTCATGAGATGCTATAAAATGAATACTATTGTCTTTTCTACTTTACAGATGAGGAAACTGATACTCTAAACTGTTGCTTCATATCTCTCTTTCACAAAAGTAATGACTTTTCACATGGAGAAAAACAATGTTTCTTTCATCTGAAAATACAACAAGGAAAGCAACGTGCTAACAACATACAAAGCATGTTTGCACCTTGAGCTCCCCATCCACAGCACACGCTGGCAGCCCAACAGCGCTGCAGCAAGCTTCTGCTCGGAACACACAGCAAGGTCTGTGGTACTTGTTCTGCTCTTCCAGAATTTCAAAAAAGACCTTGTGCCTGTGCAACTTCTACCCCAGCCTGAGTCACACTAAGATATCCAAATGATGTGCATGTTACATGCAAGGTCCTGTGGTACCCATGGTAAGCATCATATATGTCGTGAGCAGTGCCCAACAAATTCAAGAGAGAAATTTAGAGTGACACATGAACAACTGAAGCTATTACAGGGTGGTGCTAACAGCTTACTATGGAGGTAAGAAGGAGGAATGCAGAGTGTGGAGGAGGAGGCCACAAGCTCCAGCTAGGCAGAAGGTTTCATGTGAGGAGAAGGCACGAACCTAGCCCTAAACATATGAAGAGGAGTTTAGCAGAAGGAGCGGAGAGTGGGAACACATGGCCGGCAGAGCGCACAGCAGGGGCAAAGGTGCAAATGTGTACGCCTCCTGTGGGCGGGTGGGCACCTCTGTCTAGAGCATGAGGAAAGCACAGCCCAAAAAGATGTTGCTAGAGGTATCTGTACATTGGTAACCCTAATAGTAGCAACCATTTATAAATTGCTTACTCCATGCCAGAAAGCTGCTAAAAGATGAATAAGACAGAGCTGAGGGCAGGCTTCATTAAGGACTAGACCTGTACTCACTGAACACACGGCTTAATTTCAAGCCACCATACCCAACTTGACAAAGACCTCCAACTTTCCTGCTAGTCTTCCGAAGTCCCGCAAGGCCCCAGTCTGAGCAGTGCCATGCTTATGCTGAGGGAGCTGGAGAAACCCAGCAGGGTGCTCAACCCCAAGACACATGAGAGACAATGTTTGCCAAGAAACTGAATCCAGCTCTCAGGGGAGACCCCAAGTTCTAAGACTGCCCAGAACATTTCTTCCCATGAAGGACTCCATTCTCTATAGACCTTCAAAAACAGTTGCGGGCTCACTGTTCACTGATGCTGGGTCTCAGTACTCAACAGAACTGGTATTTCTTCAGCTAAGAGGCAGAATGTCTCAGCTCTGGGAAAGAAGTCTCTCTGGGGGCATAAGAAAAGAAAGCTTAACCCCATAGGGCTTTGTGCTGTGCAATTGTAAAAGACACATGGGACTGGAAGCAACAATTAGGCGTTACCAAAAGGAAAAGAACGTGTTTGTGAAGTCTCCCTGAGTGTGGTGGCACACACTTAGAATGCCAGCACCAGGGAGGCTGAGGCAGGAGGATTGATTACACAGTGAATTTAACACCAGTCTAAATGACAGAGTAAGATCTTGTTTCAAAGAAAAAAAAAAAAAAGATGTGAAATAAATATCCAATAAATGTCCAGTAAATCTGCCTACAACAGTCTACCAGGCAACTATTTTTGGAGTTTGGCTTTCCCGTGAGTGGAAACAATAGTGCATCATAAATTTAAGCAAAACAGCGTGAGTATCTGCACGCGAGCAAGCCTTCCAGCCTTCACAGTCACCCCTTACCGTGACGGATCAGGAGCGTCTCCAGTACCAGCACTGGTGAGCACTGGGAAAGCAAAGTCGGCTTGGCACAGCACCAGCAGTGGAGACAAATTTAAGTCACTAGACAACTTGGTGCCCCTGGAGATTTATGGGCAGGACGGAAGAGTGACATGATGAGAACCGCAGCGGATTAGAGTGAAGAGACACTGAACGTTCACAGCCGGAATCATTCAGACGCGAGGTTATGAGAGGTCACAGGTAGGAAGTCAGCCACCATAGGAAGGAAGGAAGGAAGGAAGGAAGGAAGGAAGGAAGGAAGGAAGGAAAGAAAGAAGGAAGGAAGGAAGGAAGGAGAGAGGGAGGGAGGGAAGGAGGCAGGGAGGGAGGGAAGACGAGAGGAGAGAGAGAGAGCGCAAGGAAGGAAGGAGGAGAAAGAAGGAAAGAAGAAAGAAAGGGAGGGAGGGAGGAAGAGAGAGAGCAAGGAAGGAGGAGGAAGAAGGAAAGAAGGAAAGAAGGAAGAAAGGAAGGAAGGGAGGGAGAAGAGAGAGAGAGAGAGAGAGAGAGAGAGAGAGAGAGAGAGAGAGAGAAAAGGAGGAAGGAACTCAGAACCTTGCACTTGCAAAGCAGGCCCTGCACTGCAAAGAACAGATACTATTTAAAACCCAACAGGAAAATGTATAATCTTATTTCTAGATTTTTTAATACCTAAACGCCATTAGTCAACTTCTTTCCTGTTTTGGCTAAAATTTAAATCAATCCCTGGAGCCCTGACTGCTGTCTAGAGAATGGATGCCAAGCACTAAGACTGAGCGAACAAGAAATAGGAAAAGCTTGTGGCTCTGGTGACCTTATGGAACCCTGTCTTTGCCCTGGACTTCCCATTTATGGAATTCTTTCAGGTAAAAGAACAGACCTCCACATTTATTTCAATCATTATCGCAGGGAAACTTGCTTATAAGTGCAAGAAAAATTCATAATCCACCCAGGTCAGTAGGATGTATTAACTAAAAGATGATTAATTTGGTAACAAGTTTATGACCCTAAATCTATCTATAAAACTACCACAAAAGAAAGTGTGTACTTATAACTTTAAAAGTATCATATATAATGGTCAAAGTAAACTAAGACTAATTATGAATGTGGCCAGTTATGTTCCAAGAAGTTTGCTAGGTATTTTACATACAACTCCTTATTTATTACTTACACCATCAGATAAGTACTATTAGTATTATTAGAAGAAACAAAAGTTTACAAATGGTAGAGTTATGTCACTTTAACAATGTTAGGGGTCCGGCGAGTGAGTGAGACAACCCAGGCC
>NW_004524725.1:455936-464981 GCF_000260255.1 Octodon degus
TGCATTCTCTTAATGAATAGAATGATTTGTTCTAATGGTGTTTGTAAATAGGATCTCAAGTCCGCATCTTGTACAGCAATTAACCACTAAGAAAAATATATGCAGTGTATTATTTGTTGAAACTGTACTTCCAATTTGATTTGAAACAGTCTCATTGCTATCTGTTTATCAATAAAATTTTGAAAAAAAATAAATAAAAATAAAATAAAATAAAAGGCATTACTCAAAAAAAAAAAAAAATCAGATAAATCCAAATGGAAAGTCACTGTGCTCCACGAGCACATCAGAAGGGTCTACCACGGCAAGCTGGCAGAGACATGGCAACTGAACCAGTGTGGAACGCTGTGATTGACGCCAGAGCCAAACAAGAACATTAGGAGGAGAGGTGATAAATTTGAAATAAGGCCTGTAGGTCGTTTACTAGTACTATAGCAATGTTAACTTTCTTGTTTTGATAATTTTAGTATGCTTATGCTTATTTAACTTGTTAACATTGAAGAATCTTCATAAAATATATACAGAAGCTCTATATCACTTTTGCAAGTCTTCTATAACTGTTTCAAAATAAAAGGTTTTTAAAAGTTGGCGTTTATTGTGCCAGCCTCACAGGTTCGGGTATACCCACTGTGGGGAGCAGCTTTTCCAGTTTTCTTTATCTATGGGAAGTGCATTATATCAAGTGTATGTCCACAGTAATACTGCTTAAGTAAGCCAGGGTAGCAGGGCAGGAAACGAGGGGGTACGTTTGAAGGTTTAAATTCTGTGTAATTATATACTGCCAGCAGGAACCGGGAAGTGGGGCTCAGTGTAAGCGTCATTTGTGATCTGCACACTTACACTCCCTGAGATCTGCTCCACTTTGAGCAGCCAACCTGCAGATTTAAGGAAATACTCTGTAGCCCTCATGCTGAACTTCAGAGAAAGCCCGAACCACGTTAAAAGAGAAATGTGTTGCACCTGTGATCGTGATGGCCTCCTTAACACCATCTAAAATGGGACCTGGGAACTTCCCCAGATCCATCATAAGGAATTAAATGCCATGACCCTCGCCCCCGAAATTCTGCATAGGAGAGGCTGACAGCACAGTGATCAGAGAGGAAGGAGGTCTATGAGCAGTGGCTTCCAAATGTCTTTACCTCAATTTATAGTAACAGCTATTTTATTTCACATTATAAACACGTACGTAATATGCATAAATACACACATCTTTATATTGCTAACATGTAAGTTTTATGCACATATGAGAATTGTGACATGTTCTATCCTATCGTGGCATAATCTGTTTCATTCTATTTCAAATTCTACCCACACCTCACTTAAATTATTTTGACTGTCCATCTCAGTGGTAGCAACTTGCAGTTGGAAAAGGACTGGATGGGGGTCTTCAGGGCCTGCAAATGAGCCATCTGAGGGGGGGCTTGGCATGCGGGTCCCCAGACAAGTACCTTGATGGCACAGACACATAGCTTGCTCTCATTGAGTTCTCAGAGGAGAAAAGTTTGAGGAATTATGAGATGTTGTCACAATACAGAACACGGCATTATATAGTCTTGCTCAGAATAACAAATTTCCAAAATCATATTTACAGAAATCACATTTTAGGGCATAATTCAAAATGTTTAATCATCCTCATATTCTCTTTTTTTAATGTATTTGGTACAGGGTCTCACTACACAGCTCAGACTAGTAGTGATTTTCCTGTTTTCAGCCTCCCCAGTGCTGGGATTACAGGCATGCACCACCACACCCAGACTCAGTTACAGGCTCAGTGTGCCCCGGGGATGGAGCCTGTGTGGCATGCGGGACTAGGGATTGAACCCTGGTCCCTGTGCTTGCCAAAGCAGACACTTAATCTGCTGAGCTATCTCACTGGCCCATACTTTCTTTTTGACACAGCTCTGATTCAGATCTTGAATGTCCTCCATAAGCCCGTGTGTTGAAAGTGTTGTGATGGCCCTGGTGCCATTAGAAAAGGGTGGAAGCTTTAAAAGCCAAAGCCTACTTAGAGGAAGTTAGGTCATTAGAAGTGTGCCCTTGAAGAGTTATGGGGCCTCCTGCCCTTTCCTAACTCTCTTTGCCTCCCAGCTACCATAGGCTACCATAGGCTACCATAAGGTAGCTATGCCTTCCACCATGCCTTCCTGCTATGATATGCTTCTACATCACAGAACCATAGCAGCAGGGCCAGGAAACCATTCACTGAACCCTCAGCAACCAAGAGCCTAAGTAACATTGCCTCCTTATAAGCTGCACACCTAGAAGGTTGATACAGACACGTTGGCAGTGAGAGGGGAAGCTGGAAGCAGAGTTACCGTAGGAAGAGCTGTTGAAGAGTTCAATGTTGAAGAAGGCATAGTCTCCACCAGTCATGCCATGTCTGTGTGCTGCCAGCATGATGCTCCGGATGGTGTCCCCACTGGCACACATGATCACCACTGGGGAAAGAAACAAAGAGTGCACATGAGATGCCACCACAGCAGGCAGCAAGCACAGCAGAGCCGGGGGAGAGAGGGAGAGAGAACAGACCCCGCACTTGGCACTTAGAAGGCCTTGAAGTGCTGCCTTCTCACAAGCTGTCTATTACAGCAACCTCCTTGTCTGCATGGCACCCTCGCCTAGTCCCCAGTGGAGGTCTGAAGCTGTGGGTAGTGCCAAACCCTCTGGGTACCATGTTTTCCTACACATACATATACTAACATCACCAGTGGGGGGAAACAGACTCACCAGACTCCTGACAGAACACGCCATGGACCAGAAACATCCAACAGGCAGCACACATCCAGTCAGGAGGAAGAGGCTGCAAACCCAACTTGGGAAATAGCAGAATAACTGACCTGTATGCCACCACAAGCCTCCTCATTTTTGTGGTTCTCTACCACTGAACCACAGTGCCAGCCTGTCTTCTTACTTTTGGAGACAGAGTCTCTAGTTGTCCGGGTTGGCCTCACGCTTGTGATCCCCTGCTTCAGCCTCCTGAGTGCTGAGATTACTGACATATGCTGCCCTTCTGGATGACGTGTGCTGCCCTTCTGCCCAGCCTATATTCTTTAAAATGGTCCTTTTCCCATAATGTTAAATGAAATAAACAAGACACATAAGCTTAAATACTGCATGCTTTCTCTTACAAAAGAAATCCAAAATTAAAATAAATCACAAAATAGGAGACAGATGATAGGTGACAGGCAGATAGCACCATTGTGAAAGAGAAGGTGACCAAGAGATGCAGGAGAGCAGACAGAGGAGGCGAAGGAGATTTAAAAATATAATTAAAGGCTGGCTAGAGAGCTCAGTGGACTGAGCGCCTGCTTAGGCAAGCACAGGGACTGGGGTTTGGCCCCAGCACCACAGGTTGCGCTGGCCCCACACTGAGATGGTGATTGAGACTGGGCATGGTGGCGCATGCCTGTAATCCCAGCACTGGGAAGGCTGAAAACAGGAGGATCACCATGAGTCCACGCTGCATAGTAAGACCCTGTACCAAAATACTATAATGAATAATGAATGAAATCATTCCATGATGAATGTAACTATGCATGGCAAACATGTAACAATAAAAATTTAAATTAAAAAAAGAAGTGAGAGTGAGTAGGCCATCTAAGGGGCAGCTGAACTATGAGGGCCCTGCCTCATGAACGGGTTCAGCCACTCACCTACCTGTGGGTTAGTGGGTTATGACGAGAAAAGATTGCTTATATGAGCCAACTTAGCTGTCCTGTATGTGCCCCTTTGCCACACAGAGCTCTGCAGTGCCTTGGGATTCCACAGAGTCCACACAGCAAGGAGACTTCACCAATGTCACTCTCAGCCTTGGACTTCCTGGACTCCAGAACCATGAGCTAAATAAACCTCTGAACTGTATTTTAAGATTAAATAAATAAATAAGAAAATGATCAGTTCATGGAAAGCAAAGACAAGCATTAAAAAAAATATTCTAGACTGAAAGAGATTTAAAAGAAGAGCAGACTAAATGCAACATATGATACTGAGTTGTATTCTGGATCTAAATAAATAAAACTTTTATTTAAAAGGGCATTAATAAGACAACAGGTGGGATTGGACTAAGGTTTATAAATAAAATAATAAGTGTTTGCATTCAAGTTCATTTTCGTCACTACACTGTGGCTACATAAGTCAACATCTTTTTTCTTAATACACTTTCATTTAAATTTTTCAGGGTAAAGAAGTATAATCCTGTGCCTACTTTCAAAAATGATTCATTAGGGGTCAGGGAGATGGCTCAGTAGAATAAGCGTGTCCCTGGCAAGCACAAGGGCCTGAGTTCAAGCCCCGATTCCGGAAAAAAAAAAAATGATTCAATAAGCAAAAATCTGATTAAGGCTGTATAAATGTTTTTTATATCTTCTTATACCTTTTCCAAAATTATGAAAATGATTTCAAGGTAAAGTTTTTAAAAATTAAATAAATCTAGATTTTTCCCAATATAAGACCGTGAGGACTGTCAACTGTTTTCCATACTTAATAAGATGTTTTTTGAAAAAGCAAATTCAGTGGCTTCGGGGAAATCATCCTCTGGCAAATCAGTGAGTGTCATGGGCTG
The DNA here is from genome assembly GCF_000260255.1 of Octodon degus. NCBI lineage: Eukaryota > Metazoa > Chordata > Mammalia > Rodentia > Octodontidae > Octodon > Octodon degus. The sequence goes on from NW_004524725.1 coordinate 460,495, forward strand.
GCCTGGTCCTAGGCAAACTATTATCGTCTGCATTATGCTGAAGTTTTCTCAGCAGACGGGGGAAGCAAACAAGATCCTAGGTTGCCTGCCCCCACCCCCTGTTCTCTCAGTTTGTGTCCACGCTGTCAGATCTGAGAGGTTTAAGCAGCTCCGGGGGATTGTCACCTGCCACCTACGAATGACACGGGGGAGTGAAGCAGGGACTTGGACACTGCCCAGTCGCTGCTGATGGTTTGCAGGCTCCGCTGTCCCTGCTCTACAGCAGGATCACTGTATTCTCTGCCTACGCACTGTGCAAAGAAGAGACTTCATAGCCCTGGGTGCTGTCGAGCATGTTATCACCATGCACGCCAGCCCTCCAAAATGTATACGTGCTGTGCTAAAGCGTGGGTGCTGAAAGACATAGAACAAGCGGCAGGCTGTGCCTGAGTGTCTCTGGCAACCTGCGTGGAAGGCTCAGCTCTTGATATTCCATTTATGGCACACAGTAACGGAGAGTGTTAGGGCACAAAGCTGACACTTCCTACTACAAAAGGGCTTGATGTTCAGGGCAGTAATCCCAAAGAACAAAGTTTTGAAGACTACAAAACCCCTCAAAGGCCTGTGAATATTGGAGCTAGTGTTGTTTGTGTTTTGATAGTATAGTTACATATTGGAGATAAATAATGAAATTTAAAGATGCCTTAGTAAGGAAACTCTCAAAGAAACTCTGGATTGTTCATTATGGCTTAGACCCTTGTGTTAGTTCTAATTCAATTCTAGCTCCTTCAGTTAAAAAAAAAAAAAAAAAAGAGCCAAGGAGTTCCACAAAACAACCAACAAAGGTCAAGGCCGAACATGTTTAATAGCATGGATTCCAAGAGGGATCACCTCCAGGAGGATCCAGGGAGCTCTGGCTGCCTGGCCAGCAAACAGCCCGTAGCATTTTGTGATCAGCTACGTGTAGCCCAGAGTCCAGTTCTCAGTCCTCATGAGCAGGACTTGATTCTTGCCATCACACAGAGAACAGAGTCACTGCTTAGGGGAAGATTCTTGATAGCACACATCAAATACTCACAGATCATCTGGACTTCAGATTACCTGAGTTCCATAGGGACTAGAAGAATCATAAACACATCTATGCCAACATACCTTATACCCTGGGTACAAGACCTATCAGACCAACAAAAAGCAATAGAATGCTAGTGAAGATAAAACTCAAAATTAGGGAGGCCAACTGGAGGATTCAGGTGTTGGAAAGCACTGGGCATTGATGACCCTGCACAACTATCTGAGAGATGTACCTGACCGGGGACTGAATAGGCAATGGCTCAGAGGCAGAGTACAACCTTCCCTAGGTCCAGACAGGCTCAGCCCAACACTTCCTTCTGTTCTCTCCCCATCACCACCACCACCACCAAACCCTTCTGATAGATACATTCTATTTTAAAATGTTAGTAATCCCTGCTCAGACTGAGCGAGAGTGTCACAGCACCATCTGGCCAAGAACACTTTGATTACTACATGTCGTACTTTGTGTTGACCATGTAGTTTATATTCAAATGGAAATATTGATTTCATACAGTCTATCAAAACATTTAAGCATTGGCCAGATAGCTCAGCAGATTAAAGCACTTGCTTAGGCAGATGCAAGGGTAGGGGGGTTCGATCCCTGGCCTGCAGTGCTGGCTCACCCCCGGGGCACTCTGAGACAGCAACTGAGTCTGGGTATGGTGGCACATGCCTGTAATCTCAGCACTTGAGAGGCTTAAAAACAGGAAGGATCACAAGTCCGATCTGTGTTTCTAGACTCTGTAGTCCCTGTACTAAATACATTTTTAAAAAGTTTAAGATGGTTTTCAATGAAATAGCTTGCTCTCCCTGCCAATGTTTCACAGTGTATACAATAGCTACTTTAACTAAAAATTACAATAATAAGTATAGATAGAACAATACAACTCTTAAAAGGACAAGTGGAGAAGATGAAATCGTGTGTGGCATGCTCTAGAAAACTCTACTAGCTACTAGCACTTACCCTCTGTCAGTAAAACTGACATAAAGACAACATCAACTAATCTGCAAACTGTGTAAGTAGTGGCCACTTAGACAGTTTCTGTTGTATCTAAATGTACCTAAGTGCATAAATATTAATTTTGGATCAAACTGTTAAACTACTAAAATAAGTGATTATAGTATAATGCTAAATTTCTGGTTATACTGTTCTTTGTCCTGATCTTTCTTTCTTTCTTTCTTTCTTTCTTTCTTTCTTTCTTTCTTTCTTTCTTTCTTTCATTTGTTCTTTCTTTTTTCTTTCTTTCTTTCTTTCTTTTCAAGACAGAGTCTTGCTATGTAGTTCAGACTGGCCTTAAACTCACTACATAGCCCAGGCTGGCCTCAAACGCTCAGCAATCCTCTTGCTTTAGCCTCCCCAGTGCTGAGATGATAGGAATGCACTACCATGCCTGGCTTGTCCTGCTGTTTTAGCCTGCGGTGTTCCATGCCATCCTTCCCCATCTGGCTGCCACACTGTGCTCTATAAATGTCTTCTCACTATTCAACATGTTCTTCCAATCACTTAGTTAAAGGAAGAAAGGTTTATTTAGCTCACAGTTCATAGAGGTTTCAGTCCATAATTGACTGGCTCCAAGGCAGGGTGTTACATGGTGTAGAGGCAACAATTCATGGTGGCAGAAGACAGCAGAAGTAACAGCCAAGCTTCATAGCATCTTTCTGCCCCTTTTATACTCTAGCTAGGCCGCTGGGATTATCACAGTAGCAAACCAATCACTGAACTGATCACAAACCCTTAATCCCAGCATCACACACTCTAGATTTAGAGTGTCTTACAACCACATGAGACTTTGCATGGACATCTAGACATAACCCATGTACCCCTCAAAGCACTTCCTGTCACTATGATACAATTATCCCATGTTCTTGCCACTTGCTGAAGCAGGTGTGGAAGTTCTCTTTTGTGAATGGCTTTATGTGTTATAATAAAAAGTATAGTGAATGCCACTGCTAAGTGCCACCCAAGGAAAGCACAGGCTTGGGAAACATGATACTGAGTCCTTTCCCACCTTTTCCACTGGATCAGGCACCCTACAAATTACATCTCTTCCCCAAAGTCAAAATGACTGTGAAAGGTAAACATATTTTAATTGATCAGAACATTGAGGTACCCAGCACAGCACAACTAAAGACATTTTACAAAAGACTTCCAGAACTGCTTCGGAAACCAGCAAGGATGATGTGCTAAGTGTTGGGGGGAAGGTGTCTGAGGGAATTAATAGCAATATGTCTTTTACTATAACCATTTTTAAAATTTATGTATTTGGTACGGGGTTTTGCTACGCAGCTCAGATTCAAAGCACCCCTCCTGTCTCAGCCTTCCCAAATGTGGGATTACAGGTGTGCACCTGTAATTTTGGTGGCTGGATCAGGTGGGCCTGGATTGGGACCAGCATGGCATGAGGTATCAGGGAACCATCCCAGGTCCTTGAGCTTGCCAGGCAGGAACTCAGACTGCTGAGCTAGCTCCCCAGGCCTGTAACCATTTTTTAATTAAACATTTAGGGAATTTTTAGATCATACCTCAATGCAAAGAGCACACTTTATGGGCTACTTTATGGCACACTTTTCACTTTGGATGAGGCACCAGCAGCTGAAAGATGCTATCTGCTTTAGTGGTTGCTCCTGCCTAACTCTAGGAGGAAATGACAGTAAACAAGTCCTGTTGACAACATCTCTAAGCCAAATTCTCTAATCAATCTCAGCAACAATAAAAAAATATATTTTCACATTTGCCGTCTACTCCTCCATTTATTTCAGGCTAACTTAGAGGATACAAAAGAATGTTTCTGCACAGAAGCAGAGTGGGGTGTGCTATGCCCTGCAAACTGTCAGAAGCAGTTTTGGAAGTGATCAAAGAAATTCCCAAGGAAGAAGATGTCTTAAGTGGTAGATAGAAGAAAATAAGAAAAATAGAGGATCAATTGAAGAAATACAGAAAAACTAGAAAGAGAAAACAGAAGAAAGGAGGAAGTGAAATCATCAATGAAGAGATTTTCCCAGAATTAACAGACATGAATTTCTGGAAAGGGGCCTACAAAGAGCGCAAGGTAACATCCCACCATCAATGTATATCACAATAGAATGTTGAAACACTGAAAGCAAGGAGATTCTACAACTTTCCAGAAGGGTGGGACAACAAATATTACATCCAAAATCCACATGAATTCAAGTTTCCAAGTAGTGACATTGGAATTTAGAAGACCATGGAGCAACGCTGTCAAATTTTGAGAGAAAATGACTTACAACTTAAAATGCTATAGCTCAGCAGTATAAGTGCCTGCCTGGCAAACACAAGGTCCCAAGTTCGATCTCCAGTACAGGGAAAAAAAAAATGCTACATTGAGTAAAAAGATATTACCAGGGGCTGGGGAGATGGCTCAGTAGCATAAGCCTGCCTGGCAAGCACAAGGGTCTGAGTTCAATCACTGGTTCCA
>NW_004524725.1:465371-475128 GCF_000260255.1 Octodon degus
AGAGAGAGAGAGATAGGGACCTAAGTTAAGAGATGTTAGGAGTCCTAGGAAGGCCTACAGCACGAGCCCAGACGATAACTATACAGTGTACTTTGAAGACAACTGAACTAGAGCAGCTCAGGAGGTCAAAACAGAGAATTAGGGGGCTGGGGAGATAGCTCAATAGAATAAGCATTTGCCTGGCAAGGGCAAGGGCCTGAGTTCAATCCCCAGTTCCGAAAAAAAAAAAAAAAAATTAAAAACAAAAAAACAGAGAATTGGATAATTTAGCTATAAGCCCATGTGAAACCTAGCAAACAAACAAAAAGGAAAATAATGACGCAGCAAAGAATGTGTCACCAAAGTAGCCTGAATGGCTCAACTCTGAATAGCATTTAAAAATATTATAATGTTGACACAATATAAGCTAACCCAAAAATTTAACACAGTCATGTCACAAGGAAAACTTCCACGTGTGTTTTGCTGATGGTAGAGGACATCTCAACCATCATCTTCCCTTCAGATGCCAAGAGATAAGACCCGAAACTGAAAATACCAGAAGTAGCAGGTTAGAGATAAAAACACAAATAGAAGAACAACACTCTACAGGCAAATAGCTATGGAACTAGCTAGAAAAGTTGAAGATTGTTACCTCTGAAAAGTAAGGGATGGGGAGTTGGAGACAAAGATTCTCCTAATAAGATTTTCTAACTTTCTGTGGTCATATAACTAATTTTTATAAAAATAAATTCTAATTTTTTTCATTAAAAAGAGTAACTCTGCTCTTTCTACTTACATAGCAATCGATGTCATTTGTAAAGAGAGATTATACCTTTAGTTTTGTTGTTCACAAAACTCTCTACTCCAAAAGCCTTCAGAACTTTTACAACGAAGCCCACAGTGCTGTTTTCTGCTGCTGTGTACTGGCTATTTTATATTTATCATGGGTCCTCTGCCTTAAGATTCTGCTGATCAACTTCTCAGTCACCTACCACTCCTCCCTTCTTTACTCAAGACTACCAAAAATAAATGATTCTTAAAAACCAGTATCTCTAGAGCTTATGCAGAACAAGATGAATGACATACTAACTAAAAGAATAACTATAGTTCATACAAAACTGTCTATAGAATACTTCTAGTTCTGCACCTTGTCACATATATAAATGAAACAATTATTGGCTTTTATAGCATCAAAAAGTACCTAATTCTTCATCTGTCTTTTTAATAATGCTGAGGGTAGTTCTCAGCTCTATAAGGGAATCCATTTTAAATAAAGATCATTATTTTTTAAGAATGTAATCTCAAGCGTGTGTACTTCCATGATCTGAGCTAAAGACATGAAAGAGAAAATGTAATTTAAATTATTGACTTAAAAAGTAAAACCCTAAAGTGAAAGAATAATTAATGTCCCTTAGGGGTTTTTTCTGCAGTGCAGCATATAGCCAAATAAAAATGTAGTGACACTCTCACTGTATTTGAGATGGTATTACCAGTTTTTACCAAGGAAGAGATTCAAACATTCATAATTTGGTTTTAAAGATGACATTGATAACCAAAAAAATGTTTAAAATGTTCTCTCTGAAAGAGGATTAAAGTGTGCTCTGGTTCATGGTGATTAGGGAGAATTTTCAAAGGCAGAAGTACTGTCAGATCCATTTGTACACTTGGGTGAGCAAAAATCAGGGTCACTGAACATCAGCTAGAACAGGCCTTATTCTCCCAAGTCCTTGCCTCGGACCAAGGAAATTAGGGCTCAGAGACGCTCAGTGGCTTGCACAGGCCACCAAGCTGTATGCAAGCAGAGACTTCCGCTCCAGGGGCCTCTGCTTTACAGCCCAGGGCTCCTTCCCATGGTGAAGTCACCTTTTCTAGGAAAAGATATATATATATATATATAACCCCTACAATGAAGCAGCGCATTTCATTTGCCGGCACATTCCAGGGCTTAGCTCCTCGCACCCTCCAGGAAGCCCTGTGTGTCCCCACTACAATACTGAAGGTGAAGAGCCCAAGGCACGGGTTCCACAGCAGCCCCAGACCTGCCAGCTGTTGAGGGGTTCTGCTACCAACTCTGTGGAAAGCACACACTGAATCCCTGTTTAACGTATTAACTGCTTACTGTGAAGTAAAGATGCAGTGTGTTCCTAGAAGATCCTCTGAGAAAGTCTGTCATCTAGCAACTTTCTTAAGAGTAAAAAAGTGGAAGGCAGGCAGGTGCAGTTTAGGGGGAAAATTGTTCTGTTTCCTTTCTGAATAGCAGCCAGATCACTCTTGAAAAAGTGTTTTAGTGCAAAAATTGTAATTTGTAAAACCAATAAAATATAAACATTAGCCCAGCAAATTTTCACCACTAAATTCAAAGTTGGAAGGGAAAAAAAATAAGCAAAGAGACTTGGGAACATTTAGAAGGATTTGAGGACTAAAAAAAAAAGCAGCAACAAAATGCAACACAAATCCTCTGAAGCTTGAGGCACGCCAGCCCGCAGGCCAACAGGACTCTGCGCCCTCGTGTCCTTTGACCTCCATTGTGAGGCCGAGAGGTCCTTTGGCCTCCATCTGCCCTCATCTGGACAGACAGACAGATGCCCTTAGCCTTGAATCCTAGGCCAAGTGAGCTGACACCCCACTGGAAGGACCGATGTTTCTGCAAACCACGGATTTCACAGTAGGGGGCCACACCCCCACCCAATCGACCCTCCAAAGCCCAGAGCTGAAAGAATAGGCTCTGGCGATCCAGGACAGCTCAAGGTCTGGGGGACGCTTCGAAACTCTGGGGACTGGAACCGCAGAGAGAAGTAGCCCAGGGCTGGCAGCTTAGCAGCCGCCCTTGCATACAAACGCTCGCTTTCGTAATCAGCTTCCCTGGCAGGTACGCTGTTCGGGGCAAATCACCTGGAGCTCAGGCGCTGAAATCCGTCCCACGATCAAAACCCCCGCCTCTCCGTTCTTGCGGGTGTGTTCACTGCACTTGGGAAGGACGAGGGCAGCCGCTCCCACTGTGCCGCGTCTCACCTGTATCTGAGGCTCCGGGGCTCGGGTTGCGCTGTCCCCCACCGCTAGGGCTCGGCCGTACCAGGTCATGGATAAACCCTTCACCGGGCTCAGCCTGGCTTCCCTTGGGTCTCGGCCGCGTGGCACCAGAGTACGTGCAGCTTTCCCCTGGGTTGTACCGCTGCCACTGCAGGCGCGTGCGAGCCGAGGAAAAGCAGAGGCGGGATTCCCCGAGCTCTGACCACCCCAACCGCGACTCCACGGAAGAGAGCCCGCACTGGGCTGGGATTTAGCCCGCCTTCCTGCCATCTATCCTCCAGGAAAATAAGCCACACCGGAGGCTTCCCGATTACCTACCCGCGACCAACCGCTCCCTGTAGACAGCCACCAACACAACTCAGCATTGCGCTTCTATCCAGTTCGGAGATTATTTCAGATTCCTAAGACTTCCAGAGAAAACGCGAGCAGAAAGGACATTCAAAGCCTCCCCACCCCCGGCAAAGCTGAGCTCTAGGAGTTTTGCAGCCTGTCCTGACAAACGTACAAGGGTGTCGCCTGAGTCCACATACAGCAAGGCATTTTCGTGGCGAGCACAGAAGCTTGTTCATAACTGCAGGAGTCAGGGAAGGAGTGAGAAGGGTGATACAATGAGCCTTTAAAAGAAACCTAGGGTCTGTGGCCAGAGCAGCCAGGAGACCAGGAGGCCAGCATTAGCCCAGCAGTGGCGCGCAACTGCGGAGCGTCCGCAGAGGCTTCCGCGCTGAGAGTGGGCGCGCGTCGGAAAGGGGCCGGGCCACAAGTGCTTTGGCATTGGCGCGCTTCAGACCTTGGAGCAGGGCACCGGTCGTGCGCCCCTGGTGTGAGCCCCGCGCTGGCGGATGGGGGTGGGGGGTAGTTTGACAGCAGCACCTGTCAGAGGTGGGCACGTGAGATCTGCGGGCCCAGACACCCCTTTGCCCAGGGCCCTCCACCTCCCCAGGACCCTCTAGGCACCTCCTCCACCGAGAACGTTCCTCCGAGCTCGTGGTCAGGCAGCGCAACCTGAGAGAGTCCCTGCACGCCCTCCTGTTCCCAGCGCCGCGGGGCAGTGGAGCCGCAGAGGACGAGGAGAGCGGCTGGGTTAGGGCCAGGGGCCCGGGGCGCGCCCCTGCTCACCTCGTTCACTAGCCTGGATGTAACCCACGATGTCGTCCAGGTCCAAGTCTTTGGTCTCGTCGAAACTGTAGGCGGATGTGTGTAAACCCTCCTCCTGGAATACCTCGTGGACCCCCTCGAGAGTGAAGTAGCAGTTGCGCTCTAGTTTGTCGTCGCTGTAGACCAGCACGGCACGGCTCCACTGGTGGTGGCGGAACAGGGCAAGCATCATCTCGCCCATCTTGGCATAGGCAGGCGCCACGCGCGTAAGGTGCGAGTACTCGGCGTCCTTGTGCTGGAAGCCGGCGGCCAGGGCTCCTGCCGACAGCATGGGCAGGTCCCAGTGCGACGCCAGCCGGGCCACCGGCGCCGCTGCGTACTCGCACACTGGCCCCAGGATGAGATCGGGCTTGGTGCCCCGCGCCGCCGCCACGCGGTCCACCAGGCTGAAAAGCGCGCGGTTGCCGCAGTCTGAGTCTTCGTAGGCTACCTGGAAGCGAGTGCCGGGTGGCAGAAGCCGCAGGCCGGTCCCATTGCCCTCCACGCTGCGGAGCGCGTACTCGATGGCCGGCCGCACGCGAGCCAGCGAGAACAGGTAAGAGTCGTCCTGGGGCAACAGCACCAGCACCTCGATCTTCTGCGGCGGTAGCGCTTCTCTCTCCCGGCGCCCGCCGCCTGGGCGCGCGCCCCCGCCGCCTCCATCACCGCCGTCTGCGCCACCCGCCAGCAGCGCGCAGCAGAGCAGGACCTGCGCCGAGAAAGTGAGCACCAGCAGCCGGGCCGGCATGGTGCGGCGACGCGGCGCTCACCCTCACCGCCGGCTCGCCCTCCGCCCCCCACGCGCCCTGCCGCCTTTCTCCCCACTCTCCTTTCCGAGGTCCCTGCGCCCCCTTAGGCGCCCTAAGAAAACAGAATGCCCCCTTCACTAACGCCGAAAGATAGGAAGAATCCTCTGCAATGTCACTAGCATTAAAAAAAAAAAAAAAAAAGTTCACCGAGTGTAGTAAACCTGTGCGTCTGTAATATACATATATACTATTATAAATATATATTCGTCCTTCCTTTATACATATGCTGTTTGGCTGAGAGATGGCTTCTTATTTGGGCGTTGCTAAGGTTGCCTTTGAAAGCGTATTTGCAAAAGAAAAAAGAAGAAGACTTGTCCAAGTGTTTGTAATTGACGGTGCATCTCCTTCGCGTTTGATCTCATTGATTCGCGCGGGTTCCCGGATCCATGGCCCGCGTTTAAATAGCGTGGCAGCGGCAGAGCGGAGCGTGTTACCACACAAGGCGAGCCGAGGCCTGGATTGTGTTCCAGCGGGTGGGGTGGGTGGGGGTGGGGAGGGGTGGGGGCTGGGCTGGGGGAGCCTCTCATTAACATTCTTACATCAGGGCTCCTCCCCGCAACCCTCCCCTGCCCACAGCTTCCCAGTCCCTAACCCCGCTACCCGCCTGCACTGCCTCTATGCCTTTCCTTAAAGCAGCCACCGCCCACGTCTGCACCCGCGGGAGCCCGCACTGCGCGGTGCGCCTCCAGGGTCCCCGCCTCTCCCTGGCCCTGCACTCTCCAGCTCTGGGCTTTAAAAAAAGGAAATGCGTTTGAAAAGAAAGAAAAGCGCAGGCACCCTCACTCGCACAAAGAGGACACACGCCCCGGGGGCAGAAGGCAGGACTGGGGAAAGGGAGTAGTTTCCAGACTGCTACTCTCCAAGCAAAGTTCCACAGGTCCCCCGGCCTCACCTCTTTCGCGCTCTGCCACACGCACTCCAGCCGCGCCGACTAAGATTGACTGGGCACCTGACCTTCCCGGTCCCCGGCGCAGGGTCTGGGAAGACGGACCCAGCCCCTTCGTGGACCTGGGGTGCCCCGCGGGCCCGCAGCTTGCCTCACCCGTGCTTGGCCTCGGCCCTGCGCCAGCCCCCACCGTCTGGGCCGTGCGGGTCACCCTGGAGTTGCAGCGGCGCCGGGGCCACCGCGTCCGGGTTCACGGACCCCCGCAGGCGAGCGGAAAGCCAGGAAAGGAAAACTTGCTGCTCTCAAAGGCGAGCGAATGTTTCGGCTTCTGGAGGCGTCAGAAAGCTTGAAAAGCATCTCCAGATCGTCCTCGGGGCTCTGTTTGTTAAACCAGCGAATGAAAGGACTGTCTCCCCAAAACGTCCCCCGGAGGGTCCCCCTCCAACCCGAGGGCGCTCGGAGATCCAAGGGCTTCTTTCGGCTCCGGGGAGCGCAAGTCTCGCTGCTCGAGATTCTGCGACTCCAGGAAAGGTCCAGCCTCGGAGGTTCCGCCTTCCCCTTGGTCACCGTCGCAGCGGGGCGCGGAGACACCCAGCGCCAGAGGAGCACCGCCAAAGTTCTCCGCGCAGCTGGGCAGCGCAAAAGGAACTGAAGCCTCTGTACGCAGTAACCCACAAAAGTCGTGAGCAACGCAAGGGTGCTCCCTCGCACAAGAGAATTCGGACGCTTAAATCCCGCAAATTAAAATAAATTGAAAATGTTTTAAAATGTTCTTTCACTTGGACGTCCGGGTTCACAGACTTGTTAGTCTTAAACCTACGCCCTCTTATGGCGGAAACTCGCACCGGCTCTTTCCACCGCCCGGGAGCTGCTCCCACCCCTCTCCACCCCACCCCCAGCCACCCCCCACCCAGCCCTAAATTGCCCCAGCTGTCCTCTGTGACCCCGAAAAGACAAACTGAGGTTTCCGGAGATGTGGCAACTTCGGGCACCAGCCCTCCTCGCCGTTAACAGCACCCTGTTTATCGCTGTTACTGGCATCGCAAATGTAATTAGGGGTAACGTTTCATCCTTTGGCTCACTTAGATTTGAGATTATGCAGTGTAGTCCCTAAATTTTCACTGTAAGTAGGAGATTTTAACTCTTGGGAGAACTTTTGTCTATTTAATTGTAGTGGTAATCATTAGCAGAAGTGGCATCTATAATAAAATTTAATTCCACGCACCCTAGAAATTGAAATTTTGTGCTTCGCAGCAATTAACTCCTCTCTGAGGTCGTAGGAGGGCAGGCTTGGCTATAAGATCATAGTTATAGTGGGTTTTTTTTCTTAACAAGACAACAGGACAGCAGCTAAATCCCGAATTCCAAGAGTCTTAATGGATTTCAGCTAGTTGCCGCGAGACCTGAGAGACCAGGGTTTCCTATTACCACCCGCTATGCTCAGCGTCTGGGAACCTCAGCCAATGGAGATTTGATTCTGCAGCGTGCGGTGTGGGCTTACGCGGAGAGTCTGGGGTTTCAGTGGCACTGGGCGTGAATGCCACTCGCATCTCAGGCGCTGCCCAGCCTGGCCCACGGGTCAACAGCAGGGCAGTGCGATTACGTTAGGATGAGCCTGGTACCCGCCTCCTGGCCTTTGGATAGGGGCTCTCAACTTGCAGTTCATCGCCAACGAGCTCGACCAGGACGCAGTGTGGCAGGGAAGAGGCCCCAAACTAAACAGTAGGAGAAAAGCCAGGGCTGGCATCCTTGCCCATGCTCAGAACACCCCTTTAAAACAGCCAAGAGCAGAGAGTAGGAATTTAAAGAAAAATTTTCAAATGCAAACAGGCACAAGATTATAAAAGGGCTCACCAAGTAGTATATGGATTTTAACGTTATGGATTGTTTTTATTTCATGAAAGCAAACTTTCTGCAGGTAACCGAATATTTATGTAAATGTCATGGAGTTCTGCAATTTTGGAGTCCTAAAGATTTAGGAAATCGTCCACACTAGGTCTGGTAGTACACACCTGTAAGGCCCGCCCTCTGGGGGGCGGAGGCAAAACGATCACAACTTTAAGCCCAGTTTGAGGAAAAGAAAAAGAAAAAAAAAAGGAAAGGGTCTTGGAAATGTAGCTCGTTGTGAAGGTCCTGGACTCAATCCAGTGAGGGGTTGGGGAGGGAGAGAGAATAGAAAAGAAGAAAGAAGTCAACAAGCCTGACATCTTGCATTTAATTGAAGTGAGATGGCCCAAAGAGGATAAATGATATATACAAATACTGCTTTGGCTCCTGAAAATATTTTTAAATAAGACTGAATTATAAATAAACCATGTAGTACTTACCATACCAAGTAAAAGAGGGTTGTAGGCAAAGCTAACTGGCCCTATGAGCGACAACATTCTTTGTATCAAAATTGTATTTAATATTTAGTTAAGTATTCAGACTACAGAGCAAACTAAAACTGAAGAAAAAACATCGTTTTATAATAAAAACTTTGCAACACTTTTTTTTTTTTTTCAGAACCAGGGATTGAACTCAGGCCTTTGTGCTTGCCAGGCATCTCTCTGGCCCCTCTTTGTAACACTTTAATTAAAAAGTTAAAGCCATAGGTGGGTGTGGTGGTGCATGCCTGTAATCCCAGCACTGGGGAGGCTGAGGCAACAAGAGTACTTCAAATTGGAGGCCATAAAGAGTTCAAAACCAGCTTGAACTACACAGTGAGACCTTGTCTCAAAAAAAAAAAAAGTTAAAGTAAAACAAGAAGAGGGAAAATAGAAATAATATATCTTGGACTCAATTTTTAGACATTGTTCCTTCTGATTCTGTAAAACATGAAATAGGAAAAGGCCTTTTCTACATTCAAAAAATCACAAATCTTGCATTAGTGCATCCTTTCTGGCTTTAATTGTTGAATGTGAACAAAAAAAAATGTGGAGAAATACTACAAAATAAAATTAGGTAATTAAAACCCTAAAGGACAAAGTTCATGAGATAATATAGAAATTCATAGATCTTCTGTAGGATTTAGAAATGTTTCCACCAACATTCACAAAACATGAATTTTTTTTTAACTTTAAGCAACTAAAATGAAGAGGCAAGTTTTCGAGAAAGTTCTCTGCTTAGTTCCAACTGTGTGAAATGAAATTCATAGCCCAGCCACTGTGCTGCTACCAGGAAAAGTAGCACCGTACAGAGAAACTAACACATGATTCTCTGAAAGGCAGTAGAAATGCTATCAGAACAAGTTTTCTCCACCTCTTGTACCAGTTTCTGTAGCTTTTCATCCTCAGAATCCTGGACTCGACCTCAAAAGTAAGCACACATCAGATTTTCAAAGGGCCTCTTTTTCCCTGTCTAGCCAACTCTGAAGTCACACTAAAGATCACCCCTGTGAATCCCAACTCTGAAGTCACACTAAAGATCACCCCTGTGAATCCTGCAGCCCACAAGAAAATACTTTCTGGAGAAAGAAATGTTGAAAACACACTTCCCCCTAGAGGCAGAAAAGATTAAAAATATATGTATTACAAATAATGCGAACATGCTTCTGTAATTGAATGAGTGATGAGATTCTGATTTTTAACATAGAGTTGATGTTTCAGGGGAAACTACTCAATAAATAGGAGAGAAAATCAGTGAACACAAACAATTGAATTAAAACTCTGCCTCTAGGTTTTAGCTTTCCTTGTAGAGACTCTCATAGTTGAGCCCTTTTCCTCTATTACACAAATCTACATTTTTTTCGGCCAAATAATAGTAATCATGTATTTTTTGTTCAGGTTTATGACTTGTTTTCATGAGAAACTGCAACTAAATGTGACCTTTGAGAAGGCTTTTGTGCTACTATCCTCTTAGATTTCCATCCACTACAGTCTTATTTTCATTTGTTTGAAAATGTTCTAAATAGGATCTCAAGTCCGCATCTTGTACAGCA
>NW_004524725.1:476564-497941 GCF_000260255.1 Octodon degus
ACTACAAAAACAACAATATGCAATGTATTAATTATTGAAACTGTCCTATTAATTAGTTTTGAAACTGTCTCATTGCTATTTGTTTCTCAGTAAAATTAATTTTAAAAAAAGCAAATACTCCTAGAAGGTGCAAAGGAAAATATTGATAAGATTTTCAAGAAGCAAAATTCAGTATTCAATTCACTTACATAGTATGGGAAATGTATGGTACAGATGGATTAAAATATGAATACTTCTTAAAAAATAAAAAATGGAATTATTGTAGAAGTGGTATTGTAGAAATAAAGGTGAGAAAAATCAAAAGCTAAATATGATATGCTGTCAGAAATTAATAAATAGCACCTCTTCCTGGAATATTTTCTTCAATGTCCCCTTAAAAATAGACCAACTAAATGTTCAATAAATGCTTATGGAATTAATAAGTAAATTCAAAACTCCAAAAAGCATAGTCCATGTATAATTTTCTTGGAATCACCTAGTGCTTGATTACAACAGATCTTATTTTATAATGTTTGTTTGTTAACAGCGCCTTCCTGGGGGAACCATCTTGGCAATCACCTTGATCCTGGCTCTGGACTCCCCAACCTCAGATATTTCCAACAAGCTTGAGACAAGAACTTGTTCGCTATTCTTTCTGCTTCCATGGGTCAAAGAAAGCCAGAACTTGCTTTTGCCACCCTGTATCTGCCATAACAGCTATGAGCCTTCTCTAGAAATTTCAGTTTTGAGAACTAAAGAGAATATGGATAAACAGGGTCAATTAAGAAGTAATAAAAATAATGGAGGACATAAGAAAGCTCTACAATTCACAGGACTTTGACAATAGGAGCAGACGATTGTATGTAATTCATTGATCATAGATGTTATCACAAAAAGTGAGAGAAGCATGCAATGTATTACATACCCAGTCAATAAAAAATATTGGGCCCACAGCCTAATGCTCTTGTTGTTCAATTGAACAGTCCTTTCACACAACTACAGTGTGACAAGGATGATGGTATTTTATAGTTTGACCCTATTGTATCAGACATTCATTTACTTGAGATATGAGTTGACCCAAGTTAATCCAGTCTAGCCATAATGTTATAACAGTCAAATGTGCTAAGATGGGACCAGCCAGATAGCTGGGCTGGTCAGATAGCTCAGCAGATTAAAACACCTGCTTAGGCAGAAGCAGGGAACAGGGTTTGATCCCTAGCTTGCTGTGCCAGTCTCACCCCAGGGCATGGTGACACAGTGATTGAGACTGGGCATGGTGGCGCACACCTCTTGGGAGGCTGAAAACAAGAGGATCATTATGAGTCTGATCTACGTAGTGAGACCCTGTAGACCCTGCAGACCCTGTACTAAATACATTTTTAAAAGAATGTGCTAACATGAACTGCAACATTATCAGGACAAAAATATACCAGATTTTAAGAACATCTCATACAAATCATTCTTCTAATATTTTAGTTTCAAATGTTGAACATTTTGAGCTTTAAATTAAACCAGCATTAAACCATTAAAAGACAAATTCCATAAAAAGTTTTTTTTTCTTTAATAAGGGATATTTTTCTCCAATTCTATCTTCCATTCTTTAAAAAAAATGTATAGAAACAAATTTCATTGGAATTATGCCTCAGGACTACATTCAGTATACTATGCCTTTAGACGAGGGGATGTATCCTTTGGAAGGATCACGTAGCTATTGTCTGGACAGTTCTTCACCCATGGAAGTCTCTACGCTTACTCCTCAAGTGGGAGGTAGCTCTTTTGCTGAAGATGAGAATCAGGTAGACCAGGACCCAGTCGTTGCCCCAGAGATCTTTGTGGATCAGTTCCACAAAGATCATCAGATCTTTGTGGATAGTTCTGATGACCGTTACTTTTTAAGCTTAAGCTTTCATTCCCATGGTAAGACACTTCACACTAGAATCAAGCACTCAAATGGTAGGTTTAGCTTTTATGAACAGCCAGACGTGGAGGGACATACATCAATAGCTGATCTAATTGAGCATTCAATCAGAGACTCTGAAAATGGAGCTTTTTGTTATTCAAGGTCTTGGCTGCCTGCGTCTGCAACTTACCTTGTCAGACTGACCAATCCAGTGTCTTGGTTCATGCAGGTGCGTTCTTTGCAGTATTTGTGTTGTTTCATTATACGTCAGTATACCAGAATAAACTTGATTCAGAAGCTATCTTTGCCAAACAAAATGAAGGACTGTTTACAGGAGAAAAAAGCACTACTGAAAGGTTGAGAACCCTGCATCTTGCACTTTGGGGAAAAATAAAAGAGATCGAAATACAGTTTATAGACTTTCATTGTCATCAGAATACTTGCTGCCATAACTATTTTAGTTTTGTGTGTAACAGAGTCACCAGTTAGGGGTAGGGAAGTGTTTGCGAGGGGTTTTGGGTTTATTTTGGTTCTTCCAAAAGGGATATCTTGAGGTTCTAGAAGTGTGAATTATCTTTCACTAATGTGCAGAATAATCGTAATGTGAATTATTGGATTCTTATTGCCCCCCAAGTCCTTTGCTGCTATCCACTGTGATTTTTATGCATTAAAAGCACATTTCATGTGTATTTAACCCTAAGTGAAGCTGAATGAAGCTTATAGAATAAAAATTGTTTTGTCTTTTAAATGACCCATTTTGAGAAGATAATGTTGAATAAACATGTAATTTATATATACACTGAAATTTTTTTTTAAATCTCACAATGTAAAAAGACTTATTTAGATTTATGAATTATATGATCTTGATTAATGAAATACAAATCTGCAGCTTATCTTTCACAACACTTTTCTAAAATATTTTTAAGGTAGTACTATTTTTTTTTCTTTTTTGATCATGAAAGTCTGAATTTTTCTGTTGCCTTCATTTTCATCTTGTGGTTTGTGTATTTTAACAAATGGCCTTACATTAAAAAAAAGAAGAGGAACTTAAAATTTTACTTTACCAAAAATAAATCTGAAAAAAGTAGAGATTACTATGAAACAAAATTTAGAAGAGAAATAATGAAACACAAAAGGGAAAAAAGAGATGCTTCAGAAAAAAAAATTATATGCATATATAAATTCACATGGGTAGTTTTAAAATCATAATTTTTCAGAATATTCAGATATGATCATTTTTGGTTTCTGGTTATACAAACAATATAACAGACCAAAACTCCTAAATACCATTTGAGAATAGTTTTAGTGTATTGATTTACCAGCACTGCATCATTCAAATTTAATTATTGATTATTTTCTTGCTAATAAATACTGTACATGTTTTTTCTAAAAACTCAATACTATTGCTACTCAGCCTTTTGGCTAAGGTCAAGTGTAAAAACTCAGTATAGTATCTTCTATCGTGCTATGAACAGGAATAAAAGTGCTAGAGAGCTGTTCTATTACTATGATATGCAAAGTTATAGGGTAGTATTTTTTATTATTTTGAAATCAATACATTCCACTTAGAATTAAACCTTGGATAGCTGACACATGAGACTAAAACAGAATAGAATACCATGAGGAAAACATAGAGAAAACTCTTGACAACTGCTTTCTCCTATTTTGGTGATTATGTTGTGACATCAAATTTCACCCTCACATTAATGGAGAAAATTATTTTATCAATTATTTTATCAATTCTGATATGTAAATGACTTTCTACTTGGGCAATTTCTTATATTCAAGTACATACAACAGTAAAAATTATCTCAAAATACAAATTATTTGTGTTTCAATGACTCCTTTAGTTTTTTGTTTTTGTTTGTTTGTTTGTTTGTTTGTTTGTTTGTTTGCTTTTTGAGCTTTGGATACAGATTTTTAAATTACCAGGCAAACCATACACGACCCCTCCTGTCTCTCAGGAGCTATTCCTATTCCCCCATCCCTATTCCTCATTCCTTTTTCTCCAATAAATTTTCCTATTCTTAACCCCTGTTGTTCCTTAGACTTCATTCTTTGACTTCAGGGCCTATAAACTTGGTGTATTTGATGTCTAGCATTCCCCCTACATCATTTTGGAGGTCCCACCAAGATCCTTAGAAGGGTGTATGAGTTTGCTTTTGTTTCATGGCACCCCTAAAATATTTTGACTAGATTCTGGATTGTGACTCACTTATATGACCAATGCTGTCATCCTTGAATTTTATGTCTAGTCTTTGTCACTTAGGTGCTGTCTCTTTTATGCATTATCTTTTGTTAAAATTATGATAAATTTAAATTGAGAACATAGGAAGAGTATGATGTTTCTTTGAGGGGACCTTTTATTCCTATTTTGTGTATGCAACATTTTGGACTTCTTTGTTGTGTTTGCACATGTGAGGCTGATTTATTTCAATTATGAGTATGGCCCCAAATTGCATACATTTACCTATAAAACTCTCCAGTTTATGCTCCTTTACAGCTGAGTAGTACTTCACTGTATAAAAATAACACATCTTTTTTATCAGTTCCCCAGTAGATGGGCATTTGTGTTGTTTCTAGGGTTTAGCTATGACAAATTGTGCTGCTGCTATAACCACAAGTGCACATACATTGTGTGTGGTGTGATGTTTTTAGTTCTTTTGGGGAGGTATCTAGAAGGGGAGTAGCTGGGTCAAATGAGACCTCTAATCCTAGATTTCTGAGGAATCTCCACACTGATTTCCACATTGGTTTCAACAGTCTGCATTCCCATCAACAGTAAAGCAGGGTTCCTTTTTCTCCACAGTCTCACCAGCATTTATTATTTATTTATTTTTTTTATAATAGGCACTCTTTCTGGAGTGAGATGAAATCTCAGTGTTGTTTAATTTGCATCTCTCAGATGACCAATGATGTTGAATATTTTTCATATATTTATTTGCAATTTTTATTTCTTCATATGAAAAGTGTACATTCATCTTAGATGCCCATTTTTGCGTTGGGTCTTTGAATTTGGGGGATCTGATTTTTTTCAATTCTTTATATGTTTTAGATAGAGGCCTTTTTGTCAGAGGGACAATAGGCTAAAATTTTTCTCCCAATCTGTGGGTTGT
This sequence comes from Octodon degus, assembly GCF_000260255.1. Lineage (NCBI taxonomy): Eukaryota > Metazoa > Chordata > Mammalia > Rodentia > Octodontidae > Octodon > Octodon degus. Next base: position 481,560 of record NW_004524725.1, read on the forward strand.
CTTTTCACTCTCTGGGGATTTCTTTTGATGCACAAAGGCTTTTTAATAAGATGAGATCCCAGTTGTTGATTCTTTGAAGTCTTTGATAAAGTGACCAAACACGTTCACTGGAGGAAAGATAGCCCCTTTAACAAATGGTGCTGGAAAAACTGGCTCTCTATATGCTGAAGACTAAAACTAGATCCATGTCTATCACCAAGCACTAAAGTCAAAAATATATCAAAGATCTAAATATTAAAATAAAAAAATCTACTTGAAAATCAGTAAAAATGTTGAAAACATAGGTGTAGGCAGAGAGTTCATGAACAAAACCATGCAAAGGATGTACTTTCTTTTTTAGAGTTAGAGAAAGAGAATCTTTAAACTGCCCCAGCCTTTTCCTCCTACTGAACAACTAAGAACCTTTAAGTTAAATCCATAGAAAATGAGTCTTTGCTAATGCTGAAGATAGAAAAGCCATCTTAGTTGAGTCTGACAGATTCTAGCCCTAGTATAAATTGCTGAATTACTATAGTGGTCATTTAACATGGCTGAAACCCTAAAAACAACAGTTTATCTTCCCAATGACCACTTCCTCCTTCTTCCCCACTCCAGCCCTCGATGCAATTTCCTCTCACCTTTCCCATGCACACACGTGAGACTCCAGACAGTTCCTTACATGTAATTCAAACTGCCCCACAAACTCCACATATAACAAAAGTCCATGAAAGTCTCAGCTGAGATCCTCCCCATCTGACCTCAATCCTCTCCACTGCATCTCTGGAGTTAATAAAGACTTCTTTTATCTTTCCTGTGTCTTTGCTGTGCTGCTGTAAAACCTGACACAGTCATAGACATGTCATACCTCATCTCTGGGTAAGATTAGACACGAGAATTTTGTCCATGAAGGAGACCACACATAAGACCTATGTCTTAGCTTAATGTTCTGGGTATCAGTCATCTTAGGGAGACTGAACCTGAAACCCCTGTGGAAAGAACCAACTTCTGGGTGCAACCAGAAGGAGCTATTTTCAAAGCACCACACCTATAAGACCAAAACACATTTAGCTTAAGGTAGAATCTCTAACTTTCTCTCCCACTCTTAGGTCTAGTTATCATTTATGTATATAGGAGATGGAAATACTTTAATAATAAATTATAGACTCTGAAACTTCTACTATAAATGTATAAAGTGCATAGAATAAATTTTACTGAGGCTTTTACCTATACCTATTCAGGTATCTTACCTTTATTCTTATCTTAGTGTTATTCAATACCTTATAGAACTTTCTTTTTAACTTTCTTCAAAGCTTTATTCCAGAGGGGCTCAGTCCTTCTTGGAAGCTGCCTTCCTCATGGAAACCAGCACATTTTTCAGCTCCTCATGCTTCCTCTTGGCACAGATGTGTCGCCACACTTTTCTTGATGAACCTGGGGCATGTTTGTCCTTGGAGACCTTGAGCAGCTCCATGGTGCGCTGGTCATAGGGGGCAAAGCCACACACCTCCCAGATCCTGTCCTGCATGAACTTGGTGTGTTTGGTGAGGCATCCAAGATGGCAGCTGTGCCTCGGTTTGCTCACATTCTTAGTCACCTTGTGACCCTTGGTGAGGCCCATAGCCATGGGATGGCATAGGGTCATGGCTACTGTTCTTCAGTGGTTGCTGTGGTTGAAGGACATTATAGAACTTTGACAAAAAGTGGTTACACTGCCAGCTATTTAAATGCTCTTAGAGGAGCTGCCACTCTTAAAGCAGAGGACAGGTTTCCCCAGGATTTTCTGGTGAATCACCATTGAAGCCAATGGCCATGAAATGTTGACCAGACAGGCAGCTGGATTCCTTTCTGAAGTCAAGTCTCTGGTTGCAAAAACCAGTAAAAACAAGAGAGAACTAAGGGGCTATTCTTTGGTGGATACCCAAAGGTTCCTCAGTAGAAACTGGCTCTCAGCACATTGGCCAAGCAATGGCCATGACTCATCCACATGGCTGCCACTGACAAAGGATCTACAATCTGAGGTACAGGATCTCAGGATAAATCCTGAGAGGATTTCATTGACCTTATTAGACTCAAAAGCTACAACTCTCATTGCATAGGTCTTGCTTTATCTTGGTCTTAACCAGCCAGCAGAAAAGTATAAAAATGAAGTATAAGAAGTAAAGCCATGCTGTTATGTTGAGCTATAGGGGACTCAGGTCAACAATTTCTGACACTGCCAGTGAAGTGGAAGACCCAATACTATTATGGACTACTGGACTCTTTTAGAATATTTTACTGAGTTTACACACCTATGATATTCAAATGATGGAACTAAACAAAAAAGGGTATACAGATGAATGTCCACTTTGTATCTGTGTATTCAAAATGGTTAGAATAGATATATAGTTAAATTCTCTTAATGAATAGAGGGATTTGTTCTAATAGTGTTTGTAAATAGGATATCACGTCTGCATCTTGTACAGCAAATAACCACTAGGAAGACAGTATGCAATGTGTTAATTATTGAAACTGTCCTACCAATTTGGTTTGAAACTGTCTCATTGCTATTTGTTTCTCATAAAATTATGAAAAAGAAAAGAGAAGAAACTGGCTCTCAATTGCCCAACTGATTAACCAATAGAAAAATCTCTACTTACCTATCATACTTTTCTTTCTCTGCTAGTAAATTAGAAACTTCCCCTAAGTTTTCCCCAACTTCCTTGGAGTTAACTTTAGAACCACCTGTCATTAGACCACCACCTTCTAGAAATCAGGTTGAGACAACTTCCAACAACTGCTTACCTTTCGTGGGGGAAAACAGCTATTAGAGCGATGACTTACATTTGTGCCTTACACTTTCTAAGAGTAGAAAAGCTTTTGGTCAGCCTCATTTCACTCATGTGTGTGTAAAAGACTAATAAATGTACATTTTCTCACTAGGTAATGGATATAATGTTATCATGGGAGCATCAAAGACGTATAAAAGAATTTAATGGTTTTAAAAGGTGTAGCTTTGTCTGGCTGCTAGAAAAGTTTGCCTAGGTGGTTAGATAGATAATAGAAATGTTTTAGAGACTTCTTCGCCCTAGGGCTCAGGGCATGATTTTCCCCGAGCCATTTTTACTTTACTATTTATCGCTACAGGTGTTCTTCTATGCAGGCTGTGAAACACTCCAACTACTTCCAACTCACTTTTTGTTATCAGCCCACTTTCAAAGAACTAAAAAGCAAGGGTTTAGTGCTAAGCAATAGCACTTCTTTAAACATGCCCATTACAACTGAGATCAATTTTAATTTGTGCTTATGAAATAAACCTACAAAAGTAATTATATGAGTTCCCCTGGGAAGATAAAATTACACACCAGTGCAAGGGTGGATAAGCTGGCCAAATTTTGTCTTCTGCTCTTTCTCCAGATGGCATCCACCTGCCCTAGAGTGGAGTCTACTCAAGGGATGACACAAGGGAATAGAAATTTAAAGGGTTGCCCAATTCTTCCTTTTTTAATTTCTTGTGCTAAGAAGCTCAGTATCAAAATATCTTACTCCTTTGGAATGTATTGTCAAGCACTAGTGGAGGTTCAGCCCTAACATACTGAAAAAGAAGAATTTCCCCCTGGCACTGAGATGGAATTCAAAGGGGGAAGCATTGGTCATAATGCCATTCCACAACTAGACTTGTACTGTAACAAAGAGGAAAAATGATCAAACTTGCCTTAGGGTCAGATTTTCTTTACCCTAAAGAAACAATGCTTATTTTTCTTCCAATGTAAATGTGAGCCACAGGAAAACCAGACACCGCTCATCTTTGATGCACCCACCATCACTGAGCCTGGGGCTACTCTTCCTAGATATCTTTGGAAGCTGAGGGCAAGGTTTCAAAACCAACCTTAATCAAAGCCTCATCTATTTTACTGATTCAGGCTTTCTCTACTTGCCCTTTGGGTCCTGAGGATGGAGCTTCCAGGCCAGCCATAATTAAAGCCTCCTTGGGGCTGTATCCATCCTTAACTGATTTTGTTCAAGATCCTCAAGGACAATATCTGAAAGGGAAGTAAATGGGGAATTTAGAACTATCTGTGTCCATGCACCCTTTTCTGTCAGTGACCTAAACAGATCAGGCAAGATCTAGGAAATTTTCAGATGGTCCTGATAAGTGCATCGAGGTCTTTAGAAGCTGTGCTCAGATCTATAAACTAGATTAAATAGATGTACTGTCACTCTTAAACCAAATATTGACTTCTAATGAAACCAGACTTCAATCTGCGAGTTTCTTAAGTGTATTACAGATACCTGGGGATACATTTTTTCAGAGTGGGTTTATATACAGCCTAGCTAGCACTGCTATAGAGGGAAGTTGCCTAGGTGACCAAATAAAGAATCAAAAATATCTTGAAGACTTTTTGTCCTAGGGCCAAGATATTTTCTAAACGATTACTTACCTGCCTCTGTCTGTTCCCAGAAGCAATAGATCTCTTTTGAAAGCTGGAATTTTAGAACTTTTGATTCAGAGTCATTTATTTGAAAACCCTAAAACAATATAGTTAGAACACTTCCATTTCTCTCACTCTTTCAAACAGTTAAAAGGCAGCCATTCAAAGTCCTTTGATTATTGGTTTGATTTTCTGTTTAGCAATATAGTTGGAGTCAATCATAAATTTTGTCTGTAGGGGTATGTTTTTCCAAGGAGAAGAGATCCACCCTAGGAAAGCTCCTGATTTTGTCTTTCTGCACCTGAGAGAGTTAGGATTTTTCCTTCTGCCATACTTGGAGTCACCTATCTCTTTTCCACTGCCCTGTCTCTAGAAATAAGATAGTTTACAACAGGGTTTATCCAATGCAATTCTCTTCTCCATGAGTGCTGAGTTTCAGGCCCAAGTCTCCAGGATGCTGAATTTCCCCTTCCTACGTCCCTGCCAAGAGTGAAACAGACCTTCCTTTATCTTCAGCCCACATTCAAAACCTAGCCTGGAATCAATCCTGAAACCCTCAAAAAATATAAAAACAATACCATAGTAATAATAGCTAGATATAAAAAGGGACTATGGTTTGATCCCAGGCACCACATACCCCACTAGCCCTGCCCCCAGGTACTCTGAGCAAACCACTGAGTCTGGGCATGGTGGTGCACATCTGTAATCCCAGCACTGGGGAGGCTGAAAACAGAACGATCACTATGAGTCCAAGCTGCACAGTGAGACCCTGTAGCAAATACATTAAAAAAGAAAAAAAAGACTCTACTCACTAATGTCTTTTGGCAGTTTGCAGCTATACCAGTAGCTGGCCAGTATGGTTCATTAAGACAAAAAACTACACTGAAATCTATAAAAGCTCAACAAGAGTCTCTAAATTCCTCTCTCTGTCTTCTTACATCTAAACTAGAAAGATTTATAACAAAAAAAATATTGGAATTACAGATAACTTCCATCAGTAGAGGGGCTTAAGAGCCAACTGTTTCAGTCCCTTAAGAGTGGTTTCCGGATGTGGCTCTTTCTCCAACCTCCCAATAAGCTTGACTTTCATGAAAAAAAAGTTGTGTATTTTTGCCTAAAAGCTGCCAAACTCCAAGTGATCATAGAGATAAAACTAATGACAAATGTGCCAGACTTCCTTTCTGTGATCGACTAGACAGATCTTATGAACAGTTCATAACTGTTAAACTACAACATGACTTTTATATGAGGTCCTTTAGATTAGCTTTCTGAAGAAGTCCCCAGAATGTAGTTTCACCTACACTGACCCTTCTCAGCTCAAAGCAACTAGATAGAAACTCTCCCAGTTAGGGATGCCTCTTTTGTGGCGGGGTATTATAGTCAACTAAGCTAAGTAGAAATATAGTAGACAGTCAGACAGGGCTGGGCCCTCGAGGGACTCAGTGCAGAAGATAAAAATCCATCAAACCTGTGGCTGGAGGTACATCTGATGATTAAAGTCACAATGGCTAGTTTCACATACTTCCCTAAAGGGTGAACAGAAATTTGGGATTATTCGTATCACCCTTTTGAAGTTTTCCATTATCTTATTGGGGTGGGCCATCCTCTTCCACCTACTACACTAAGACTAAAACGACTAAGATTAAGACTAAGGCTGACTAAAGAGAAGACCAAGAGTACAGATTATCAGCCAAGGTTAATGATGTTACCATGTACCCTTGCTACCATAAGATCAACATTATCTAGGTGACTATATCTGCAGTCTTATTTGTTGATCACAATTTTGAGCCACGTTTTACCCACATCATGATTTTTCTCCATAAAACTTTTAGAGCAATGGTTTCACTGCCAATCCATTTGGGAGCCCTCCTATCTCTCAGGATCTGTTCATAGTTTTCTTCATCCACTTTTCCCCATTCATTTTCTCTGATAAATTTTCCTACTCTCAATAAAAACCCACAAATTTTTAAACCACTGTATCCTTAATCCTCAGTATATTTCCTACTCTCAGTAAAAACCCACAAATTTTTAAACCACCATATCCTTAATTCTCATTGTTAGTCTGAAAAGTTCTTGTTTAATTTCTCCTTTCCACTGCTCTGTTCACATTCCCTTTACACAGCATCCTGTTTAATGTGCCCAGTGTACACCACAAACGAATCCAGTCTTGAATAAAGTGATCTTTGTGTATGCTTATGGTCTTCCAATATAGAAACTGTACTGTACTAATTTTTTACTCTCACAGATAATAACATGGATAGATCTTCACACTAACATTTGGTGTACATGCTACATCATGACTTTGCATTTGCACAATATTCTACCATAGTAATTTATTCTCCCAGCTTTTGACATTTCCATCAATTCACTGCTACTTCCATAAGCTAGCATAGATTCTTAGCCCCATATAAGATGGAAACCAGACATGGCCTTCCTCAACACTTGAAACCAACAACAAACAACAGACCTCTGGAACTCTCCCAGCCACAGGATACAGCAGCCCCCAGTATTGTTCTCTGATCCTAGCCTTCTTTATTCTTACCAGACCTGGTTTCTGGCTACCTTCAGCACCAGTGACCTTCAGCACCAGTTACCTTCTCTGGCTGCTGACTGCTTTCAATTCCAGCAGCCTTTGGCATTACCAGCTCTTAGGGTACTGACTCACCGTACTCTGCCCTAGATACAAATTATGAATAGGCAAAAACATGCTATACAGGAGAGGATTTATTAGGACTGATTCTGCAGTAGAAGGGAGAATAACAGACAGAACATAAACTGAACAATACTGATACTGAAGGCTATGGCAAGGTTGTTTATGAAGGGAAACAGTGGCCTCACACGTGCACTGTATCATTTTCTGTTTGGTCACAAGGAGAGGAAGATCCCTCCTGAACCTGACTGAGCAGAGCTACAGAGGGAGGGAGTCATCCAGAGACAGTGTAAGTAGTATCTGGGATGTGTCCATGTCCAAAGCCTGCTGCGGCCAAAGCAAATGTCTCCTGGAATGGCTGAGTAGTGCCTAACACAGCTGGGCCAGCTGCAAGACATTTGGGGCAGCTGCAGCTCTGGAAGAAAAACAGAAGTATCTCTTAGGGAGTGCCAGGGCCTCTTCTCCTGTCTCACTACCAGAGACTGCCCTAATGAAGATATCCATTTGTGTTCCCTAATGTGAGCATTTTCCCAGGGTTCCTGTTTCTGGCTGAGAGGTATATCATATATGGTTTTTAACCTTTTTTGGTACAGCCAGACTACTCTCCAGAATGGCAGCCTCAGTTTTCACTCCCATTGCTCTACATGACTGTTCCGTTCAGTACATTTCTAACATCTGCCAAGTGTGTCTTCATCACGAAAGTGGATTGAATTATCCTCCTGAGATCTTTTCTAACTTCGGAGTCTGTTTTCCAGATGAAAAGGAATGTGAACACAAATTTTGGGCCTGGACTTTAATTGTCCTCAGGTCGCTTACCTTTTTTTGTTCACTTTGGCCAGGGGAATGCACAGGATAATTATACAATTTATTGCCATAAGTAAAATTCCAGTGTTCTTAAAAAAAAAAAAAAAAAAAAAAAAAAAAAAGGAAAAACGGATGCTGAATGATGAAAAGCAAGTGCCCCCTGGAGAGTACAGTTATCCCGTAGTATTCACGGGGGATTGGTTCCAGGGTGCTCTATAAACGCCAAAATCTACGGATGCTCAAGTCTTTTGTTTGTATAAAGTGGTGTAGTGTTTGTACATAACCTTCACAATCCTTATACTTGGAATCAGCTCTAGATTACTTATGTATTAAAAGTAAATGTTATTTAAGTTATTATTATAGTATACTGTCTAAGATATAATTACAAGAGAAATTCTGTACATATTCAGTTCAGATGCAATTCTTTTTCAAATAGTTCTGATCTGCAGTTGATGAATAATCAGATGCAAAATGGCAGATTCAGAGAGCTGACTGTGTACAGTAAAAAATAAAAACTTGTATTGTAGTTAAGGGCAAAACCAACCTATAACCTAACCCAAGTTGTAACTTCTCTGAACAAGATGTCTCGATTTTCTACTTCTGTGTAACTAATTACCCCATAATACAGTGTTGTTAAAAAATAAATAAATAAATACTGCTTATCTATGAGGCTGTAGTTAGGTCCAGGAGGGTGGTACTTCTGGCATCTCACTCAAGATTATGCTATGGCCTCATCTGCCTGGAAATTTCTCTATTTATTTAGAAATTTAATCCTTTTAAGGTTTATAACATCACATTTTAGGATACATAGACATTATAAAATGGTTACTACTCTCAAGGTAATAAAACATCCATAACCTCATATATGTATAGCAATTCTTAATTTCTTCCACTTTCACACATTTTATATCCTAAGTCAAAATCATAATGCTAAACAAAAATAAAAATGTGCTCAAGACTTTTTTGACTGTACATAGCTCTGTTTCTCACTCTTGGAGATAGAATAAAAGAAGTAAATATTAGGAACAGTTTCTTATCTGTTGAGAAGTTGAGATGATATGTTTTTACCCTTAAAAAGGAACCCTGCTCCACTGCTGGTGGGAGTGTAGACTGGTGCAACCATTATGGAAATCAGTGTGGAGACTCCTTTAAAAACTAGGACTGGAAATCCCATCCAAACCAGCTATACCTCTACTGGGAATTTTCCTGGAGGAACTGAAAACATCATATTATAGTGATATATATGTACCTATGTTTATAGCAGTACAATTTGTGACAGCCAAATCTTAGAAACAACCAAGATGCCCATCACTGGAGGAATGGAAGAAAAAAACATGGTATTTTTATACAATGTAGTATTACTCAACTATAAAGAAGGATAAACTCAAAGCCTTTATATTTAAGTGGATGCCACTTGAAGGTATACCCATAAGTGAAATAAACCAGACCCACATGTTTAAATATCATAGAGTCTCCTTACTGTAAGAACTCAAAAGAAGAAATAAAAATAGAAAGGTTTAACTGAATTAAAAGGAAAGTGAGAACTTAAGGATTAGACAACAAAGAGAAGGCAAGGAGAAAAGCTCAGAAATACAACAGGGACAAAACTATACATTTATACGCACAAGATGGTTAAGACAATGATCCTAAGAATCTTCACCAGGTTTTTGAAACTAGCAGTTAATTGGTAGGATTCTCACCCTCACTAACTACATATGCTGAGACCTGTGAACTAAGCAACTGCACTGAAGATAGCAATGTGTAATAGTAGGGTCATGCTTGGAATGCCTGTCATTCTAAATATGTACTGCTTGTCATGTCATACCAATTATAGCCATACTGTCTCTCAAGTAAAAGTTTGTTTTGAAAAAAAGGGTAATAAATGAAAACAAGAGACAAGAAAAAAATGTCATAAGACTCTCCTGCTACAATGCTGTATACGGTTAGATTTCTAAATTTCTGTGTAAAAATATGTAACTGTTTATTTCTATTTTTTATTTTTTTCTTCATATTCTGTAGGAACTTAAAGTTTAACATATCAATACTTGATGGAAAATACCTGTTCCATGTTATGTCTAAGATGTTTGATATTCAGACAGATAATGAGGTTAAGCTCAATTGCCTATGTTGTAGGGTAATAATAAGAAGTTTCTCTTCTGGAGGGTTAAAAATCTAATTTTGCAGACCAAAACTCAGAGAAAAAGAAGGGTTACAAGGACAGCCAACATTTTGGCCCTAGCCTTTCAAGGTCAGTGAAGACTCAGGACATAGGAGAACCTGCACTGTAACATCATGTAACTCAGTAGTGTCCCAAATTTTCTGATCAAGGAGATTATGCAACCACAGAGGAAAGTGATCAATGATGTAGAGTGTGCATAAGGAGAGTCACATGGAGAGAAAACATTCTCTCAGGATTTCACAGAGAGCAAATTGATCAAGCAACAGCCGTGACTCATCCACATGGCGGTTTGTATCTACAAACTGCGATACAGGGTTTTAGTATAAATCCTGAGGGAATTTGACTGACCTTGTCAGATACAAAAGTTACATTTCTTGTTACATAGACCTTGCTTTATCTTGGTATTAACCATCCAGCAAAAAAGTATAAAAAGTAAAGCCAGCACTGACAAAGGTTCTACAATCTGAGGTACAGGATCTCAGGATAAATCCTGAGGGGATTTCACTGACCTTCTCAGACCAAAAAGCTACAACTCTTGTTGCACAGGTCCTGCTTTACCTTGGTCTTAACCATCCAGTAGAAAAGTATGAAGACAAAATACAGGAAGTAAAGCCACACTGTTATGTTGAGCTGTGGGGGACTCAGGTCAATAATTTCTGACACTGCCAGTTAAACAGAAGACCCAGTGCTATTATGGGATACTGGACTCTTTTAGAACATTTTGCTGAGTTTACATACCTATAATTTTCAAATAACGGAACTTAGCAAAAAAGGGGTGTACAGATGAATGTCCATTTTGTATCTTGTATTCAAAGTGGTTAGTATAGATATATAGTTACATTCTCTTAATGAATAGAATGATTTGTTCTAATGGTGTTTGTAAATAGGATCTCAAGTCCGCGTCTTGTACAGCACTTAACCACTAAGAAGAATATATGTAGTGTGTTATTTGTTGAATCTGTATTTCCGATTTGATTTGAAACTGTCTCATTGCTATCTGTTTATCAATAAAATTTTGAAAAAAAATTGCATAACAGAAAAGTAAAAAAATAAATAAATAAATGTATATCATCTCTAATGTCTCACCTATTATTTTTCTATTCTCTTTAAAATAAATTTTAGAAAATGAAAAAGAAAAAAGACAAGAAGAAAACTTAAGGTTTTGTGAAAGAAAGGAGTAATGTTTAATTCCTTGATCAATCTTGCATGCCCATAACTGTTAATCTGAGCAAAAAGTTTGATGACAATTGTTAATTTTCTGTTCTTGTTTTGAAATTCTGTGGCATCTTTATTGTTTTGTGTTGCTCTGTGTTTGTCTTTGTTATTTGATTTTTTTCTCTTTAAAATTAAAAAAATCAATTTTAAATCCAAAAAAAAAGTAAAGCCATATTAATATGCTGAGCTATCAAGTCAACAACTTCTGACATTGCCAGTCCTACAGAAAACCTACTACTATTATCGACTTCTGGACTATATTGGAATATTTTGCTGAATTCACACACTTACAATATTTAAATGACAATGGAATACCGTTCTCTGACAAAACTAAACAAAAAAGGGGAATACAAATGAAGGACCATTTTGTAACTGTATATTCAAAATAGGCTAGATATACAGCTACTTTATCTTAATTCAATGAACAGAAAAACTTGTTCTGATAGTGTTTGTGGATGGGATATCATGTCTGCATCTTGTACTATGAATAACCACTATGAAGACAATAATATGCAATGTATTAATTATTGAAATTGTACTAATCGGTTTTGAAACTATCTCATTGCTCTTTGTTTCTCAATAAAATTATTTTAAAAAATAATAATAACATGTTTTTACACTTGATATTACTTATGCAGTGTTTTACATTACTGTGTATATTGAAACATCCTTGTATTCCAGAAATAAGAATAACTTGATTAACCTTTCTACCACTGAGGAAGACTTGATGAACCCCCCTCTATTATTGAGGAGCTTTGGTGAACCACACTGAGCCATAAAGAAGGGGAGAGAACCCACCCACCACCTCTCAGAAATCACAGGACCCTCAGTCCAGAGGAACCCAAGTGCCTGAACCATTCCCCAAACTATAGGATTGGCAACCAGTTCAGGAAGAGCTTGGGATATGGCATTTGTCCCAACTAGTCTGGAGGAATCCATGGTAAATTCACTTGAACAAAGAGAAAAATTCCTAATCCATGATTAGTTCTGTTATATATGACTATACACTTTGCCTCTATGATCTAAAGTTCAAAATTAACATTTATCACAGATTGTCAATTTCTAAATTGTTCTTGATGCTATCTTTTTGCAAACTGTCTGCTGTAGCCAAGATGTCACATCTGTTGTACCTAGTTGTTCTCCCTTGTGTAACAATATTGGGAAGCTCTGAAATATTAACCTCATCATATCCTACACCAAAATACTGGGGCCAGAGCCAAACAGAAACCAACATTCCACTCTCAGTTAATTGGTAAAGTAGGACCTTCAGACAGGCACAAACCAAGAATCTCCTCCACAGAGAAGAACAGGCTTTTCCTAGATATACCTTGATACTAGTGATATAGCTACCTACTGCTAAAATAAAAAAAAAAATGTCTGAAATAGAAAATATCAGGTGAAAGAGCAAAATTCAATCCCAGACCTCCAGCCCACCCAGAAGAAGTCCAGGAAACATGAACGTAGAAGAAATTGAAAGTAACACAAGAGAAATTTGTGAAATTATAGCAATGGAAGTAACAAAACAACTCCAGGAGGCTATAGAGGAAATCAGATCAGAAATAACCTAACAGGTAAAAAAAAGAAATGCCAATCATAATTAAAGAATTGCTTAGCAAATCTAAAGGAGACATAGATTTAAAAAGTAGAGAAGTATTGGAGACCCCACCATCCAGTGGAAGAAGTACCCATAGCTTGCTTTCTGAGTCTGGTAGCCTGTTCTCAGAATTCTTTGGCTGCCTCAAAGATTATGCCTAATCAGTTGAATTAGAAATAGCACTGTTCTCTGAGGAAGATATAGGTTCTCCCTTTTTCTTTGATGCTATTGTGAAGGATGTGGCTTTCCTGATTTCTCCCACAGATCTTTCTATACAGTTCAGGCTGTCTTTGAGCTCACTTTGTAGCTCAGGCTCAACTCAAACTTGCAGCAATCCTCCTGCTTTAGGCTCCCTACTGCTGGGATTGCAGGCATGCACCACCACTCCCAGCATTTTTGTCCTATTTTTGCAGAAATGTGCCCTGTTTTGCAGAGGCAAGCCTAGCTGCCTTTGGCCTTACAATGAAATGCAGGTTGGCCTTGAACTCATATTAATCCTCATGCCCCAGTCTCCTGAGTGCTGGAATTACAGGTAGAATAGAACAACCAAACTTAGGTAGAAAGAAAACAGGAAACCTCAACAACTGAACTTCATAAGAAGTCTGCAATTTTCTGGACACTATGGTCTCCCTGTGGAGAAAGACTTTCCCAGTAAACATGGTGTCCTCTACAAACAACAGGAATCTGCTAACCTGACCACACGGAAGTGATGCCCATAAAGAAATTTAGCTTCAAACCTACAATCTCCCTAATGCTGGAAGACCCAGCTTTATATGCACAGTTCTGCTGCCCATCCTTGCGGTTCTGATCTTGAATGTCTGATACAGATTCCCAGGGACTATGACGCCCCAACCCTAAACATACTTAGCCTCCCCTCCAGATACTCACTGATCTCACTCCAATTTCAACCTGCCTAAACATTGACAAAATTAAGTCTAGCCTTCCCACAATTTCTGGATATTTCCTCACATGCCATTAATTAACACACACTATGTTGTTCAGGCTAGTCTTGAACTCACTGTGTAGTATAGGCTGGCCTGGAACTTGCAGTGATCCTCTTGCCTCAGCATTCCAATTATTGTGATCACAGGTGCATGCTGCTACTAGGGGCTGGTCATTCATTGCTTTAAGGAAAAATATTTCTCTTTATTAAATTCCTATCTCCTAACTAATGAGACTGCTATTCCACATACATTTCTGTGTAATACTAAGACCGCATTATTCCCAAATGTTCAGCATGGATTAGATAGTAATTCAAGAACTGCTCCACACAAATACTCAACATTCATATTATAAATGTGAAGGATTGGAATCAGGGAAAGAAGTGTTATTTTCTACCCACCTTCACGACAAGATTCTTAGATCAAGGTTGTACTCCAAGGTTGTCCCCTAGCTTCAAGTGAAAAGCCAGTGCTATAGCAGCTTGAGTATTTTTCTCCATACCTTGTGCTGCAGGACAGAGCAAGATCTACAGACTAGGAGGGAAGAGCTAAAACAAAAGCAAGCCAGAAACTGGCACTACATACAGAGAAGGATGCAGGCAGCTCAGCCAAACCTACTAAAATAAAGCAAGAGCACACTCAGGAGACTGGATGAGGACAGAAACTAAGGTGCTCAATAACATGATTAAAACTCACAGAGACAGGGCGGGGGAGATAGCTTGTTGGTATAAGCGCACACCTGGCAAGCACAAGGACCCAGGTTCAATCCCCAGTACTACATGCTGTGCAGGCCCCCAAAACAGTGTGGTGGCACAAGCTTATAATCCCAGTGCCGGAGAGGCTGAGACAGGAGGATCACTATGAGCCTAAGTTGTGTAGAACAAATAATTTTTTTTTTTTTTGGCAGAACCGGGGATTGAACTCAGGCCCTTACACTTGCCAGGCAAGCACTTATTCTACTGAGCTATCTCCCTGGCCCCTTATAAATATTAAAAAGAAATAAATAAATTAAATAAAAATAAAAAGTAGAAGAGTATTGGAAAAGGATGGAAATCTGCAATTAACAATATAAGAAAGAATTAGAATGCATGAAATAAATTCATAGAAATATCCAGAAATTAAAAATTTCATTGAAAGCTGGCAAAACCACTTGTATAAAACTGAAGATAGACTTTAAGACCTTCAAGTCAGGATGGAAACTGGAGATAATGACAGAAAAGTTTCTTTAAAAATAACAAGGAACAAGGAAATAATTCAAGAGATGCAAGATAATGCAAAGAAAAACAATATAAGACTGACAGGTGTAAACAAAAAAGTAGGAGTCAACACAAATGGCATAAAAAGACTATTTGCAGAAGTAATAGCAAAAAGCTTTCCAAGCATGGGAAAACAATCTGACATACTGATAAGTAAGGCATATTCAACTCAAATTAGCCATGATCAAAATAAATCTACACCCAAATATATAATAATCAAGATAGCAGAAATTCAGCAGAAGAACAAACTATTAAAAGCTGTTAGAAAAGAGAAACAGGTCAGAGATAAAGGGAAGTTGATCAAAATCATGGCAGACTTCTCACCACAAATCCTAAATTCAAGAAAAGTTTGGAGTGAAATCTTTCAAGTCTTTAGAGAAAAAAAAAAAAAAACTTCCCATCCATATGGATGTACCCTGAAAAACTATTTTTCAGAATTAATGGAGAAATAAGATACTTCCATGACAAAGAACTGAAGAAATTCCTGACCACCAAACCAACCCAACAAAAAAATGCTGAAAGATATACTAGAAAGAAACAAAAACAAGTACAATGCCAGGAACAATAACAGCAAGGAAAAAGTAGGAACCCAACAGCAGGATAATAACATAAGATAAACCAATACATATCAGTTACAGCCATTAATGCAAATGGCTTCAATTGACCAATCAAAAGAAGCAGACTAGTAGAGTGGATGAATAAACAAAATCCATCAATATTCTGTATACAAGAAATGCATTTCACTCAAAAAGGAAATCCATAGACTAAAAGTCAAAGGATGAAAACAATACTCCATGTGACAGGAACCTGGAAAAAAACAGGGACAGCTATTCTGTTTGCAGACAATGTGAACTTCAAACCAAAATGATTAAAAGAGATAAAGAAGGTCACCATATAATTGTTAGGGGAAAACTTCAAAAGGTAGAGATAACAATCATAAATATATATGCACCAAATATGGGAACACCCAACTATGTAAGACAAATATTAATAGATATGAAAGATCCAATGAGCAACAACACAATTGTAACAGAGGAACTTAACACCCTATTGTCACAAAGACATAGATCAACTAGACAGAAAATTAAGAAAAGAATACAGAACTGAGTCAAACTTGTAAACAAATGAACTTAGAACTTCACACAGTGTTGCACCCAACATCAGAATACACATTCTGCTCAGTTGCATACCATTTGTTCTCTACAGGAGACCACATGCTAGCCCATAAAACATGCTTAAGTAAATTCAAAGGAATTGAAATTATCTCATGCATATTATCTGGCTGTAATGCAATGAAATTAGAAATTACTGACAAATGTCACTACAAAAACTCTACATGCATGGAAATCAAACAT
>NW_004524725.1:502881-505833 GCF_000260255.1 Octodon degus
TGCTTTCATTCACCACCCCCTTCTTCTTGAACATCCACCTACCCGAGAGACATCATAGCAGTAACTGGCATGTCAGGACAAGCCACCCATATTCAGAAGACCAGAATGACAGACACTCCAAACATGAAACTACTATTACAAATTACCATCTGCAGTGCAGTAGCTTAGTTCACAGGTATCAGTATATATAGTTAGTCAGGGTAAGAAGCATTTATCTTTTCAAAGCATGAACTCTTTTAATAATTCTTTGTTTCACTGAAATGAAAGCTTTTTCTTTCATTGTTCTATTGGTCTCTGTTTCATTAATTTTCATGCTAATATTTGTTATTTTCTCTGTCACGTTTGTTTTAGGTTTCTTCCTGTTTTTTCTAAGACCTTGCAATGTATTATTAGATTATTTATTTGAGATATCTCTGATATTTTAATGGAGTAATTCTGTTATGGTTTACATCTAGATGTCTCCCCCAAATTCTCATGCACTCATAGGGGAGGCTTTGGGAGGTGATTGGATCATAGGGATGTGATACTCATCGCTGGATTAGTGTACTGATGATTTTCTAGCTGAATGTGATAATGGGAGGTAAAGCCTGTTCAGAATAGACTAGGAGATGCAGACACAACTACAAACACACTCAGCCCCCTTTTCTTTGACAAAGGGCCCAAACAGGCTCATTGGAAGAAAGAAAGCCTCTTTAATAAATGGTACTGGAAAAGCTGGCTTTGCACATGCCAAAAGCTAAAACTAGACCCATGCCTATCACCATGCACAAAGCTACAGTCAAAATGGATCAAAGATTTAAACATTAAAACAAAATCACTAAATCTTCTGGAAGAAAATGTAGGTAGAAATCTTAAAGACATAGGTGTAAGTAGGGAGATCATGAACAAAAACCAGACTGCACGGGAAATACTTCAAAAAATCAACAACTGGGATCTCAGCTTCTTGAAAAGTTTCTGCACTTCAAAGCAAATCTCCAACAGAATAAAAAGAAAACCCACAAACTGGAGGAAAAAAGGTATAGCTGATTATCCCTTCAACCAAGGCCATCTATCTAGAACATATGAATAATTTTAAAAATCAGTCCCCTCAAATTCAACAATCCAATCCAAAATGGGCATCTGAGATGACTGTACACTTCTCAGCAGAACAAATACAAATAGCAAGAAAATGTATGAAGAAACATTCAGCATCAAGAAGTCAGCCAATAACAAATGCTGGAGGAGCTGTGTGGAGAAAGAAATCCTTTTCCACTGCTGGTAGGAGTGCAAACTGGTAAAACCACTACAGAAATCAGTGTCAAGATTCCTTCAAAAGCTAGGATTGGAGATTCCATTCAAGCCAGATATTCCCCTCCTGGGTATTTTTCCAGAAGAACTGAAAATCTCATACCACAATGATATATGTGCACCCATGTTTGTAGCAGTGCAATTTGTCATAGCTAAATCCTGGAAACAACCCAGATGCCCATTAACTGAAGAATGGATAACTACGACGTGGTATTTTTAAACAGTGGACTATTATTCAGCTATAAAACAGGATTTGAGTCATTTGTTGGTAAATAGATACAACTAGAGAACATAGTCTTACGTGAAATCAATCAGACCCGCATGTGCAAGCATCATATTGTCTCCTTATTGTGAGAACCTGAAAGAGAAAAAATGAAATC
The DNA here is from genome assembly GCF_000260255.1 of Octodon degus. Taxonomy (NCBI): domain Eukaryota; kingdom Metazoa; phylum Chordata; class Mammalia; order Rodentia; family Octodontidae; genus Octodon; species Octodon degus. The sequence continues at coordinate 504,549 of NW_004524725.1, forward strand.
TGAAGGGTACAGTATATACTGGGAAAAGGGAATGAACTTATTCAAAAGGAAGGAGTTCCTGAGTTGAGGAAAAGGACAGGAGAGGTAGTGGCGGAAAAGGATATATCTATGTATGTAAGTAGGATAGTTTGGACAACTGTACTGTGCATTTCTGCTGGTCTATGGAAAGAAGCAGTTAATGCTTTAATTTGTTTCACTTCCTTTTTTCAATTGTTTCTCCTTTTCATCTTAATTTCTTTTGCATTTCTTTGTTTCTTCCAATTTTACATGCATATATCTAGTAATATGAAAAACTGGTTGGAAGATAACACTATGTATTATAACAAATACTGTGAAATTCATATTTGTTTGTTAAGTGAAATTCTGTATTAGTTGTAATTTTTTGTTTTAATTCTAATTTGTACTCTCTTTAGATGATGATGATGATGATGATGATGATGATGATGATGATGATGATGATGCCTGCTCAGAGAAGCAGGGTGTGGCCTAGAAGGTGTCTCCTCCCTTCTCCCTCAATCTCTGTCTGCTTCTCACCACCATGAAATGTTCTGTCCTTTACCACTTGCATGAATTTTTTTCATCAATGTTTATCTTGGAAGATCTTTATTTCTTCTGCCATTCTTAAAGTTCTCCTTGCTTTACATAAAATATATGTTGGCAGTTATTTTCTTTCAGAGTTGTAATAAATTTTTCCAAGCTGTCCTAGCCTTAATAGTATCTGCAGAGAATTTTGAAGGAGTTTGCCTTTCTAAGTAATTATTACTCTCTTGTAGGTTTCAACATTCTTTCCTTGTTCTGTACTCCTAATATTTTAATAGTGTGACAGGCAGAGATTCTTTTCTGATCATGCCTATTTTAGACTCTAGATAACTGCTTTACCTAAACACTCATTATACTTTCCCAAGATTTGTGAAGTTTTCTGTCATTATTTTATTGAATCGACTTTCTATGCCATTAGTCTGATCCTCAGTATCTTCTTCAGTACCAAAAAATCTTAAGTTTAATCTTTTAACTATGTCACAGAGTTCTTGGATATTTTGTTCATAATTTTTTTATTCTTCCTTTATTGATGTCTGAATAGGATAATCGATCAACATTATCTTTAAGTTCTAAAATTCTATATTCTTTATGTGCAAACATGAGAAGTATATAACTCTTTATGCCTTTTTTGAAATATATTCTAATTTTTAAATGTTTTTATCATATTCTGTAAGGACTTAAAGTTCAACATATCAATGCTTGATGAAAAATACCTGTTCCATATTATGCCTAAGATGTTTGATAT
>NW_004524725.1:507431-508426 GCF_000260255.1 Octodon degus
TCTCTCTCTTATGTGGAATTATTTCCTCATACCCTGCCTTGTCTTCCTTAATTTATTTGGCTGTTTATTTTTATCCTCTTTGAGGTCATTAACCATTTTAAAAAATCAGTCCTTTGAATTATGTTTCTGGATCTTCCATCCACTTCAATATCTTTCCATTCAGTTACTGGCAAGTTATAAACCTTTGGAAGAGTCATGTTGTCCCAACTTCTTATGTGTCTATATTGAGATTGATTTGTGCATCTGTTGCAGTAGATTTTGCTTCTACCTTTTTTGAACTAAGGATTGAACACAGAGCCTTTTCCTGAGCCACATTCCTAGCATTTTTATTTCTTATTTTGAGACAAGGTCTTGCTGAACCTAATTTGTCCAGGTTGGGTTTAAACTTGCAGCCTTTCTGCCTCACTTCCAGAGTACTGAGATCAGAGGTATGTGCCACACCACCCAGCTCTTTTGAACATTTATGGGAGAGATTTATTATTGTTTAGCCTTCTTTGGGACCTTGGTCCTCATATGGCAGTTTATCCTGGCCAAATAAACCTATGGGAGCCTCTCTCTCGTGGCAGTTAGCAGGGCCAAGCAGTTGAAATGGCTTGATTCTGAGGTATGCAGCACCACCAATGGAACAGCTTAGGTTTCTTGTAGAGTGATGTCTGTATTATAGGAAGGTAAGGCCCAGTGTTCAAGGGCTTCCTAAACCTCTAGTATGACTCTTACGAATACCCCGCTAACCACAGTATGTCACACAGTCAAGCCCAGAGCTGACGTGGGAAAGTGCTACACAAGTAGCAAAATGATGGCTCATTGGAGACAATTAAATTATCAATGTACCCTTCTAGAGAATCATCCCAGAGCTTCCTACATTAAAATGGAGAGCCTTACTGAAAGTCTCCTAGTAACACGTATGACTTAACTTGTTGCAATAACTGCACCCAGATATGACAATCCTGAGAAACACCTAGCTCCTCTGGCTGTAGTATAAGGAGGGAGCATCT
>NW_004524725.1:521462-528580 GCF_000260255.1 Octodon degus
CCTTTGGTGTAGAGCTTAGATAGAGTTATTACCTTAGCACCAGGTCCAGTTCTACAAAGTTCAGATTCCTCCAGGTGGGTGTTGTTTGGTTCTGGCTGCTGTGCTCCACTTCTTTCTGCTGCAGCCATTAGAGATGAACCCTTTGTGTCTCTCTGGCAAGATGTTCTGTTCCTGAATCAGCTGGGTGGGTCTTGCCTCTATCCTCTTTGCAGGGAGTTCTGCTAAAGGGTTCCTCGCTGGGCCTGGGCTCTGGGTATATTCAGGATCCGCGGGCCCCAGGTCATCTCTCTCCCTCACTGGGCCTACACTCCTGGTCTATTCAGGATCCCGCGGGCCCCGGGAGGTCTCACTCACTCACCAGGCCTACACTCCTGGTCTATTCCAATAAACACTCTTTTTACTTTGCGATGAAGGAATTTGACAGATGTGATTAAAATCCTGAATCAGTTGTCTTTAAGATCATGAAAAGGGAGCTTGTACTGACTGTGTCTAACAACCGGAGCAGAGCTGCATAGGTGATTCATGGAGACATTGTCTGCCCTGCCAGAGAGGAGATATCTTCTTAGCAAAGTCATGTTAGAAAACCTTTGAATTTCTCCCCAAGTCAGAAAGGTTGCCACCATAAAATTTACTAGAAAACACACAAAGCAATTCAAGAGAGATTCACGGATAGTAACAACTGCCTAGGGTGAAGTTGGACACATACAACTAAGGAGGCTTTCAGAGCTTCTGGTCCAAGTAGGACCTGAGGTGAAAATATTCCATTGTTAAAAGAGAGGGTCCTCCCTCCCCAGGAGGTTGAAAACCAAGCACTCTCTAACCTCTCATTTGATGGTGAAACTCTCTCTGCTAGAACAATGTATTAATGCTTTGTTAGCCCCTCATCTCAAATTATCTCCTGAGGACATTTTCTTCCATGACACAGAAAACAGAAAGTGTTGCTGAGGAAATGGAAACTTGCCCGAAATGCTAAGCAATAGACTTAGAGTTGGGTCAGCATCTCTGGTGGGAGGTGCTTTGAACAGTCACAGAAGCCTGGTTTTTTTCAGCATCAACTCTGGAAGAACTGGAAAGCCTAATCTGCTGAAGCTTATGGAATTTGCTTTGGCTACTTACCCCATGCCTCAAGCCAGAAATTTCTTTTCTTGGTATTATGTAGTGCTAGACCTGGAATGAAGCAGAGCCCCTGCTCTGTGCAAAAGACACATTGAGGTGTCACAGAGAATCCCTGAAACCATTCCTCTGGTCAAACCTGGTGTTTAGGGAAGACTGAGGAGAGGTGAAGGGACAATGATAGTTAAATGGCCAGCCCTAACTCCTTCAGATGAAGGCATCTGCATGAAGGAGCCTGAGTCCTCTTCTCTTCCCAGGGTAGCAAGCCCCATAGGAGGAAACCATGACTTGCCCTTGCTCCTTAATAACTATGGAATAATAATAATAATAATAATAATAATAATAATAATAATAATAATAATAATAATATAACTCGCATCTCTCCTAAGCAACCTCTCCAAGTATTTTTCCTATCCCATCCAAGTACAGTAATATTTAGAAAGAAGGCCATTTAAATTTTAGAAAAAGTCTTTGGCAACCCCTCCTAGCTCTTTTTCTGGGGATGTTGGTCAATAGATACTGAGATCAAACTTTTAAGGAAAACCAAACTGCTTTACATTCTCACTGAACTGCACTATCTTAAAATTGTGCTTTCCATCATCTCAGACTACATTGCTTTTCTTAGCCGCAGTACTAATGTTTCTCAATAATTTTGACTTAAAGTTATATCTATCCCTTTCTTTGTAAGCTGAAAGATTTGGTTGTTCTTTATGTAAAGTACAAGAAACTACCATTAAAAAAAAGAAAGAAAGAAAGAAACTACCACTAGTAGAATAGACTCTACAAAGACAAGGTTGTGAAGAGTTGATCTTAACCAAGAAAGGAAAACTTAGAAAAGATTTGATAGGAATCTTAGGACAAGGTGATTTGTGAACTTGCTCAGAAATACTATGTTAGAAATGAAATGAGATTAAAAGCTTAACAATTGTTATCCTTGCAATAATGCATAGGATTCTCTCAATTTGGAGTCTGAGAAGATTGTTTTCCCTAATGAAAATGACCCTGCCCCTCTCCCCCAAATTTGTTTCCCATGATTACTGAGTAAAATAATGTGACCCTCTCCTGACAAACACATTACCCATGCAGATGTAACCATCAGGGCACACTAACCTTTTGTGTATAGGAACATACTTTGGCTACACTGATTTCAGTAATGTAAAGGTTAATTAAAATGATCTTTTCTTCATCAAAACTTTTCTAGTTCTTAATTTGTTCAAAAAGTGATCGTGACCATCCAGACCACCTAAACACTTTTCATATTCTGAGAATCTCACATCTTTAAGTTTGCATTTCCAAAAATAAAAACCAGCCACAAGCCACAAATTTTTCAGCCTCCCTTGAAGGTAGGACGTGATGACCAAATGACCAAAGCCCAATAGGTCCCGTAGATGGGAGACTTTCTTTTGGAAGCAACTGATATGAAGAAATGGATGTGATTCATAATCTGCTCTGTTAAAAGTAGCTACAGGGACCTCACCTTCTAGAAGGAGCACCAGCAAGAGTTCTGACTTCTGGTAGCCAGGATGAGCAGCAGGATTGCTGCCCAGCAGTATGTGTCCTAAAACACAGTGTAATAATAAAATATTTGAAGGACTGTAAGACCAACAGATCAGGAAACAATTGCCATTGAAACAACTGTTTGTTGTTCATGTGTCCCAAGAGGATATGCCACACCATAGGGTTGCGGGGAGCATGAGGATTGGCCAGTGCAGAAAGCCAGGTGGAACTCTGGACAAAAGCTTTCAAGGTGATCTCCCTGGGAAGAAGCAGGCTAGTCAGGGTAAACAGGCTTAGGACTGACCAGTTTGAATAATTTTTGTGGGCTCTGAGATACAGAGGCTTTCTCTATTTGTCTGTTACCTAGCCTAGGTTAACTAGGACAGGCAAATAGTGGCTTAGAGTATAAGAACTCAATAAAGAGATGTGTGGAGATGTCAACTCTGGGTCAGTTGGTTTGTATTTGAAGAGCATGCCTTTAGTGAGTTGTTTACTATCTCTAGAAACTGGCTGCCCTGAGCCACAAGTCCCTGTAATGGCAGCAAGGCCCAGGCTCAGGACATTACAGAAAAGACATAGTCAAAACACGAGGGCCTGCCTACAAGTGATCTTCTATAATTTAGCCACTGTTCTTGGCTATATTGCTTCTCAACCTTTTTTACTCCCCTTTTGGAGAATCTATGACATCCCATTCCATTTTCACATTGTTGAACTAAAATGATTTTGATTTTTTTAATCAAGAGCCATGGCTTATACACCATGACAAATGTTATATTAGAAATGCTTACAGAGTAAACACATAACAAATATCAGTTGTTATTGTCATCATAATCTAGTACATCCCAGATTGCATTCTAGTACAGAAAAATGACAGTAACACTTCTTTGAACCCATTTCATATGAGGAAAATCAGGGCACAGGAAGAAAGTAACATTTCCAAGCTGGGGAGGTAGTTCAGCAGTCTAAGTACCTGCCTGGCAAGCACAAGGACTCAGGTTCAATCCTTAGTACCACATGCTGTGCAGGCCCTGCCCCGGGCGTGTCATTCTGGCCACCAAATCGTGGTGTGGTAACACACACCTGTAACCCCAGCACTAGGGACGCTGAAACAGGAGGATCAGTACAAGTCTAAGCTGCATAGTGAGCCCCTGTACCAAATACATAAATGAGAAAGTAACATTTTCAATGTCCCAAAATGCCTGATCCTTAGAGGGCTCAGTGCTCTGTCCATTACACCACAGGTTGCCAGGCTACTGGGTTTCAATGACCAATAAAAAGAAATAAGGAAAGAAGGGAGGAAGAGAGGGAGGAGGAAAGAAGGAAGGGAGACAGGGAGGAGGGAAGGAAAGAATGAAAAAAGAGATAAAGAGAAAAAGGATGACCAATGGTAGCCTGCTTTCTAAAAATGACATAAAATGGGCCCTAATTATTATTTTCTATCACTATAATTTTCTAAGAGAAAGGACAATGCCCTTCAATAGGAAGATGAATCTCACAAAGTGGAATACTTTCTTTTTTAATTTTTTTATAAAGTGGAATATTTTCAAATTATACTGTATTCAACTCTTCATAATGGTCTAGCAGTAAAAGCAACAATTTTCTGCTCTGAATACAATTGATATCAAAAGAACAGCATTATGGTCACAGCTTCTGAGTGCCTAAGTAGGCATTTGCTGATCTGTAGCACAGATAACAGTCTGAAAACCATAATGCTTTTGGCTTACAAATACCAGGATCCTGTCAGAGGAAAATATTTTTTTATTCCACTATATTGACCTTACCTATCAAGGAAAAATGCTAGAAAAGATTCTATCCACAAACAAATTGGAGGGAAAGCTGAAGATGTAAGAATATCTGTCCATTGCCAAAGAAATTAAAATTTTACCCAAGCAATCTGGAGGGCAGATGGCCTGTGCCTCGGTGCTTCCTGGGCCTGAGTTCTGGGGTCACAGAGTGGCTTATACCCAAACCACATATAAATTTTGGAAACCCAGAGATCAGGGGAGCCCCTGCTTGGCTTCTTGAGTTATACACAGAAACTGTACTTAAGTAGGAGCCCCATATCCACAGTGAGAAGCACAGCAGCAATGGAGGAGCCCATGGCCCCATGGGACACAAGAGAGGGCTGCTGCGTCTGTGGATGAGGGTGAAGCTGAATGCATCTTGTGCACCAGAAGGGGAAGCAGAAGCAGCTGGAGGGACAGGCAGTGGCTGAGCAAGAGCTGTGTAAGTCAGAGACAATATATACTAGGGCTGCCAGAGGTTACAGTGAGGCCCAGGGTAAAAGACAAACTCTTGTGGAGCAGAGACCAACAGATCAATGGGCTGGACAGAGCTAGGACACCCTTCCTTGATGCCAGATCCCAGCAACGGCACATCCAACTGCCATGCTGCCACCACAAAGAAGGCTCATCTTCCTGCAGAATGGAATGAGGTAACAGGGAAGGGACATGACTATTAACTGGTTGAATTGAAATCCTGGAATAACTGTGCCATTGAATTTGAAATAACTATTACTCTAACTTGAAGTTACTTTAACTTAGTGAGATTGTTTTCCATTTCTGCCTGAGTTAAGTGTGAACTTTTTTCCTAAGCTTAAATATGTGCCTCCTATGCTCAAAGGTGGGCTGACTGACAACCTATCTGTGAATGGCATATTTACAAAGTATGTATCTCTTCTGATATCAACCATCAGACAAACCCAGGATTACCACTGCAAAGCTCTGGAAGACAAGAAAGCATGGCTGGGGACACCTGGAGCTGATGATTAGCCTAATCTAAAAGCATTAGGAGGAATAATGAGTTAGAAGTTTCCTTGGAGAATGGGGCTGAGGATGGAAGAGATATGGCTGAGGACTTGAGGTTTTAACCATAGGATTATAAGATATTAAGAACAAATGTAGGTCCAGGGAGATAGCTCAGTGGAATAAGTGCTTGCCTTTCAAGCACAAGATCCTGTGTTCAATCCCTGGTACCACAAAAAAAAAAGAAGAAGAAGAAGGAGGAGGAGGAGGAGGAGGAGGAGGAGGAGAAGAAGAAGAAGAAGAAGAAGAAGAAGAAGAAGAAGAAGAAGAAGAAGAAGAAGAAGAAGAAGAAGAAGAAGAAGAAGAAGAAGAAGAAGAAGAAGAAGAAGAAGAAGAAGAAGAAGAAAAATGCAGAGGGCTGGCCAGATAGCTTAGTGGACTAAAGTGCCTGCTTAGGAAGACACAGGGACCAGGGTTCAATCCCTGGCATGCTGTGCTGCCCCCTCCCCCAGGGCACACTGAGATAGTAACTAAGACTGGGTGTAGTGGTACATATATGTAATCTCAGCACTTGGGAGGCTGAAAACAAGAGGGTCACTATGAATCCAATCTATGTAGCGAGACCCTGTAGACCCTGTACTAAACACATTTAAAAAAAAAATGTAGAACATAATCTTTCAAGTCAAGTTTCAGTTATTGCTTTGCTTCTCCTTACATAGTCTTTCAGCTTAGGGTTTATAAAACACTGTCAGTTAATACCAAATTATCAAGAAATAACAAAAACGAAAAAGATGAATATTAGTCTGGGATGTCTCTTCACATTTACAAGGACATCAACATAAGCTCAACACTAACTTTCCTCCCTCTCTAGTCCCTAAGCATCCTGATACAACTGCTCGAAATATATTCAGATTCCATGAAAGCATGTAAAAATTGATCCCCTCATTCTTTCCCAAGATCCTCTCCCCACCCCTGCTGTGAAAATCAAGGCCAGAGTTCCATTGGTTCTAAAGTAAATTTCTTTCCAGACCTACCCTGAACATACAGCAAAATTTATGGAGCGCTCCACAAGCCACCATGCAGGCCAGGTGGCAGTTCTCAAATCAGTGGCCAGTGCTGCTATTACATTCTGAATCAGTCTTCTTACCAGATCAATCATACTTTGTAAACTGGAAATCTTAAAACTTAATATGTCTTCCTTCTTACCTTTCTTTTCATCTGTATCAATCAGATTTTACTATGTAAGATAGAAGCACTACTTAGGTATTTCAACAGAAAGGGCATTAATGCAGAGATTTAGATGCTTTAGAAACTATTGGAAGTTCCTTTATGTGTATGTACTAAACTTGTGTTTTCCAAACTTTTGTACATAACTCTTATTCTTCTTAAAGCTCATTTTAGACATTAATTTAGTGTAAGATTTCAGCTCTTTAGTCCACCAGCATTTTTTTGTTCAGTGCTTATGTACTGGCCCCCACTTTACATGAGGCATTGTGCCAGGAGGTAGAATAAGTTTCACCTTCACAGAAGCGTAACAGGCGCACAGGAAGACACATTTGTAGGGTTCAAACTATAATAGCTCTGGAGAAGAATATTTAATTACATTTCTCATTATGCACTAACTTTGTAGATTATAATTTTAAATAAACACTCCCTTAAGGAAACAGAAACATGGGGTTTTTTTGTTTTTTTAATATGTGAAAAAGTAATTTTTTATTTTTTTATTAATTTTATTGAGAAAAAATTGCAATGTGACAGCTTCAA
>NW_004524725.1:528680-532698 GCF_000260255.1 Octodon degus
GTTTTTTTAATATGTGAAAAAGTAATTTTTTATTTTTTTATTAATTTTATTGAGAAAAAATTGCAATGTGACAGCTTCAAGACAGGTTGGTAGGAGAGTTACAACAACTAATACATTGCATATTGTTGTCGTTGTAGTAGTCATTCATAGCACAAGATGCACACATGATATCATGTCCAAACACTATTAATACAGATCTTTTTTCTTACTGAATTAAGAGAAAGTAGCTATATATCTATCCTATTTTGTATATACAGATACAAAATTGTCCTTCATTTATATCACCTTTTTTTTGTTCAGTTTTGTCAGAGATGGGTATTCCATTGCCATCCAAATATTGTAGGTGCATGAATTCAGCAAAATATTCCAATATAGTCCAGTACTCCAGCATAAGTTATACAGTGATCATAGCACTGATCTGTAGAAACCCCAACTAAAGGAAATTCTTAGAGATTGTAGGCACAAAGAGAAGAGCTCAGCTAAGCTTTTGATCAGAAGGTCCTAACTGACAGGATTGCAAATTCAACATCAGAAAAGTTCTGCCACAGCTGCTGTCTTCACTGCCTGTGTCACCGCTGCCTCTTACTTCCAGTTCTAGATCAGTGTCTCCTATCACCAGACTGGCCTGCAAAGATGAGCACCAAAGAGAAGCCGCAAACTGGTGCCCTCTCACAAGAGCATTCTTCATTGTGTGGATGAATGCACTGTCCTCGAGGCCCTTCCTCTGAACAAAGTCAGTTTGTGAGTTTTCTGACCTTAGGTTGTGTGTTCACTCTAGCTCAACTCTGCCCTACTTTCTATTTTGCTTGGTGTGAGCCTTTTCTTTCTTCAAATTTCTATGTCATCATCTCCTTGAGTCATTTCCAAATCATGTATCCTGGGGCTGGGGAGATAGTTCAGAGACATCACCTACTTGGCAAGCACAAAGTCCCAAGTTTGATCCTGGAACCCTGGGCATGGTGGTGTACACCTGTAATCTCAAAACACACACACACACACACACACACACACACACACACACACCAACAAATCATGTATCCTGGAAAAATGCTCTGATGTCAATGAGCAGTGAGCTTTCCTTTATGATAGTCTAATTTCCCTCTATATAGACCCACATCCAGTTCCATACACTTTTCTCCCAGTTCCTTCTAGTCCATGTTAGTGAGATTCTGCAGCTTCTCCTACGCTGAGTCCCTGCCCTTCCTCAGCAGGCCCAGCACCTCCATAACTGAATCATATTGTGATTCCCTAATTCTTGGTCTGGAAGACAAAATAGATGGGCAGAGATCCTGAAAGGGTTTCAAATTGCACTGCATGGCAGATGCCACTGGCTTCTCATCCAGTAGGGGGGAAGTAGTCTTCTAACAGGAAGTTCTGCAAGCTTAAAGGATTCAGAGAAATGTAAGGATTTGATATCTTCTAATGCACTGGCCCAAGTGTCTCTACCCCTGTCATAGGGTACCCCTGTCTCCACTGAGGATCCCGAAGTTGATGTCACGGACTGTCTACTGTTGGGAATTTGACTTCCTCTGAAGCTAGTGCTATCGTTTTATAACTATGCTCTAGGCCTGATCCTCAATTTTATCTGCCCTCCAGCCTCAGAAGGAGTATCTATATGCTGTCAAAAAGGCCTTTCTTTCTCTCTTAGCCTTTAATTAGTGATTAAAACCCCTTGGCTTTTCATTGTCTTACTCCTGTGCATTAATTACTCTTAGAAGTAGACTTTTAACTTCACCATGCTTATAATTAGCTATTCAACCACACTTCCCATGCATTTGTGCATTTGTTGTATTGTCCCTGTCTCTACATTCCTTTCTGTTACCTTTTAGATTTAAAATGTCCCACAAAAGTCTCATGTGTTCAGCGATGGGGCTTTTGGAAGGCAACAGGATAATGGGGTCACTAAGCTCATCAATGGATAAATCCACTGAACAGCTTATAGCTGAATGAGCTGTTAGGAGGTGAAGCCCAGGTGAAGCAGGTAGGAAACTGGGGCTGGGACATTGGAGATCTCTCTCCTCTCTCTTCTCTCCTCTCTCCCCTCTCCCCTCTCCCCTCTTCTCTCTCCCCTCTCCTCTCTCCTTCTCTCTCTCTCTTCTCTCTTCTCTCTTTCTCTCCCTCCCTCCCCCTCTCTTTCTTTAGCTTCCTGGCTGGCCTGGGTTGTGCAACTTTACTTCACCACCTCCTTCTGTGATGACCTTAGAGCTAGCTGACTATGGACTGAAACCTCTGTGATCATGAGCCAAAATAAACCTTTTCTCTTTTATGTATGTCAGGTATCTTATGTCAGCAATGAAAAAGAAACCATATACTTTCCACACACCAGCAGTGAAAATGGAATTAAATAAACCAATACAGCAAGCCAGAAACTACCAGTGTTCCACCTGCTACCAGCAATGATGTTCTCAATGCCAACCAGATGTCGGTTACCCTGCTCCAAAATCTCCTTGTACATGCAGCTTCATTATACCATACCTGGCAGGAATGATCCTAGAGGCACTACACATAGAAACATGATTTGAAAGAAGACGTTATACAGCAAGATCAATGGTGAATACTTTCATGATCAACAGCAGTGGGAGAGTGAAGGTAGGATGACTTAGCAGAGGAAGGGGTTGAAGTCCAGCAAAACTCCCACAAGAACTCCAGATTTAGTGTGGTGGAGTAACCAATGACCAATACACAGCTGAACTGAATCATGGCCCTGGGTGTGGAGGGCCCGCCTGAAGGTTGTTGCCACTAGCATAAAAAGAGAACTAGAGGGGAAGATGGTGTGCTGTTGCTTCTTCTGGAGAAGCTGCTCATGCTGGTTTTCCTGATATGAACTCGGTTGTTCTCATCCTTGGAGGATCTCAGGTTCCTGATGTCACTGAGGATGGTAATGGTTCTCTTTAGGGGAGGTCTGGTCATTAACTTGAGTGTCACTTCCTGGCTCCAGTGCAGATTGCTCAGCCTACTGCCATAAATCCTTTGCCCTAACATAGACTTTCTAACTTCCACCAGTGGCCATTGGGCCTTCCCAGCGCAGATCTTTTATACAGATTTGCATGAGACGTTGTCATGGGCTCTGTTCCTCCAGCTGAGGACATTGTCATGGGCTGTAGAACTTCAGCTGGACTCATGGAGGACATTGCTGTGTGATCCAGGCCCTCAGATGGATTCTTGGGTCTCGAGTATGTGGACAGATCTTCTGTACTTTTGCATTTCACTTTGGGTGAATATTATAAAATAATCCTATAAATTATTTGTCTAGTAGTAAATATTTTCCCTTGTAAACCTTGATTACAATAGCTAGAATACCCAGGCAAGATGTTCAGACCTTTATAGGTCCACAGTGAAGGCCGATCACAGGGAAGGGCATGATTTTGGGCAAGGTGGCACTCTTCAGCCAAGTACAATTCCTGAAGAGTAACTCAGACACCACACTTTCAACAAATGGTGGATAGAATGTGTCCTCAAGGAGTTTTGGGGCAGCATGACACATACTCACTGTCAGAAATGCTACAGTTTGATTGGTGTCCTTGACTTCAAAGGAATATCTTGAATAAACCAAGATAATAGCAATGTTGGAGGTCAAGATCCAGGATATCACACCCGGAGCACGGAAGTAGAAATAAATGATGACTATTTTGTAGGACCAGTTCCCAGACGAAGTGATCAAAAAACCCAGGACTCACAATGCGACAAGGCATTCACTCCTCAAATTACAGGGTAAGGGCTTAGAACTTCACCTGGAGAATGAGAAGGTCCTCACATTTTGTATCCGAGGCACCACGAGCACCTCACCTTCCTTCTATCTTACCATCATAAATCATTGCAATAAAAATGGTCTGGCCCATGTGAAATTTTGGTGAGTGTTTTTTATGGATCTTTTGGTCCCTCAAATAAAAATAAAAAGCCAGACTGCTAAAGTCCTACTTAATTCTGACATTGCCAGTTAAACAGAAGACCCAATGCTATTATGGGCTACTGGACTCTTTTAGAATATTTTGCTGAGTTTACACACCTATAATATTCA
>NW_004524725.1:532798-546454 GCF_000260255.1 Octodon degus
GAATAGAATGATTTGTTCTAATGGTGTTTGTAAATAGGATCACAAGTCCACTTCTTGTACAGCAATTAACCAATAAGAAGAATATATGCAGTGTATTATTTGTTGAAACTGTACTTCTGATTGGATTTGAAACTGTCTCATTGCTATCTGTTTATCAATAAAACTTTGAAAAAAAATAAAGTCCTACTTAATTTGAAAAAGAAAACACTAAGTCCTAAGCATAGAACGGGTTATCACACTAAGCAAATACTTTAAGACATGTAGGAGGAGGCATAAAAGAGAATGCCACACAGCCATTTAAAATATATGGTTAGGTGAGGACAGATCTTATGAGAAAAGCACTCATATGTATAATTCTGCATGCATTAATATATACACAAATGCATATATATAATATATACACAAATGCATATATATAATATATATACAAATGCGGATATAAGTGGATATATATATAACATATATTTATATTTTATAAATATAAAATAAAGGACAAATTTAAGCAACTTTTCCTCTATACTCCTAAGAAAGAGACATTTCACTTTTTGAGGCTTTCTGCATTTTGAAGGCACTATGTACCACGTTTAGATTTGCCACACTGACCTAGGAGAACTAAAACTTTGCTAGTTCTTGTGAGCTTCCAGGTCAAATCAAGCTCTGTTATCAGGTTCAAGCTGAAGTATAAAATAGTCAGCTTCTTGCCTCATGCTCCAGTGAGCCCATGAAGCATCTATGGACATCAAAATGGTGTTTAGAGGCTATGACAAGCTTCATCGGAGGACTCACAATAGACAACCCCAGAGTCTTGGAGAAAGTAAATAATTCCCTTGTGAGAAACAACGCTGGCTCGCTGCTTGATACTGTGACTGATCACAGACCACCACGTGGCTAAGTGACCTGAGGTTGAACTTCATGAACTTAGTTCTGTCTAACACCTTAACATAACAGCTCAACAGTACCCTGCATGGAATAGAAGAGGTATGTTCGGCAGTCCAAATGGTCCAGAGGTCATGAGAAAGTTTTAGGCGGTAACTTAAACTCCTTCAATATGTAATACATACTGCTATACTTGTAGTGGACTGTTAACTAGTGGTCAACTTGTTCACCCAGATGACTTGAACTAGTGTGATACTAGGTGTGGGAGGCCCGCTTAAGGATTGCCAGCAGTGTAAGAGGCAGAACTGGAGAAGAAGCTGTTAGGGATGCTGTTTGAGGAAGCCGTTCGAGCTGTTGGAAGCTGCTAGTTCTCTTGAAACTAGGTTATTCTGCTGATGGACCTTGTCGTGCTGGTTTTCCTGATGAACTTGGCTGTTCTTATTGGAGAGGGAGCTCAGGACCTTCGGTGTCACTGAAAATGGCTATGGTTCATTTTGAGGGAGTTTTGATCCTCATCTTAAGCATCACTTCCTGGCTCCAGAAGGGAAGATGGTACACAGCTCAGCCTCATAGGGAAGCTTGTCATGTTGGCTTTCCTGAGGGAACTCAGCTTTCCTTATCACTACAGTAGCTCGGGACCTCACTGTTGCTGAGGATGGCTATAAAACTTTGAGGGGGAAGCTCTGGTTCTTACCTTGAGTGTTGCTTCCTAGCTCCAGAGCACTGCTTCTTGGCTCCAGTCAGCCTGCTAGCACAGATCCTTCATCCTGCTGGCATAGATTTCTAGCTTCCACCACTGACATTTGGGCCTTTCCAGTGTAGATCTGTGAAGTGGACCTGCATGAGATTGTTGTGGGCTTCAGGCCTCCAATTGGACTTGTGAGAGACATTGTTATGGGCAGCTGAGGTTTACAACTGGACTCATGCAGGATATCAGGATCCAGGCCCTTAACTGGATTCTTTGGTCTTTAGTGTGTGGTCAGATTTTTTTTACTCTTTGTATATGATCCTTTGGGTGAAATAATCTTATAAAATGTGTCCTGTATTATATTGTTCACCTTGAAAAATCCCAAACTACAACAATATTGAGTGTCTTTCTTTTTTCATTTATACCTTTGGCTTCAAAGGGAGTGAGTGTATTATGGCCAGTTTGCTGTGGGGAAAAACAATCCCTGTTTATAGATGTGCTCAAAGTCCTTAGCATCAGCCAGAAGTTACAGTGAGTAGATGTGAACAACAATGGGAAGGAATTTGTTTTCTACCTTGAGGAAATATGACCTAAACTGCAAATAGGCCTTCCTATGAGCTCTGTCATTTCATTCTTAGTGACTTTAAACTGGACACATTGCTTGATATAGATCTGCACATAATGTGAGGTGTGTAGCTTCCAGAAATAGTTTTAAAAACTCAGTTTCCTCATTCCCTCCCTTTTACCAGTCAGAAAGTAACAGAGATAACTAGAGCTCTAGAAGCTATCTTGGCCCAGGAGATGAGGGTCACATCCTAAATATGATGAGGCAGTGATAGCCTGGGGTAACCTCTCTCAAGACTACTTTTATGAGAGAAAGTAACAACATTCTTCTTGTTGATTTTTTTTTTTTGGTCAACATGTAGCTGGACCCCAATGGGCATGATGGGAAAACATTAATGATACAACTTGATGGCTGGTATCTAGAAGAAAATAGATTTGAAGGTCAAAGAGAAAGTCAGGAAAGAGTTCTGTGTATGTTTTGAATGGCCTCTATGTATAAGCATTTTGGGTTCTAAGGAATTCTCCCCATAAAGTTCCTCCCACGGGAACGTTTTAAGTGTACAGATGGGAAAGATGATCTGCTCTATCAGCAGCCTTCCCCCGCTACTCCCTGAGGCTCAAGGAATTCATAAACAGAATGCCCATGGTGGCAGGAGGGGAGGTTATCCTTAAGTTCAACAAAACAAACTTTCCCTAGCAAAAGTGACTTAACTTCCACTCTTTTGAGTACCTAGCTTGCAAGCAGCAGAAACCAGCCTTGAGCTCCCCATTTCTGGGTGGACCACCCATCTCTCTGAGACCCAAAACACAGACAACTAAACAATAATGACTTAAGGAAAAAAAAAAAAGTAGAGCTCGAAAAACAAGAAAGGAGCTGACAGGAAAATTAGAAGCTACAGAGAAATTGGGGAAATGTTCCCCCACCCCCACCAAAAATAAAGCAGTCTGGAAGTGCACCCTGTCTCCCAGGAAAGAAAAACTGTCTCTGGAGACACAAAGTAAGTCCTAGGGTCAGAAACAATGGACTAGGTCAGAAGTGGTGGCCCCAAGAAAACCTCATGGCTACTATAAGCTACAAAAATAGCCAGGGATGTAGCTCAATGGCATAAATGCCTGCCTGGCAAGCACAGGGTCCCAAGTTTTATCCCTGGTCACAAAAAAATAAGTGGAGTTTTATTCTGAAGTCACTCTGTCCCCCCAGCAGGCAGCAGTTGAAGAAGGAATCCAGTGCCCTTCCCACAATATTGCAAGAGTGTTTAAACAGGTGCTAGTTGGTGAAGGAGTTTATTATTTAAGAATGAGATTCAGAACAACTAAAAATACAACTTGACTTCAGGGTTCCCAATGTAACTCTCCCACAGTAATTGGGTGAGAGACAGTCATTGGAGACAGTTACAGAGAGGGTAAGGACCAGACATAGAATGCCTGAGAAGAACTCAGGCCAGAAGGCAAGGGACCCCCACCCTCCACAGTAAGAAGCCAGGCCTACCTGTGTGGCTTCCAGAGGCAGGTAAGTATGAAAGGGCTGCCACTAAGTACAAAGGTTGCATGAGCCCTAGCCCTGCTGCCTACGCCCAACACAGGTCAGAAGCCGATTGCTTTTCCCATCTATTGACATGAGCAATGTGACAGCTGATTGTGTCAACCAGAGTAACACCCAACTAAACTGGGTCACCATAGCTCTGAGTGTGAAAGACCCAAACTCAAACAGGCTGATAATACTTCCTAGGGTAATCCCTAGGGTAATCTCAGGGAGGATGATGGGCCAGTATCCTATAAAAGGGAAATGAAGAAGGAAGGATTGCTTGTGTCTTCTTTGGAGGAACTCCAGTCTTCACTTTCACCTTGGATATCATCTCTTGGCTTCCAGCACAGACTGTCCAGCCTTCCATGAGAGACTCTCTGGCCTCCTGATAGGACTCACGTGGATCAGTACACAGCACTCCATGCCTTGGAGGTCCTGCAGGTGCCCAGTGTGCAGACAGAACTTTTGCACTTTTCCACCCCTGACTGTGGGCAGCCATCTTAAGCCAAATATAAATTCTTATATATTTGTGTATATTGTGTTATATCTGTTTCTCTAGAAAACACTGGCTGATATAAGCAAAGACACACCTTTACGTGGATGACAGCCTCAGCCTGAGGTGGATGGGCAGAGGGCTATCTGGAGTGGGGGACACTTTAAAACCTCACAAGCCTACAAGGAAAACCAACATTTTGGCTCTAGCTATTCAAGGTCAGTGAGGACTCAGGACATAAGAGAACCTGTACTGTAACATCCTGTAACTCAGTTGTGCCCCAAATTTTCTGATCAAGGGAATTATGGGGCCACAGAAGGAAGTGCTCAATGATGTAGAGTAGGCCTAAGGAGAGTCACATGGAAAGAAAACATTCTCTCATGCTTCCACAGAGAGCAAATTGGTTAGGCAATGGCCATCACTCATCCACATGGCTATCACTGACAAAGGATCTACAGACTGAAGTACAGGATTTCAGGGTAAATCCTAAGAGGATTTGACTGGCCTTGTCAGATACAGAAGTTACATTTCTTGTTATATAGGTCCTGCTTTAGCTTGGTCTTAACCATCCAGCAGAAAAGTATAAAAATGAAGTATAAAAAGTAAAGCTATATTAATATGCTGAGCTGTAAAAGGCTCACATCAACAACTTCTGACATTGCCAGTTCTAACCCACCACTATTATGGACTACTGGACTATATTGGATTATTTTGCTGAATTCATGCACCTATAATATTTAAATGGCAATGGAATAACCATCTATGACAAAACTAAACAGAAAAAGGGGATACAAATGAAGGACCATTTTGTAATATATATATTAGTTAAAATAGACATACAGCTACTTTCTCTTAATTCAATGAGAAGAAAGATTTGTACTAATAGTGTTTGGACAGGATATCATGTCTGCATCTTGTACTATACATAGCTACTACAAAGACAACAATATGCAATGTATTAATATTGTAATTGCCCTAGTAACCTGTTTTGAAACTGTCTCATTGCTATTTGTTTCTCAATAAAATTAATAAAAAAGTAAAAAACAAAACCTCACAGGCCATAACATCAGATGAAGAAAACCAAAGCATGCTGTATTCCCAGACTGTGGGACCGAGAGAGAAACCAAACATCCAAAAATTAAAAAAAAAAAAAAATTGGGGGGCTTATTTTCTTCTTTCAAACTCTTTCTTCTTTACTTGATTTGAGGCCTTAGGTAACTCATTTTCCTTTTTTTCTCCACCTTTTGTCTTTTAATTTTTTTCTTTTAATAAGTTTTTTCTCCCTTTTGTCTTTGTTTGTTTCTTTGTTCTTTTCTGTTACCTTGGTCTAATTCTGTTCATTTCCCCTTAGCACTTACTAGGATCCTTTTTCTCACTTTAATCTCTTTTTTCATCTTCTATTGATTAATTTTTCTAACCTTTCTCCTCTTGTTCTCCCATTTCCTACCCCACCTTCACTAGTATAGCCTCCAAGCTTTAATATTCTCTAGCTAGATAGCTAATTCTACATTTTAGACATTTAATTCATTTTTACTATTAATAAAGGTATAGGGGCTGGTGAAATGGCTCAGTGGTCTAAAGCACCTACTTAGAACAAGCTTAGCAAAGCACAGGGACCACGTTTCAATCCCCCATGCCAGTCAGCCCCGCCCCCTGGTGAACTGAGCTGACCACACACACACACACACACACACACACACAAATAAATAAACAAAATTTTTAAAAAAAAGAATAAAGGTATAGTTTTCACATTTAGAAGGTATTTATTCTATGCCAATATTTTTGGTGTGTCTTAAGCATATATACTATAATTATAGACCTTTGTGGTTAAAAGTGGTACATTATTGATTCTTATAGTACCACAATATACAGTTTGTCCTTGATGTTATCATTGTTCCTAATTTACTTCCTATATAGCTGTAAAAGTTTACATCATCAGAAAAAAGAGTTCAAATAAAAAACCTAATGATGGGCCAGGGAGATGGCTCAGTGGAATAAGTGCTTCCCTGGCAAGTGCAAGGGCCTGAGTTCAATCCCCGGTTCCAAAAAGAAAACCTAATTATGGGCCAGGGAGATGGCTCAGTGGAATAAGTACTACTCTGGCAAGCCCAAGGGCCTAAGTTCAATCCCCGGTTCCACAAAATAAATAAATAAATAAACCTAATGATGCACCTCAAGGTACCAGAAAAATCTAAATCCAAGTCTAGTATGTGGAAGAAAATTATAAAAATCAAAGCATAAATTAGTGAAGTTGAGATCAAAAAGTACAATGAATCATTAAATCAAAAAGCTTGTTATTTGAAATAAACAAATGCCCAACTCAAAATAAAAGACCCAAGGGATGGAGAGATAGCTCAGCAGACTAAGTGTCTGCTTAGGCAAATGCAGGGACCAGGGTTAGATCCCTGGTACCACATGCCATGCCTGCCCACCCCTGGGCTCACTGGGCTGGCTACCAAGACCAGGCATGGTGGTGCACACCTGTAATCCAGCACTGGGGAGGCTGGAAAGACCCAAATCAATGCAACTAGAAATGAAAAGGGTAAAACTGCAATAAATGCTGCTGAAATCTTACTACGTTAAGAACTTGTATTGTAATTCAGAACAATGGATGGATTCCTAAATATATATAAATTACCAAACTCAATGAAGAAGATATAAAAATCTTAAAACAACACAAGCAGTGAAATTGAAGCAGTAATTAAAAAAAAAAAAACCCTACCAACAAGAAAAGTACAGGTCCCAGTGGATTCACCCTCAAATTCTAGAAAGACATGAGAATATCAATCCTCCCCAAATTGACCTTAATGAAATCAAAAGGGAAGAAATACTCCCAAAGCCATTCTTAGAAGCTCTACCCTGATTTCAAAACCAGACCAGGAAGCAACCAACAAAGAAAAATACAGGCCAATTTCTTTAATAAACACAAATTTCTTCAACAAGATGCTGTGAAGAAGAATGCAAGAAATCATTAAAAAGATCACATGTGACTTAGTAGGACTGATCGCATAGATGTAGGGATGATTCAACACATGTAAATCAATAAATGTAATACATCACATAAACAAAGACAAAAATCACATGATAATCTCAACTGATGTAGAAAAACCCTTTCATAAAATACACCATCCATTCTTGATTAAAAAAAAAAAACTGGAGAAAATAGATATAGAAGGACCTTATCTAAATATGATGAGCCGGTCTGAGGAATGTCAACTATTCAACATGGAGGCGAAGGTCGATAAGCTAGAACTGATGTTCCAGAAAGCTGACTCTGATCTGACTCTGGATTATATTCAGTACAGGCTGGAATATGAAATCAAGTCTAATCATCATGATTCAGCAGGAGAGAAAAATCCAGTAACACTCATAAAGGAATTATCAGCCATAAAGTCTCGATACCAAACTTTGTATGCACATTTTAAACCTGTTGCGATTGAACAGAAAGAGATTAAGAGCCGCATTTATACTACTTTGAATAAAACTATGACCATGATAGAAGAACTACGAAAGCAAACAGATGTGGAGCTGTTACCACTGACTGAAGAAGAAAAAACTGGAACAGAACAGTTAAAATCTCATATGCCACACTTATGAAGAAATGGAATTGCAAAAGAGAACTCTGTTGAAGAAGAGATTAATTCCAGAGAAATATAAAGAGATGTCTTGTTAATAGTTCTGGAGTATAGATGGGGAGGTCAAGGAGGAAGAGAAGGAGGAAGCTTGGTTTGAGTAACTAGGGAGTGATGCCTTTCATAAGAGAAGAATTAAGAAGGGCAGATATTCTATTAATAAAATTCAGCCAAAGAGTGGAGTGGAAATAAAAGAGTATAAAAATATATTCTTTTTCTTTTTTTGGTAATTTTAATTAAGGAAGTCCCTTAATACTAATTCTGTACCTGTTTTCTTTTTGTATTATTGGGATAATAGATGTTCTGGCTTATCATAAAAGAATGTACATTTTAGTCTGTCATTGAGTGAATGAATGTGCATTGGGAATTAAAGTATACTATAAGCAAAATAAATAAATAAATAAATAAATAAATAAATAAATATGATGAGCCATTTATGACAAACCAATGTTCAACATCATATTAAATGGGGAAAAACTGAAAGCTTTCCCTCTAAAGTCAAGAACAAGACAAGGATATCCACTATCACCACTCTTGCTCAATATATTTCTCAAAATATTCCCCGAGCAATCAAGCAAGAGAAAGAAATAAAAGAGGTGTGTATAGGAAAGAAAGAAGTTGATTTATCACTATTTGCAGATGACATGATCCTCTACATAGAAAGTCCCAAAATTACACCAAGATATTTAGAACTAATAACCTGTGGGAGGCTCAATAACTCCAGGCCTCCAATCCTATTGCAAGTGGGTTTCTGGGTTCCTGTGAAACTGTCACATCATGACTCTGCGCCATGTATCCCATAATGGTCACCTGAGTGCCTCTGACCTATAAAATTCTCTTGGTGCATCAGCGTCATTAGTGACACTGACTTCCTCTTCCCCTACCTCTGCTGAGCTAAGCTCTTAATTCTTCTTTTTTTTTTTTTTTTTTTTTTTAGCAGAACAGGGGATTGAACTCACGCCCTTGTGCTTGCCAGGGAAGCACTTATTCCACTGAGCCATCTCCCCGGCCCCTCTTAATTATTCTTACCCCGCCTATTTCCCATAAGCCTCCTGCCATGCCCCAGAGGTGGGACTTCCTGTCATAGCTGGTTGCCTAATTACTTGTGTCTTTTACCCATCATTTCCCTATGCTTCCACTATATATACCCAGCACCTCCCCTGAATAAACAAGACTTGATCAGAATCCTGTCTTGTCTCCATTTCTCGCGTCTCCTGTCCTTTGTCCCCTCCTCCATTCCCCACTCCTCTCCCAGCTGACCTTCGTTGACTGACCCACTGGACGGGACAATAACCAAATTCAGTATGTAGCAAGATATAAAATTATCACAAAAAAATCAATGGTATCCAGGCATGGTGATGTATAGTTAGTAATTTTAGCCCTCAGGAGGCTGAGGCAGGACTCAAGGCCAGTGTGAACTACAAAGTGAGTTGAGGACAGCCTGAATTACATAGCAAAATCCTGTCCCAAAAAGACAAAAAAAAAAAAAAAAAAAAAGATGCTATTTTGTGACACAAATTCTCCCAAAAGGGCCAAGGATATAGCTCAGTGGCACAGCACCTACCTGGCAACCACAAAGTCCTGAGTTTGATTCCTGGTACCAAAAAATAAAAATTAAAAAAATTTAAAAATCAATGATATTGCCGTACACAAAAAATGGACTCAGAAAGAAATTAGTAGAACAGTGCCATTCACAATAGTATCAACAGAAAGTAACCACTTAGGAATTAACCTGAGGAAATAACAAAAATCTCTACAATGAAAAACTATACTAAGAAAAAGGAGTTTGAAGAGGACATCAGAAAATGTAAAGTTACCCCCTGTCCCTGAATAGGCAGAAGCAGTATTATCAAAATAACCATTCTTCCAAAACTGATATACAGATTTAATGCAGTGCCAATCAAAACACCAATAGTATTCCTCACAGAACTAGATAACACACCTAAAATTTATATGGGACCAGAAGAAACCCCAGAATACAAAAAGAAATCTTGGATAATAAGAGCAAAACAAGAGGGGTCACAATCCCAGGTGTCAAGTTATACTACAAAGCTACAATGATAAAAACATCATGGTATTGTTGGGGGGAAAAGACAGGTGGATAAATTGAACAGAATGGATAATGCAAAAACAACTCCAAGCACATGCAGCTAGCTATATGATTATTGATAAAAGGATCAAAACATACACTAAAGGAAAAAATACCCTCTTTAACAAATGATACCAGAGCTGGGTGTGGTGGTGCATGCCTATAATCCCAGCACTCTGGAGAATGAATCAGGATTGCTATGAGTTTGAGGCCAGTCTGGGATACACAGCAAGTTCAAGGCCAGCTTGCACTACTTAGCAAGATCCTATCTCAAAAAAAAAAAAAAATGGTGCTTGAAAATGGTTGTCCATATGCAGAAGGTCAAATCTAGACCCATATTTCTCACAGTGTAGTAAACTAAAATTGAAATAGATCAAAGATCTAAATGTTAAAACAGAAACAATCTCCTAGAAGATAAAATAGCTAAAACTTCAAACATATGTGCAGTCAAGGACTTTCTAAACAGTACCCCTATTGCACAAGAAATAATACCAAAAATCAAAAAATCGTATAATATTAAATTTAAAACTTTCTGCACAAGGGAAACAATCAACAGAATGAAAAGACAACCTACAGAATAAGGAAAAAATTTACCATCTTCTCCTGAGACAGAGAACTAATATCTAGAATATATAAAGAACTCAAAAAAGTAGATTCTCCCAAAATAAAATAATCAGAAAAGAACAACTAAAATGAACAGATACTTCTTAGAAGTACAAATGACAGTAAATGCATGAAAAAATGTTCACCATATCTAGCCACTAGATAAATGCAAATTAACGCAGCAGTGAGATGCCATTAAAAAAATGCACCACAAATGGCAATCAAAGTTGCAGAGAAAAAGAAATCTTTCTACACTGTTGCTGTGAATGTAAACTAGTACAACCATTAGGAAATCACTATGGCAATTCCTCAAAAAACTAAACTACATGTTCCACTTGACCCAGCTATTTTCCTTCTAAGCATCTACACAAAAGTTTAAAAACATCATAATAACTGCATACTCATATTTATAGCAG
This sequence comes from Octodon degus, assembly GCF_000260255.1. Lineage (NCBI taxonomy): Eukaryota > Metazoa > Chordata > Mammalia > Rodentia > Octodontidae > Octodon > Octodon degus. The sequence continues at coordinate 543,685 of NW_004524725.1, forward strand.
CACAATTTCTAATAGCTAAATCATGAAAGAGGCCAATATGTCCATCAAACAATGAGTAGATAAAGAAAATGTGGCATTTACACACAATGGAGTACTATCCTGACATAAAGAAGGATAAATTTGACTCATTTGTGGGGAAGAATATGTACCTTGAAACCATGTTAAATGAAATCAATCAGACACACAAGTTTAAATGTAGCATGGCTATGCTTTTCTTCTTTGCAACTGACTTCTTTGTATTTGTGCTTTTATTTTTATTAGTATATGTTTACATTCATTGATTCCATAATGATTATATTTATTATAGGGAACTGTTACACATGCATATTGCACCTCAATTGTTTTTCTTCCTCCTTTCCCTCTATTTTCCTGTCTGAAATTATCTTTTGCCAGTATCAGATTCATTTCTTTTTTGGAAATCCACATCAAGTTAATTATAAATACAGCCAGACTAATGGGCCAAAAAACAAAACACATAAGTCAATCACACTAAATCAAGGTACACTTTTAGATACATTGCTTGGTTAATCTTTTATGTGAAACCCAAAATATAATCAAAGAACAAATAAAATTTGGATATTATAAAAATTAAAAATGAATACATAAGTTGGATAATAGGAAGTAGGGAGATAGGAACCAAGAGATGATGGGAAGCCTATGGGAGCAAAGAGGGGAGGGATTAAAAAACAATTAAGATGCATTATGTCCATGTTCCAGCTCCTTATGGAGCACGTGATCACTACATGCCACAACATGAACCACTAAAAAGTAAAGTGGAGGGCAAATCTGGAGATGAACAAGCATCCACAGTCCATTCTAGAAAATAAACAACTCAAAGGCACCTTAGAAAGGCAGGCCTGAGAAAGGCCTACTTGGTCATGTCGCCATGACCCTCCCAGAAAAGCAAAGTTGTGAGCCGTGTCCAGTTGGCAGAGTCCAGGAAGAGGAGAAAGGGGGTGGGAGGATCCTCACTCAGTGCGATTCTCTCCTGGAAACCTAATACTGGGCTTAAAGTAGTCCACAAATATCCAAATATAGTATTAAATTTGGAACTGGAAAAGCTCATCCTGTTCAATCTGTTCATCTCACAGATGGAGGGCTTGGAAAGCGACGTGAATGTTCATTGCCACCAAATGAAGACAAGCCAAGTACTCAAGTATGATGAGCTTATCTTTCTTCATTAGGATACTCCCACGGTGTTATCAGACATTGCTATTAAGAACTTTCAGAATTTTTGTTCCAAGTCTGAAGTGTAAAGAGATATAAACTATGATAGTGTGGTTTAGAGCTTGATTATTCTAAATATAACATTTTATCAAGCAAGTCAACTTAACCTACCAAAAATATTTTGCAGGAAAATATTTTTAATACTTACTGAGTCCCTTGGGTACTATTTCTATTAGATTTCTCCTTTCCTAGTAAATCACTCATTTTCTTAGAAGGCTGTGTGTATTTTTTGTCTCACTTTGAGCTGACAATCTTTCATTTCTCCAAGGGAGTTTCTTTAGGCTGCCCGGTCTATGGAATCAAATGGAGGGTCTCATTGACACACCTTTCACACATCTAGTTACTGGGTCACACTGTGTAAAATCTACATTTTGGTAGCTGCAGACATATTTTCATCTGATAAAACTTGGAAGACCTCCCAAGTGTGCCATGCTGGCCCCGCCCCCAGGGCACGTTTAGAGTAATTGAGACTGAGCCTAGTGGTGCACATCTGTAATCTCAGCCCTTGGGAGGCTGAAAACAGGAGAATCACTATGAGTCCGGTCTATGTAGTAAGACCGTGTACACCCTGTACTCAAAACAAAAAACAAACAAACCAAAATAAAAAAAAACCTAGAACTCCTCTTATTTCATTCATTTACTCAAAGATGATGAAGGAAAATAAGCTGCTTCATTTTTCTGAACAAGGAAAAGTCATATAGAGTCAATTTTAAAAATTGACAAAAATAAAAAGAAGTTACAACAGCCAAAGACATTCTATATTATGGAAGAAAACTTTGTTCATACAGTATGCAGGGCCATGAGACTTGGGTAATTCTAAACTTCCCGTGCTCCAACGGCTGGTGTAGACCTGGGATTCCGGGCAGCTTTTGCATGTTTACACTTAAGGAAGAAGGAGAGTGTTTTTAATGTCCCCAGGATGTGTTTCAATCATATTTGGTCAATTCAGACAAATGAAGACTTGATTACTTACCTTTCCCAAGAGAAGGGGCCCAGCACACCATGCAGATCCGTGGGTAGCAGCATCAAAACGCCCCAAAAGGCAGGAAGAGCAAAGCAGAAAGCCTGCACCAGAGCTTGTGTGATTTTCGTGTAAGGAATGGGCAAGGAACAATAAGAGGAAGTTTGATTTAAGTTAGGTTGGGATAGCTGAAATAATTTCAGAAGATTCTGAGCTAAAGGTATGGCTTGTATTTGTCTAGTAACCTGGCCTTGGTTGATTCAGGACAGAAATGGATGAATAAGGTGGTTGGCAATAAGGATTTTTCATTTATCCATTGTTTATGACAGGTTTGAACATAGAGTCATTTGCTGTCCCCTGCAAGTAGCCAGAATCAGAGAGGGAGTCTGACCTCCATCTCCAAAGCCCTTCAAGATGTCAAAGCACCATACAATATAGGAAATAAAAATATGACTGATGGGGCCGGCCAAATAGTGCAGCAGATTAAAGTGCCTGCTTAGGAAAGATTCTCACCCTGACTAACTATATATACTGATACCTGGGAACTAAGCTACTGCACTGCAGATGGTAATTTGTAACAGT
>NW_004524725.1:547984-549307 GCF_000260255.1 Octodon degus
TGATACAACTACAGGGCAAGTTGATCTTCAGCAGAGTTGACTAAAAATGAAATTTTACAGCCCACCTAATAGTTGATGCTTGACATCTCTTATGAAGAAGCACAAAAGGAAAATTACATAATCTGTGAATTTTACATGTACTTCTACCCTGTATGTTGTTAGATGCTGGTGGACTATGTTACTGACAAGTTACCTGAATCACAGGAATATTAGTTCAGGAAATTTTATACTATTACAAGAATAAATAGATGTTTTGGCCTCTTCTCCTACCATCTAAAAGTTGCCTGGATTCCCAGATCTATGCCAGCTCTGGGCATGCTCTTCCACTGCCAGCACATGTATGAAATATGTATATTATACATGAAATACATATGTGTGATACATAGATCTGTTGATTTTGTGGTGCCTTGGTACTCATAGTTAATTGTTCCAGGAAGCATGATGATACTGTTATCAGGCAGCTCTTTCTAAAAGTGGCTCTCTGTTTAGTTTGCCTCTCCCTCAGGAGTTAAGAGTCCAGGTTCTTCTCATCTTGAACCAAGAATTGAACAAAATGAGCAAAAGGCAGTCAAATTAATTTGGAAAAGTAAAAGAGAGAGTGACGAAGAAACTGGCTCCACAGAGCGAGTTTGGGCCAAGTAAAGGGAAAAGGCAATAAAAGGACACATTGGAGAAAGCAGAGTGGCCTACCATGAAGAAAATCCTGGTATCTACATGCTTTTACACTGTCCACCTCTCGAGGAAACCCAGAAGAACTTCCATGTACAGGTACTGAGAGGAAGTGCTGGGACCCCATGCCTCAGGCAGGGGTCAGGTGTAGGCCTTCATACTGCAAGCCTGCTGGAGTTCTGAGAAGTGCAGGGCTTCGGGCCTTGTTCTGCACAAGTGTTCTGGGGGCTTTGTAGTTAACAGGTCACGTCTACTTCCCCAGGCAGCTTTGCTATGCCCTAATCTCCCATCTCAATTCCAAAAATGGCAAATACTAAATAAGTACAGTCATGAAGAAATCAATACTGACAAGTTCTAGCTTGTGTGTTGAATACAAAGGAAACCATGGGCACTGGGATGACATTTTTGTGTCAAATTGCATCAAATACCAAATTCAGTAAGTCTCAAAGCAATCAAGTTCCAAGGAATGAATTTATATACACACCCTCCCTTTTGCCTACATTGTAATTTTTTAACTCATTATTAACTTTATTGAAAATCAATAATTATATAGCAAATTAAAAATTGAAGACAAATACTGAAATGTAAAAGATACAAGATGTAGACAGAGTGAATTTTAGAAAAATATTTCTGAAATTAATATATGAGATTTAT
>NW_004524725.1:550042-561502 GCF_000260255.1 Octodon degus
AATAAATAAAAATTTAAAATTTCTTAATTTAGTTAAAATTATTACACCATATTTCCAAGGAAAATGAACCTTTTGTACAAGGAATATGAATAAAATCATACCAAGATACACAAAAATGAAATTGTCCAAAACTAATTGTAAAAAAAAAAAACATTAAAGCATATACATAGAAAAAATATATTAGCTATGGAAGAACAAAATTAAATAGTATCTTATTCCACATTAGAAAAAAAATGAGCAAGTGGGTAAGAAACTAGACCTATTTATTCAAAGGACTGAAAAAAAAAAGATCTATCCTCATTGAATTCTATCCTTAGCAAACATACCTTTGAAAACTAAAAGTAAAATATTTTCCAGTTATACAAACTCAAAACATTCTACTACCTCCAGACGTAACATGCAGAAAACAACAAAGAGCATAATCCAGAAGGCAAGAGAAGTTGCTGGATGGTCCTGGATAAAGAATAAAGAGCTCTCAAAATGATAGTTATGCAGGACTATGTAAAATATAATTATATTAGACAAATCCATTTAAAAGGTCATTGAAGATTTCCACAAAACAGTATCAATCTTATGTCAGGTCATATACATATTTTTTCATATGTGTGTGTGTGTGTGTGTGTGTGTGTGTGTGTGTGTGTAAAAGACAAGGAAGATGGCTGGGAAAGTCATGGAAAATGAAAATACATTTTTTAAAGTTTCTAATACTAGAAGAAAATATCATACCATGTCTTATAAGTAGATTGTAAGTCAAACAATATAAATCATAAAACAAAAATTAAAATTAAACAATATTCTTCAGAAAATTAATTAAATATTATTTAATTGATAATTAATTAAATTCCAATGGTTTTGCCAGCTTGTGATTGAGGTTTTCATTTCTCGCACATCACTTTGAATCTGCTTCATGCATTCTATTTCTTTCCTATATTGCTCATCCAAGGATTCCACCATTTTTATATTCTCCTCTATTTTTTTATCAGTGTCTCCTTTAGAAGCATTTAGTACTTCTTTCAAAAGTTATCATTTTTTTTTACTTCAGAAGTGATTTTTGATCTGATTTCCTCTATACCTTTCTGCAGCTGTTTCTTTACTTCAGACGCTATTATTTCAGAGATTTCAGGTGTGTGCTTTCCAATTTCTTCTATGCTACTGTCTCCTGCATTTGTCCTGGGTGGCCTTGGGTCCTGAGGCTGCGTTTTGCTCCTTCTCTTTGTCATTGTATATAGCACTGTCTTCTGACCTTTGGTCTGGATCTACCAAGTTCAAACTCGTCCAGGTGGGTGTGGCTTGGGTCTGGCTGCTGTGCTCCACTTCTCCCTGCCCCAGCCCTTGGAAATGAACTTGCTGTGCCACGCTGGCAAGATGTTCTGCTCCTGGGCCAGCTGGGTGGGTCTTGCCTCTAGTCTCTCTGCAGGGAGTTCTGCTGCAGGGCTCCACGCTGGGCCTGTGTGATGGAGGAAGTTCCACTCACACGCCAGACGTGGGCACTGGCTAGAGTGAGGGTCCAGGAGGCCCCGGGTGGTCCTATTCACACACCGTAATTTTTTTTTTTTTTTTCACAGATAGGTCTCATAGTGATCCTGTTTTCAGCCTCCCCAGCAGCTGGGATTACAGGCATGTGCCACTGTGCCCAGTCTCAGTCACAAGCTCACTCACACCCAGGGGGCAGGGCCGGCACCATATGTGGTGTCAGGGATCAAAACCCAGTACCTGTGCTCACCTAAGCAGGCACTTATTCTGCTGAGCTATGTCGCCAGGCCTACATTGTAAATGTCTAAAGAACATCCCTACATACATATTTAAAATGTTAACTGATAAATGTTTCTTTAGATTTATAGGACCCAGCACTTGCTTGTAGCTTCTATCTTGTGAAAAGTACTCCTATTCAAGGAATGAACTCAGAGACATGAAGCACAGTGAAAGCGAGACTTTAATGGCAGTCTTGCAAGATTGGGTGTCTGGTAGGCACACCTGAGGAAGGTACGACAAGAATTTCATTCCCTGGGGCAATCCCTCTCCTTGTTCCTCATTGGCTGAGCACTATGGGGTGTACAATTTTCCCAGATATTGCCTAGACTGTATTATTTTCTTATAGGGTATACTTTTCTCTCCCTTCTCACACCTACATTTCTCAACAAAGACTTTCTTGGTTTTGGTGGGGGGAAGGTACCAGGGATGGAACTCAGGACCTTAAAGCTTGCAGGCAGGCTCTTATGCCGCTGAGCTACATCCCCAGCCAACAAAGGCTTTCCTAATAGCATATCTCCAGCCCCATATACTGTTTACTTAGGGACCTGCCCAACGCCTGAGCTCTCCTTTATTAGATAAGTTTAACTGCTAGTAATTTTCCACTCGGCCACTCTGTCTTGAAAATGGACCACTTAAAGTTTCTATTTCTTACACATCTTTTGCCATTAGTTCTATCCATCAACTAACACAAATAATGTAAATTGATGTAACATTTAACTTGAGGGAAAAAAAAAAGATGTTTCTAAAGGAACTACAGGGCTTGGTCCCAGGAGTCCATTCTGATATTCCAGAGAGAAACATAAAAGACACAGAAACCCAGGATGAGGAAGACCTGGATCAGTACACAGTCTTCTTGCTCTGTTCCCCGCTCCTCTTCCTATAGAAGCCCTTTGTGATCCTAAACCCCTCCAAGTTGGAGTTTTGCAGATATAGTCAGTCCCTCCATCTTCTTCAGGGCTGGGCCATCTATAAACCTGGTGCCTTCATACCAATGCTCATCTCCCAGATACTGGCCTTTTGAGGAGCATGCAATGCATACCTCATTCCTGTAGTATTTCAAATTAATGTTTATTCATTTATAGATAGTGGGGTTTTGTTCTTTTCTAAGTTTCTGGTTTTAGAATAAAATGTATTGACCAGCAACATCTATCGTCACAGTGAAACAGTAACGGGCTTGTAGTGGGGCTTCATTCTTCACAAAATTGAAGAATGAAGTCATGACTCAAAAGAAGGAAGATAAAAGAATTTTATTGGAAATATAAAAAAAAAATTGTGATAGATGTCTACCATGAAGGGATTCTGAATGGAAAATCGACTGTGTTCCTTGTTCTGCTTTTCTATAAGTATAGTGTAGCAGAGGGCTTGTTTCAAGGGAAATGAGTTCAAAGAGGTTATCTTGGGGATCTAGTGTTTTCAATCCAGGTAAAGAAAGGTGGGGAGGAGCTGGTAGAGCTGTTAATTATGTTAGTGTACTCTGGTTAAGAGTCTTCCTTCTGGAAGGGAGAGTCGTTCTCTATTCTTTTCCTAACCTCCTAACCTTTTATCATTTGCTTGTTTGCTTGCTTGCTTGCTTGCTTGCTTGCTTGCTTGCTTGCTTGCTTGCTTGCTTTTTTGCTTGCTTGAGACAGGATCTCACTTTGTAGTTCAGGTTGGCCTGGGATTCACTGTGTAGCCATGGCTGGTCTTGAACTGGAGGTACATGTTCAATAGAGATGTAGTTTTTTTCCAACTAATTTTCATTTGAGTTTGGTGGACTCCATATATATGGAGTCCTCCACTGAGGTGTCAGGCTGACTGTACTGTTATCTCCAATATCATGAGGAAAATATGAGAAGCTGCAGCTTACAGAGTTGAAGAAACATGTTCAAAGTTGTACAAAGTTGGTGAGAGAGAAAACCAGCACAAACTGATGCTTGAGGCACAGTCAACACTGTTGACAGGTTATAAACATTAGAACCCACGAAAGGCTGTATTTTTTAAAATTCTAATTACTTTATTTTGATATTATTTTCTTGATAAAAAATTCCCCAGAATCATCACTCAATCTTCAGCCAGACATTTTCTCTGAATGACTACATCAAAAGAAGCCAGCTCTTCCTAAGTTAATCAGAAATAAAGGATTTGCTAAAAGATAAAGGGTGGCTCCTCATACCAAAGCAACAGCAAATCAACTAGTACTGAAGGACTGATCCAGGCAAAACCAGAGAATGCAGTACCTAAAAGTGATAGACAAGCTCTTCTTGCCTCCACCATGAATCAGCTTCAACTATTTTCAGTTCTTGTGTCACTCCATCTCAAGCCTCAAATTCCAGCAAGAGTCTGACTGACATGGTTTGGATCTTCTGACCAGCCCTTGGCCAGGGGAGAGGGGGTAGGGAGATGGGACACTGTGATTGATAGTGCCCTAAGACTGCATTCCTAGGAAGAAAACAGGAGCAAACATCAACCAAAAAGTTTTATGGGTCCTGAGCTGGCAAACACAAGTGTGTCTTGCAGTGGTTTTAACTAGTGGTCCAAGTTCAGCAAAGCAAGGTTTGTGTACTAGTGAAAGCCTTCAAAGGAATGTACTATAGAGATGATTCCTATAGAAAAGATCCAAAATGTATAGAGCACTGTTTCACAAAAGAACCATTTTTAATTTTTAAAAATATTTTTTAATTTTTTTAAATTAAAAGTTAAAGGAAAATCTCTCAGAGACCATGTTGCAGTGCCTTAAATTATTTTTTCACTGCAATGTTACTTGAGTAATACAAATGTAAAACTCTTAGCTTTATAACATTTATAAATTTAAAGCCACAATAAATTTTTAAATGCAATTCAAACAAAATGGAAAAATCAATGTAATTCAAATTACTTACATAAGTTTAACATGACAGATGATATATTTCTGAAACTGATCTGCTGCTCCCAATGTGAATGTAGTACAACTGCTACATTGCAAGTATTTTGAGTCCAACATCACAGGGATGTTCCATGAGCCTGATGACTCAATTTTCCCACCACTTTATTCCTTCACATCACGGGGAACCTTGGGATGATGACAGGACCAGGTCATTAACTGGTCTTCATCTGGTGTGCCAATATTTCTGCTTTTGTTCTATTAGTCCATGATAATTAGAGTCATGTTATTTGATGTCCAATTGCAAACACAAAAGTAAATGAGCATAAAAATTTTTGGCAAGAAATCAGTTATGAAATAGTGACTCAGATGATCCATAGCATAGATAAAATTGCTGAGATTATTTTATAAATACTAATACAAATTTTAAACATTTTTAAGGAGAACTCGTGGTTATCCAAGAATGTATCTTAGAGCCACAGGGATCATGACCTCCAGTTTGAGAAACAACGATTTGGAGCAATGGCACTAGCCTTAAGCTATCCTTAAATAAAGGTATGTCTTTGCAAGATAAAGCTTTTGAAAGGCATTTGAATAATTTGCTGCTCTAAATTCCCATTTATTTATTGGAAATATAATGTCTATATGCATTCTGATAGCTCTTATACCTCATTGTTCTCTAAACTATCATTTAAAGATGAAAACTGGTAAAAGAATTAAGAAATGTCATGTACATATACCAGCTCCCTATGATGCATGTAATTCTTATGTACTACAATGAAAAATTTAAAAATAAAGATGAAAAATACATGCAGCCTGATAATCTCTATTAAGTAGGTGAAAATCTCAATTTCTTTTTTTTTTAGTTAATACATTGCATAATATTGTCTTCATATTATTAATCAGAGTATACTACATATCAATTTCTATAAATACAATCATACATGAATTTTTATCCCACTAGTAACTGTGCATGAAAACTGCTACAATTTCATTTTCAGGTGGGACTTTTAAAAGATATAAAAATTAAGTTCATAGTCACATGTTTTTACTGTCTCTCTGTGTATAAGATATGCACTATACAAACAAGTTAATAAATTAACTTTTAATAACTAGCTATTCTTCTGAGTAAATGCATGTACAGAGAATTGTTCTTTTTTAATTTGAAATAGCTCTAAACCCATAAGGCTAAGTGACAATATGTCTTATTCAAAAAGATTAATTTAACATAACTAAATTTTATATGTATTGCCTTCCTAAATGAATTCTTAAATTTTTTCTAAATGACATGGCTCAGTTAGATTAAGAATTGCAGCATGTAGATAAAGGGGCAGTGAACTGAGGGTTGAAATCATTTACTATATGAGATAAAGATAAAAAGTCTATTTAGGGCTGGGGAAATAGTTCAGCAGTCTGAGCACCTGCCTGGCAAGTAAAAGGACCCATGTTCAATTACCGATACCACATGCTGTGCCAGCCCGGGGCACTGAGCCAGCCACTGAAACCAGGAGTGGTGGTGTACACCTGTAATCCCAGCACCGAGAAGGCTGAGACAGGAGGATCACTATGAGTCCAAGCTGCATAGTGAGACCCCGTACCAAATAAATAAATAAATAAATATTTTAAAAATTTAATTAAAAATTAGAGTAAAAAGTCTGTTTAAATTTTGTATTTATATTTCTAGACTAATCTTAGAAAGATTTGTGCCAGCATGTTATGGATTATTGGATGCCCACTTATACTATAACAATGAAAAATATTTTGATTGCAACTGGTGGAACCAGTCATCTTAATTTATCCCTTATGCTGCAGTAGGAGCTTGTAAGAGAATGGATTTAATACAGAATGCATAATTTATAGGATTATTTTACAATAGTCACCCAAAGACTCAAATGCACAAGAGTGTAATAGATCTGTCCACACATTAGAGACTCAAAGACTCCACTGAGTGCCTGGATCCCATGACAGTGTCCTCCTTAAGTCCAGCTGGAGAACTGGAGCCCACGGCAATGTCTCATGCGAGTCTGTATCAAGGATCTGCACTGGGAAGGATCTGCCCAAAGGTCAGTGGTGGAAGCTACAAAGTCTGTGCCAGCAGAATGAAGGCTTTGTGCCAGCAGGCTGAGAGATCTGTGCCAGAGCTACCAGAGCAGTGCTCAAGATAAGGAACAGAGCTTCCCTGAAAGCAATGCTCAAGATAAGGAATAGAGCTTCCCTGAAAGCAATGCTCAAGATAAGGAATAGAGCTTCCACAGTCATCTTCCATGACAAGGAGGACCCGAGCTCCTCGGATGATGAGAACAGCTGAGTTCACGTCAGGAAAACCCAGGTGATCGGCTTCTCCAGGAGAATCAACAGCACACCTTCATCCCCCAGTTCTCCTTTTACACTGCTGGCAACAGCAGAAAGCTTCTGGTGGGCTTTCCACACCCAGCACCATGCTGATTCAGTTAAGTTTTGTGTTACAAGCTGACCATTAGTTAATCCACCACATTTTGTTTACAAATATACTTGAAATATGAACAGATAACACTAACTATATCTCTAGAGATTAGGTCTTGATCATTCATGCAGCACAGCCGTCCTTGAGCTCAATCTCCAGAAAAAAAGGAAAAGCAATTTTTTTTTCTGCATTTAGGACAGGGTTACAGGGTCTCACTACATAGATCAGACTCATAGTGATCCTCCTGTTTTCAGCCTCCCAAGCACTGGGATTACAGGAGTGCACCACCATAACCAGTTTCAGTTGCCATCTCAGCGCACCCCTGGGGCAGGGCTGGCACGGCATGCAAAAGAGTGAATCCTACGAGCCTGCTGAAGCAGGCTCTTTAGTCCGCTGAGCTATCTGGCTGGCCTATATGGTAAAAATTACAAAATTTTAGGAATATTGGAAAATCCCTGTCCTAACCCTCTGTTAGTGTGACAGTAGTAGAGGAAGAAGCAGAATGTGTCTCTGTCTTCCTTTCTAGTCAGATATAAGCTATTTTATAAGTATTGGGGGACAGGGTGAGATAGGAGGTCAGGGCTGAACAGAGGCTTTGCCATTTACTAACTGTGCTCTCAGACACACTGCCCCTGACCCTCAGAACTTCAGCTTCTCACCCAAGGCAAAGAGTATAAGACTTACCTGTGTGAGTCAGAGGCCTTAGTTTCTCTTCTGGTTCTCTAATGATTCTGTAGTATTGGGCCCACCTATTGTCTAGTGAAAGTCAAGTGTCATTAATTTTCACCAGGAACAATATGTTCTCCTATCCCAGAAGTACCTGAAAATGTATGGCCATCACAAAAGCTAAGAGCAGAAGCAATGCTAAATACCCTATGACAGGGAGCACAGTCCCAACCTGGAAAGACAACACAACCCTATTGAGAAAGTGAATTACATCATCTCTAAATTTCTTTCCACTTTGACAATTCATCATTCTATGTTATGCCACTGTTATGGTTTGTGCATGGCAGTCCCCCCAAAGCCTCATGCAGTCAAGGAGTAGCTTCTGGAGTTCATGATTGATCATTGTGGGTGTGGATGCTGCACCTGTCCTGGGGCAGGTAACTTGCATTACAATGTAAGGAGGGGAGAAAGGTTAGCTAGCTGCCTGAGCTCCTGCCACTCCCTTCTCTCTTGCTCTTTTCCACTGCCATGAATGGTTGCTCTCTGCCATGTGCCACTCTGCCTTGGAGCCAGCTGAGCCTGGACTGAAAATGTCACTGACTGTGAGCTAAATAAACCCTTCCTTTATTTTGGGTATCAGGTCTTTGTCCCAGCAACAAGAGAAGAGTAGCTAACACAGCCACTATTTCTTTACAGTCATTTTGCATAGACCAGATCATTCCATGCTGTGAGCCAGGGTAAGGTATATGTGCAAGAAAGACTGGGAGTGAAGAGTTGGCTTTGTCAGATTGGAATGGAACACTCCAGACAAGACTAGGAGTGAGTAAGACAGACGCTTCCCTGACAGTTCAAGAAGCAGCCTGCTAGACAAACTGAAGGAAATACACTTAGTGAGCACAGTTCCAGAAGCCTTGAGCAGGGCTAGCCCACTCAGTTCACATGACTTCTGTACAGTCCGTCCTATTTTCCCCATTTCATTGGTGATGAGCTCTTGCCACGGTTCCAGGGGATTCTTTTCTCCTAGCTTAAGTAACCAAAGTAAATACATTGTGTATGTGCATCCAAATCATGGAAATGAAGCACAACACATTAAAATGTAACACCTTATTCTGGTCCCTTCCATCTGCTTTTCAGGCATGTGGCCAGCACATCCCACCTTCACAAGAGCTTGCTGAACATTTCCACCAGTCAACATCTGAACCAAAGCAAGCTGGGGCCCTAGTGCCAAGAGAAAGTTCAGCCTGTATCTCAGGTGAGGCCCACCTGGTAGGACTCTACCTCCTTCTCCAGAATAGATCTTATTGCAAGATGACTGGTGGATGGACTGTCTACTCATTTCAGGGAAAAATTCACCTTCTACCCACAGGACTATAGTATTATTCTTAGTCCCAAAAGATGTCAGAACACATTTCTCTTATCAGTACATTTGCCAAATGGGCTGTTCAATCCTTAATAACTCTGTGTGGGGTCAGCCATAATCCTGTCCAGATCCTGTTACTCCAACCAGAGTTCCTTGGCACAGTCTCTCATCCAGCATAAGGAAAGAAAAGTCTGTGGTCTGTGTGTGTCCAGACTCTCAGGTCTCTGCTCCCGATCTGTGAGCAAGAATTTCCAGTGTCCACAGTCATGACGTACAAAGTATCGTGCCCTGGACCTGGACTCACAAAGCGTTCCTCTGGAGGAAAGATAACAGGCACCACGCTCAGTAACAGTGCCATGTGCATAGCTAGCACACAGCTCATGCCTCTCCACTCACTTTATCACTAAGCACCTGTGGTGCCTGGCTCCCAGCACAAGGGACAGCCTACTCAACAGACTACAAGTTGGGACTTGAAGGCATACCTTGTCCAGGGTGTGCTCACTGAGGGGCCGGCACTGACAGGAATCTCATCAGTCAGGTTCACTTGTTACAGTGCAGCCAGTGCTCGCTGATAGCCTCTTATGGGCCAGGGACAAGACCATATCTGAAAAATCAACTACAAGAAAATAAAATCTCCTGACTTAGCAATAAACAACTACAGGAAGTCAGTCATAGTTCCTGATAAACAAATTCTGCACAGTACAAATAAAGAACAAAATAAAAGATTGGCAAGAGGAAACAGGGAGGTAGATCTTTTGTAATTAGGAAGGGGTTCAAGAGGCAGGGCAGAGAAAGGGGAAGTAAAAAAGATTTAACATGTGTCAGGGACAGGTACCAAATATCCACAATGAATTTAAACATTATATGTCATAAAATGATAATAACAATAATAATGATAATGAAAATGGGGAAAGGGTATAAAAAAGAATCAAGAAGTATTATGTGCATGTACCATTCCCTAAGATGAATATAAACTGTATGTAATGCAAACATGCCAATAAATAAAATTTAAAATATTTACGAAGGGGCTGGAGAGATGGCTCAGTGGTCTAAAGCACCTACTTAGAACAAGCTTGGCAAAGCACAGGGACCGCAGTTCGATCCCCCAGCACCACATGCTAGCCAGCCCCGCCCCCTGGTGGGCTGAGCTGGCCACACACAACACACATACACTAAATAAATATAAAAAAAAAAAATAGAAATTACCTTTTAAAAAATAAATAAATAAAAATAAAATATTTAAGAAAACAACTTCTAGCAGCAAAAATTCTTTGCTATACATTTCATCAGAAAGCCTGAAATCTTGATTCTAATAAATCTGAGTTATCCCTGTTAGGCATATTTAGAAAAGGAAGAATTAGGGTAGAGGTGGGGAGGTGAAAATAGAAAATAAAGGTGAATCATGAAGCACTTCTGTGATGAAACCTGGAAAGACAAGGAAGTGAAAAGCCTCTACTTACTTGAGGCTATGTTCTGGGATTGTGTAAAAGGAAGAACTAAAAGATATTTAAGAGAACGTCAGCCAGGGCTGAGCAATACACCAAGCTTTCCTGAGCAGGCCGATGCTCTAGCATGTCTTCAAATTATTTCTGTTTTTAAAAGTGATTCAACTTTTACTTTGTTGGGCTATGTTTTTTATTACTGAAAAGTAGGTATAATTCTCTTCCTTCCCCCTTCCCTTCTCCTTTTTTCTGACCCATTCAGTCCCATAGCTAGTAGGTGAAGAGAGCAAGGGAAGTATCTCTTTCAGATGGGGACAGTGGTGTGATGGTCCAGAGCTGTTCATCACAGCACTCACATGCAAGGGAAGCCTACTTGTATATCAGAATAACAGTGCAATCGGGGGACAGGCCCCACAGGGGAAGCACCTTCTTGGAGTTGGGAAACAATGGAAAGATGTCTTTATGAAGGAGTCATCCAGAAGGGGTGTCTGCACCCCAAGAGTAAGGCAGACATCTGTGAAGAAGCAGAAAGGGCAAGATGATTATATGAAGGGTGGGGTTGGTCAAGGGGCTAGAAAAAGGAAAGACAATAGGAGCCATGTTTCTCATGCAGAAGACAGGTACATATATAGAAAGGAACAAATGAACCCAATAACATTGGATTAGAATCGGATTGGAATTGGTATGAAGTCAGTTTTCAATAAGTAAATATGGAAATACAGGGCTGAGGAGATAGCTTGGCAGTATAAGCCCTTGCCTGGCAAGCATAAGGTCCCAAGTTTGATCCCTAGTACCACATGCCATGCTGAGCCTGGAAGCCCAGACATGCCGTGCTGGCCCAAAACTGGGTGTGGTGGTACACATCTGTAATCCCAGTGCTGGGGAAGCTGGCACAGGAGGATCAATAGAAGTCCTAGCTGAGTAGAAAGACACTGTACAAAAAAAAAAAAAAAAAAAA
>NW_004524725.1:562017-566782 GCF_000260255.1 Octodon degus
GCAGCAAGAAGGATCTTACTGTGATTAAAGTGTCGTGGATCTTGACTGCTGTCAGTGTCAACATCTTACCTATGCTCCACTATGCTTTTGCAAGGTATTGCTATGGGGGTGAGGGGGTCTGGGTAACACGGGATCTTTCTATTCTTCTTACAGTTGAATACAAATCTACAATGACATGAAAAGATTTCATTTAAGAAAAAAGAAAAGGAACCAGAGATCCTCAAAAAAATAAAGGGCAGGTCCAGGGCTGGGTCAGGAAAAGTATAAGATGAACTGAAGGATCTTGTGCCAGAAAGCAAGAAATGTTTGAAGAATGAGGAGGATGTGTGAAACAGGTACAGAAGCCAGCCAGAAGGGAGCTCATACAGGGACAATAGGACTTTTGAAACAAATAATGGTAGTAATAGATTAAACCCAGACATAAGCCCATATTCACATTGATAAAATAATTAATGAACTGTAAGTTTAATGATGTACAATATATTTACATAGTTTTAATATCATATCCTGCAAAATATTTACTAAATACAAAGGAGAAAATAGAAGGGAAAGGATTATCTGTACTGTACTTGCAACTTTTCTATTGCGATTATATACATATCTCATCCAAAAATACCAATTCAGTTCTACTGAACGTAACAGAATCAATAGTCTCAAAACAAATTCAGTAAAACATTGCCAGTTTTTCTAGTAGCTCTTTCCTTCTGTTATTTTCTAACATTAGCCAAATGTTGGAAGCCATATTAAATAATATTAAATAATAAAATAAATTATTTCTAAATAAGATTCTTATGCTATGCTTTCCTTGATTTCAGAATTCTGGTGTTCAGGACCTTTGACTTCCAGTGACCTGATAAGACTATATGTGATGCCTTTTACAATAACACTCAAAAAATTGAAATGCTTAAGAATCAATCTCACAAAGGATGTAAAAGATTTATACAGTGAAAATTATGGTACTCTGAGAAAACAGACTGAAGAGGATTTGAGAAAATGGAAAAATATTCCATGTTCCTGGATAGAAAGAACCAACATTGTAAAAATGGCTATACTCCCAAAATTGTTATACAAATTCAATGCAATCCCAATTAAAACACCATTAGTATACCTCACAGAGCTAGAGAAAACGTTCCTCAAATTAATTTGGAAACAGGAGACATAAAATATCAAAAGTAACCCTATGAAAGAAAGGAAAGGCAGCTATCACAATTCCTGAACTGAAATCATACTAGAAATCTACTGTTCTAAAATTAGCAGGGCACAGGCATACAGACAGACCTGAGGATCAGTGGAACAGATTAGAAGATGCAGATATAACTACAAACACAATCAGCTACCTTATCTTCAATAAAGGAGCCAAACATGCTCAATGGCAGAAAGAGAGTCCCTTTAATAAATGGTGCTGGGAAAACTGGCTTTGCACATGCCAAATGCTAAAACTAGACCCCTGCCCATCACCAGGCACAAAGCTACAGTCAAAATGGAACAAAGATTTAAATATTAAGGGGCACGGGAGATGGCTCAATAGAATAAGTGCTTGCCTGGCAAGTGTAAGGGCCTGAGTTCAATCCCCAGTTCCGCTAAATAAAAAAATAAATAAATATTAAAACAGAAACACTAAATTTTCTGTAAGAAAATGTAGGTAGAAATCTTAAAGACACAGGGGTAGGTAGAGAGTTCTCAAACAAGAACCAAACTGCATTGAAATAATTCAAAGAATCAACAACTGTGATCTCATCTTTTTGAAAAGTTTCTGCACTTCAAAGCAAATCTCCAACAGAGTAAAAAGAAAACCCACAAATGCAATAAAATTATAGTTGACTGTCCCTCCAATAAAGGTCTTCTATCTAGAACATATCAAGAATTTTTAAAAATCAGGCCCCCCAAATTCAAAGACCCAATCCAAAAATGGGTATCTCAGATGAATACACATTTCTCAGAGGAACAAATACAAATGGCAAATAAATATATGAAAAAATGTTCAACATCATTGGCCATTCAAAAAATGCAGGCAAGAATATATATTTTTAAAAAAAAAGAAAGAAATGCAAATTAAAACAACACTGAGATTCCATCTCATCCCAGAAAGAATAGGGTAAGAAGTCAGCCAATAAATGCTGGAAAAGCTGTGGATAAAAAGGAAACCATCTTCACTGTTCGTAGGAGTGCAGACTGGTACAACACTGGAAATCAGTGTAGAGATACCTTCAAAACCTAGGATTGGAGATTCCATTTAAGCCAGGTATTCCTCACCTGAGTATTTTTCCAGAAGAACTGAAAACTTCATACCACAGCAATATATGTACACACATGTTTATAGCAGGGCAATTCATTATAACTAAATCCTGGAAACAACCCATATGCCCATAAACTGAAGAATAGACAAGCAAAATGTAGTATTTTTACACAATGGACTATTATTCAGCTATAAAACAGGATAAATTTGAGTCTTTTCTCAGTAAATGGATGCAACTATGGAACATAGTCTTAAGTGAAATCTATTAGACCCACATGTGCAAACATCATATTGTCTCTTTAGTGAAGAGCCTGAAAGAAAAAAACAGAATCGGAAAGGTACAATAGACACTGAGAAAAGGAATGAATTCAAAAAGATAAGAGTACTGAGTTGAGGACAGGAGAGGTAGTGCATGAAAGGGATATATCTATGTATGTAAGGAGGATGGCTTGGACAACTGCACTGTGCATTTCTACTGGTCTCTGGAAAGAATCAGCTAATGTTTTAATTTGTTTCATCTCTTTTTTTCCATTGTTTCTCTTTTTGCCTTCTTAATTTCTTATACGGTTCTTTTTTTTTTTCTTCCAGTATTATGCATATATCTGGTAATACAAATAAGTGGTTGGAAGACGACAAATACCACAAAATTCATATTACTTTGTTAAGTGAAAAATCTGTATCACTTCTAATTTTTGTTTTAATTCTAATTTTTACTCTCTATGTAAAATTTTTAAAAAGTTAAAAAAGAAGTTATGGTCGCATTATCATACTGGAGAGATTTTTTTAGTAAGACTTTATATTCCTTAAGAAATAATAACAAGAATCAACAAATATAAGCACATTAAATTAAAAAGCTTTTGTACAGCAAAGGAAACTATCAATAAAGTAAAGAGATAACCTACGGAATGGTTAAAAAAAAAATGCTTCGCAGTTACTCTTCAGACAAAGAATAACATTAAAATACATAAAGAAAAAAATTAGATTCCTCCAAAGAACTACAGAAACAACTACAAGATCCAGGCCTAGCCCAGGCCCAGTGAGTGTGTGGGAGAGTTTCCCACTACCCTACACCAGCGGAAACTATCTGGTCCAAGCCCAGGCACAGCATGGGTGAGATGCTTTTTCACCCCCTTGGGATGCCCCAACCGCTCTGCAGTCCCCCACCCCCCTGCACTCCTGTCCAGTGAGTGAGAACATCTTCAGGACCCCCAGATCCAGCCCTAGCCCAGGCCCAGGGAGTGTGAGAAAGCTTCCTCTCCCCTCTACCCTACCCTTGTCCCCTTCAGACTCAGCTCAGGCCTGGCATACAGGCCTAGGGTGAAACTGCAGCCACAGTCCCTGCTGAGAGCATAGGGACAGAACCACCCAGCTAGTCCAGAAGCAGAACATCTTGCCAGAGGGGAACAGCAGGTTCACTCCTAAGGGCGGCAGCAGGAAGAAGCTGAGCACAGCAGCCAGACCCAAGCCAGGCACAGCTGAATAAATTCAAACTTTGTAGATCTGCACCTGAATTTCAGTAGATGCTAAGGTTATAACTGCACCAAAGCTCTACAACAAAGGTCAGAAGACAGTGCTATAAAAAATGACAATGGGAAGGAGAAAAATGCACTCTCAGAACCCAAGCCCACCCAAAACAAATGCAGAGGACACTAACACAGGACATATTGGGAATCACACAGCTGAAACCAATGAATTAACAGCTTCTGAAATAAAGAAACAACTGCAGAAAGGTATAGAGAAACTCAGACTGGAAAGGAAAAAAGAAATTGCTGAATTAATAGCATCTGCAATAAAGAATCAAATGCAGAAACATATGGAAGAAACCCAATGCCCACTCAGAACAAGTGCAGAGGACACTAGCTCAGCTTAAATGTATGAATTAATAGAATCCAAAGTAAATAAGCAACAGCAGAAATTTATAGAAGAACTCAGAGTGGAATTATTTTCTGAAATAAAGAATTCTCTGAACTCACAGTATCTGAAGTAAAGAATCAAATACAGAAACATAAGGAAGAAAACCAATCTGAAAAAACTCTGCAGTAAAAGAATTAATAACTGCTTCTAAAAAAGACATTGATAAAAAAAATACAACAGATTAGAAAAATGATGGATTCCTTGAATGAGCAATACAGGAAAGAAATAGATCACATGAAGCAGAGTCAAAGAGACAGAGGAACATAAAATCTCAATCACAAGCTTGCAAATCCATTGGAGTGAAAGTGAAGACAGAATTTCACATCTTGAAGATGCTGGTACACCTAGTAAAAAGGTAAGAAAAGATCTCTTAAAAACAACTAGGAAGCAGGAAAAAATAATACATCACTTGCAAGACGATGCAAAGATGAACAATGTAAGACTAATAGGTATCAATGAGAAAGAAGGAGTCAATACAAATTACATTAAAAAAAATATAGGCAGAAGTAGTAGAAGAAAACTTCCCAAACATGAGGACACAATCTGACATTCCAGTAACCAAAGCATACAGAACAGCAAGTAACCTCAACTCAATAAAAAACACACCGAGATATA
>NW_004524725.1:580953-582645 GCF_000260255.1 Octodon degus
TAAATTTGTTATATAATTATTAATTTTCAATAAAGTTAATGAGTTTAAAAATGCAAATTAAAATGATAAGATTCCATTTCACCTCAGAAAGAATGGTTACTGTCAAGAAATCTATCCATAACTAATGCTGACAAGGCTGCTGAGAGAAAGGAACCCTTCTTTGATGTAGATGGGCATATAAACTGAGATGACCACTATGGAAATCCATATGGAGAGTCCTCAAAAGACTAAAAAGAGAAATTCCATTTGACCCACCTATGCACCTTTTAAGCATCTTCCCAAACAAGTTGAAACATCACACTATAATAATTTATGTATACCCATATTTATAGTAGCACAATTCATAATAGATAAATCTTGAAATCAGCCTATATGTCCATCAACAGATGAATGGATAAAGAACATGTGTATTTGTACACAGGGAAGTATTACTGTGTCATAAGGAAAAATAAACTTGAACATTTGTAGGAAAATGGGTGACCATCATGCTAAATGAAATCAGACACACATCAGGGTCTCACTACTAGATCAGACTCATAGTAATCCTCCTGTTTACAGACTCCCAAGAGCTGAGATTACAGGTGCGGGCCACCATGCCCAGTCTCAAATGCCAGTTTCAGTGAGCTCCAGGGGTGGAGCTGGCATGGCAGGCCCTGGGATCGAACCCCCACCCCCTGAACATTGGGAATGATCTCAATCAGTCCCCATCAATATAAAATAAACCTGCTTCCAAAAAAAAAAAAAAAGAAATCAGACACACAAGCTTGAATATCACATGGTTTCCAATATGAAAAAGTTAACACATAAATAAAGCATGAAATAAAAGGCAGATAAAGGGGAAAAAAGAGACAGGTGAAAAATTACTGTATTCTAAATATATTTCTGCTGTCAATTTCTAGTTTCACTACAATATAGTGTGGGAACTCATGGAAAAACAGTTTGCAGTTTTTCCATTTCTTTGGATAAGGTCTTCATTGGTACTATAAACATGGTACATTTGAGAGGGGAAATTTCCTAGAGTAGGAAAATCTATGAAGATAGAAAATTGCCTGGTGGTTGCCTAGATTGGCAAGGGTGGGGATGATAGAGGGTAGTTGTTCTGAGATAACAAAGATGACTTAAATTTGATTGTAGTTATGGTGCACAATTCTGTCAATATGTTAAATCCACTGAATCATGTACTTTCATGTAAACTGTATAGTGTGCAAATTTTAATTCAATGAAACTCTTACTTTTAAAAAATAACTTAAATCCCTATGACTTTTTCAAGTGGAATTTTGCATAAAAAGGAAACAAAAGAATATATTGTCACTATGCTATTCAGGAAGACAGGCAAATCAATTTATGACATATATTAATAGAGCTTAAAGTTTGGATGCTAAGTCAGTTTTTTAAGTCAGTGTATAGTGTTAAAATTTATAAATCATTAAATGATGAGTCAAATTTCTTCTTGGGCCAGTGAGATAGCTTAGCAGTCTAAAGTTCCTGTTTAGGGGCAGAGGAGATTGCTCAGTAGAATAAGTGCTTTCCTGGCAAGCACAAGAGCCTGAGTTCAACCCCCAGTTCTGGGGGAAAAAAAAAAAAAAAAACATATATATGTACTTCTAAATCATGCATAGTTCTTATAAGGTATATCTTCTTGTCCATTCTACTACTGATGAAAAATTTTAGTTATCCGTAGCTTTCTACCAC
>NW_004524725.1:583045-599952 GCF_000260255.1 Octodon degus
AAATAACGTGTGGGGCCAGGGATACAGCTCAGCAGTACAGCACCAGCCTGGCAAGCACAAGGTCCTGAGATCAGTTCCTGGCATCCAAAACAAAAATGTGTCTATATGTCAAGTGACATATAGACATATGACAGCTGTGATAAACATGACAGCTGTGATAGACTGATGAATAACTACCCTGACCCATAAAAATATTTCCACATCCTAATCCTTGCAGCCTGTAAATGAATATAGTTCACATGGCTAAAGAGACTTCATAACTGAATAAATTAAGGACTTTGAGATGAAGAGATTGACCTGGATTACCAGGGTAAGGGTCTGCTGTCATCACAGGGATCCTTGTAAGAGGGAGTCAGATGATCAGAGTTAGAGAGAGATTAGAGCATGCTATGCCTGTGCCTGTAAAGATGAATGGGCCACAAGCCAGCAAATGCAGAATTGGGGAATCCAGAAGGAAGGCAGCCTTCCCGCACCTTGATACAAGCCCAGCGAGACCCATTTGTAACTTCTGACCTCTAGAACTATGAAATAATAAGTCTGTGCTGTTGTAAGCCACTAAGTTTGTGGCAATTTGTTATAGAACAATTAGAAATTAACAACTGATGAGGAGAGCAGGATCCACTTCACGGATAATCACAAAAGAGGAGACACCTCCACTCTAACCTGAAAAACACAGCTGGCCGGTAAAAAAGGTGGGGTCTGAAAGACAGCCTCATACGTGCTCACTACATGCTCTTGTTTAGGATTTGACAACCTATTCCTGCAAGTATTTAATGATCATTAGGAAATGGATAAAGCTGTTTAAAGTAAATCAGTCTAAAAAAAAAAATAATAATAAAGTAAATCAGTCTGCTATTTGGGGTCATGCTGCCTGATAGGATGAGGATGCAAAGTTTCTGACATCACTGGGCTCTACGGTCAACACAATTCCACGTGGCACACACTTGCCTCTTTATTTTGGAATCTGAGTCTTTGTGCTTTGTCTTCCTAGTCTACATCTGAGGGCTGCTCCCTAACCTCCTCCCATGTGGGATCCTGCAAGCCAGGCCAAGCAGGTCTCCCCTGACCTCTCTCTGGGTTAGCCCTTCTGCCTGATGTGACTCCTGCCCATGCCCTTCCACTCAGGTCGGACCTCTGGATGCTCGCCTCTGATCTGCTCCATGGACACACCTGTGCTGTATGACAGATGTGGATCTTTCCTTCTCCTTTCCTGATCTTGTCTATCTTCTGGCATCATGTGACTTCTAGGCCTAGACTCCGACCTGGCAGTCAGACCTTATTTTAGCTCTCAAATTTGTTATCCATAAAGCATCATTCCTAGCTAGTTCTTCTACACTAAAAGAAAGTTCTTTCTTTCTGCAATCTGAGTAGTCACAATGAACCACCAACACCTCCCAGTGTCATGTTGGCTCTGCTGCATACACATCCCATTTGATTTGAAAATATTCCAGGGTAGATCAGAGTTTAGAATATCAGTGTCTCCGACCTCTTCCATAAACCACACCCTCTTTCTTTCAGACAACTGCACCTCATCATGGCCTCTGACATGCTCATAGTGTGCACATGGTAATCTCTTTTCTCCGCTCTCCCAGCCACAATACCACAATGGTGGTACGTGAGCCAAACTGATTATAACCCTACACCCAGTCCTCTCCCTTAGTGACTGGACCAAGATCAGACAAGACCTCGAGTCAGGCCTTAACTGGAGCCCTTCTCCAGAATATCTTTAATTAAAATTGGAACAAGAACCCTTGTCTGGAAAGAAGGTGAGGGGGCAAGTGGAGAAGGAGCCAGGTCTCTAATCTCATGGGGAAACTTGGTTAAAGAGAATGAAATAGACACAAGGACATGAGTCACATGGAGAAAATGAACTTTGACAGTACTTAAGTCCATGGAAAAAAAGCACAAGGTTCATAGTTTCAAGAGTGAGCTCAGATGTCAAGCCATACAGTTATATGTAGAAGACGGGCAAGGCAATGATCCTGAGAATCTTCAGAAGATTTTTTAATCTAGCAGTTAATTGGAAAAATTCTCACCCTGACTAACTATATATACTGATAACTGTGAACTAAGCTACTGCACTGCAGATGGTAATCTGTAATAGTAGTTTCATGCTTGGAGTGCCTGTCATTCTGGTCTTCTGAATATGGGCTGCTTGTCATGACATGCCAGTTGCTGCTATGATGCCTCTCGGGTAGATGGTTGTTCAAAAAGGGGGTGGTGAATGAAAGCAAGAGACAGGAAAAGGAATACTGTGGGACTGTCCTGCTTGAAGGTTGTATATGGCGAGCTTTTTGGACTTATGTGTAAACATAAGAAGTATATAATTCTTTATGCCTATTTTTAAAACATATTCTAATTTTTAAATGTATTTATCATATTCTGTAGGGACTTAAAAGTTCAACATACCAATACTTAATGAAAAATACCTGTTCCATAGTATGCCTAAGATGTTTGATATGCAGACAGATAGTGAGGTTAAGCTTAACAGCCTAAGTTGTATGGTAGTAACAATAAGCTTGTCTTCTGGATGGTTAACAACCTAAGTTTGCAGACCAAAATTAGAGAAAAAAGAGGGCTGCAAGGAAAGCCAACATTTTGGCCCTAGCCTTTCAAGGTCAATTAAGACTCAGGACATATGAGAACCTGTACTGTAATGTCATGTAACTCAGTAGTGTCCCAAATTTTCTGATCAAGGAGATTATGGGGACAAAGAGGAAAGTGATCAATGATGCAGAGTGTGCCTAAGGAGAGTCACATGGAGAGAAAACATTCTCTCAGGCTTTCACAGAGAGCATGTTGGCCAAGCAATGGCCGTGACTCATCCACATGGCTGACACTGACAAAGGTTCTACAATCTGAGGTACAGGATCTCAGGATAAATCCTGAAGGGATTTCACTGACCTTCTCAGACCCAAAAGCTACAACTCTTGTTGCATAGGTCCTGCTTTACCTTGGTCTTAACCATCCAGCAGAAAAGTATAAAAACAAAATATAAGAAGTAAAGCCATGCTGTTATGTTGAGCTGTAGGGGACTCAGGTCAACAATTTCTGACATTGCCAGTCAAGCGAAAGACCCAATACTATTATGGGCTACTGGACTCTTTTTAGAATATTTTGCTGAGTTTACACACCTATAACATTCAAATAATGGAACTTAACAAAAAAAAAAAGGGTATACAGATGAATGTCCATTTTGTATCTGTGTATTCAAAGCGGTTAGGATAGATATATAGTTACATTCTCTTAATGAACAGAGTGATTTGTTCTAATGGTGTTTGTGAATAGGATATCATGTCTGCATCTTGTACAGCAATTATCCACTAGGAGGAATGTATGCAATGTGTTAATTATTGAAACTGTCCTACTAATTTGATTTGAAAAAAAAAAAATCTTAAAAACTATTTTTTAAATACAGTTGGGGTCAATACTGTAAAAATGATTAACAAGTGTGTGTTCATACACTGTTATATTTGAGTAAGAAATGGTACTTTTGGCCCAGGGAGATGGTTCAGTGGAATAAGCGCTTCCCTGGCAAGCGCAAGGGCCTGAGTTCAATCCCTGGTTCTGCAAAAAAAAAAAAATGGTACTTTTGATTGAATCACATGCTAAGTCCTAAAGAATTATGATGTAACTTTAATCTGAGAGCAGTTTTCTGTATCTGTTTTAAAACATTAAAAAATATTTGTATGCTGATACCCTCAAAAAAATAAATAAAAATAAATAAATAAATAAATATTAACACAATGTTAAAAAAATAAAAAAGAGTGAGCTCAGAGTCAGACTGTCTAGGGTAATCCTGAGAGGCTTAACCTCTTTGAACCTGAGTTTCCTCTTTAGTACAAAGATAACAATAGCACTTACCTCATATAGTTGTTGTGCAGACAAATGAATTAATGTATGTGAAGCATGTCAGGCAGGGTGTGGCACATTATCATCTCACAATAAATACTATAATAAGCTGGTTCAGTGGCCCAGGAACCTATCTCCACCTTTGATTTGGTTACCACAGCAAAGGGCTTCCACATTTTTCCTAAGCTAATGTTATGGCCTGCATAGTCCTGAGGAATGTAGTCACACTAAATTCCTAAACTCCATGAGATACTGTACAAAGAAAGTTTCCATATTTAGACAAGTTTAGGGAACATTTAACTGGTCGTTGCATTTTAATGCACATGTTACCCTCTCTTTACGAACCACATTTTATTTTTACATTGAAGGCTCTGAGGAGCCACTCAATTAAAAAGCCACTTAAACTTTACTCAGTTAGCACTTCCAGACATATTTAACTGCAACTCCCTTTTTTTTTTTTTAACCCTGTGATCTTTTTCTTACTCTGCAAAAGTAGCATCCCACAGAATACAGTTTGGGGTGATACATGGAACATCCAAATAAAGAAAAGCAAAGGCTAATCTAAGCCAGAAGTTGAATCCAGATATGTATGTTTTTCCAAAAGCTCTGTACTTACATACACAACAAAATTTATCATTGAACATTTGAAAGTGAATACACACTGCCTTTGAGTTTGTTGCTCCATGCTAAGTGTTATCTTCCCAGTGAACACAATTTAAAGCACTGTCCTTGTAGGATCACATGCAAAAGAAAGAAACAGAATTAAAGTCTCCTTTTTTAGATTTGAAGGTTTTTTTTTCAATGTTAGAGATTGAGCTCAAAGCCTCATGCATACTAGGCAATCACCCTACTGCTGAGCTACATCCTTGTCACTTTTGCTATATTATTATTATAAGACAGGGTCTCTTTTAGTTGCCCAGACCGACCTTAAACCTGCAATCCTCCTGCCTCAGCCTCCTAAGTAGCTGGGATCACAGGTGTGCCCCACCATGTCAAGCAGAACTTAAATTCTTAGAAACAATCTAGAATAAAATTATCTGAGATCTACAATAGCCTTATTGATGAAAGATTGCAAGAATCCTCTTCTTCTTCTTCTTCTTCTTCTTCTTCTTCTTCTTCTTCTTCTTCTTCTTCTTCTTCTTCTTCTTCCTCTTCCTCTTCCTCTTCCTCTTCTTCTTTGTCTTCATTTGTAGGATGGCCAAATTATTGCACAACTCACACGTCCCTCTGGGCCAAATTCTAATTTGTGATTATGCAAAGATGTGTCTTGACCCGCAGCACATCTAGGCACTGAATATCATTATGATGATGATTATGATTGTTTGTGATATTGACTGTCGGTCCCTAAGAATTGTTAGAGGGGACTTTTGGACCAATAGGCTCCCTCTGGCAGCCTTACAATCTAAATTAGACTCTGTTGTATAACAGTTTTAGGCATCATATAGTTCTTGCCAAATTTCATGGCTTCAAGCTCACGGAATGCACAACCCTGTTCCAGGGAGGCTAAATATTTTTCCAAATCAGTAGATACACCAAACTCCCTGACCTCAACTTACTTCCTGGCACCTGGAGTCCTGAGTAGCTCATGAAGAGTGTCTGTCTGCTATCAAGTGACAGGACACATTCAGACTGGCTCCTACACTCAGGACCATGTGGTACCTGATCCCTGCTCCATCTCTGGAGCTAAGATTTTGGCCACAACTTGAAGATCTCCATCCAGAGGGCAATGGACCAGGGTCAGATACCGTTAAATGCTATTGAATCAGCTGTGACGGGCAACTGTGGCTTCTTGGTGCATGAGGCAATGTACTGCAGCTGGAGGCTGGTAAAAGCCAGTGATCGCAAACCGGGTAAATCACATCTCTAGCGTCATATCTGAAATGGACAGACATCTACGCAACTGTCTCAAGCTTTTAGACCTTACAATCAAGTAGGAGTTAATCTATCAAAGGAACCTGGAGTTTCTGATGCAAGGTCTTGTTGAGTAGATACCTTGACTATTAGACAATGACACTGCCACCTTGCAAATAAGACTAAATTTTGAAGACCCAAATGGGGGCTAAGTGGGGGAATTTTCCATGAGTATAGTACAGAGATGGAAAAAAAGTAATAGCAGAATGGAGAAGACGGAGATTAGACTATAGCATGTTAGATGCAATAAAAATTAATTTCCTAACACACCGAAGTCCTATGGGTCTTTCAGCAAAGGCTCCAGACTCAGTAGATGCCTCTTCCTATATATTCCTCAACTCATTCCAATGCATTGCACCTTGTAGTGAATCACCTTTTCGTCAATTCCATATGGTTTCTAGACTCCTACATTTGTTCTGAGGAGCACAGGCATGCATTTCTCCCCACTTTCACCTCTCCGTCCTTTCTCCGTAAGTTATGTTTGATCCAGATGCTTGGGCACCTGTTTCTTTTTATTGATTCACTTACATAGTGATTTGCTCTCTGAGCATGTCCCACAGAACCCAGGGATCTGCACAACCATATTTTCCCCTTCATGACCTAGTTCATATAGCTGCAAATTGCCCAGTGATTCAAGTCCTAAGAGACAAACAATCCCACTTCATCTCACACTGCTCTAAATCACACAGCCACCCTTCTCGCCAAGACCACTAACCTAAACCAATTGATGTGAGTTTCTCTGGGAATTTTCCATCCCAGTGTAATTCCTAACTATAAACCTCAAAGGCAAAGGGAGCATTGCTTGCCTCTTCTGCCTGCCTCAGACCTATCGGGTATACTTCTGTGCATACAGGAGGCTCTCCAATATGCACAGAAGTATACCTATATGAATGGATGAATAGAGAGCCTATATGAATGGATGAATAAAGGGAAAGTCTATTTTAATTACAGGGCATCAATGGATGGGGGGTGCCTCTCATAGCTAACATAATGTCCTAAAACCCTACACTGGAATCATGGAAATTAAATACTTTCAAAGAAACACTGAGAGCTGAGTCCCTCTTCCTGGCCCTTTTTGTTATTATGGGAAAAAAGATCCAAAAACTGCACTCTAAGTCTCTGCTTCCTCTTTTAACAAGTGGATCTGAGTTCTCCAAAGGGATACTCACAGAAGAGCCTGTGACTGGGAGCCACAACTGCACTGGAAACTGGCATCGTCTCTCCAGATCACACAGAGGGGAGGCACTTTCAAGAGTGAGGCAAGGAGGTCGGAGCATTAGTTGATTTGGAAAAATAGATGAAACCTCAAGATTTTATTGCCAAGATTCTCCTTTACTAGGCTTTTATTTGGTAGACTAAAATGTATGGAAAACATTATGTTTTAAATGTCACAAAGACTGGATGCTCATACCATCCAGGTGTAAATATAAATATTCAGTACTTTCATTATTGTGTATAACTAGGGGTAAGCCTATAAAAAATGGTAGGATTGATTTTTGTGTTGTCTGTTATTGCTCAGTAATTGTGAAAAACACACTGTCCAAGAAAGGTCCTACATAATTATGTAGTTTCACCCCTTTTGATGTCTTTGACATCTGGAGGGAAGAACAATGCAAAAGTGAACAGCCTGAAGTTTAGCAGGAAGAACATCTACGACCCAGACAGGTGATGTGTGAATAATGCATCCCACAGAAGATGCCTAGCGTGTCTTGGTGCTTAATCCTGAACACTAGGGAGACAGAGATGAACTACTCTCTAGCCACATCCATAGATGCCTAACTCCTAGGTAAACATCCTGTTATAAAATGTTGGTAGGCATTCTGACAACATGTTGGGGTTCTGCCTCCATGGCCAGACCCTCTAAAGGGGATCATTTCTAAAATAACCAGGTAGAAGGAAAATGGGCAAAAGCAAAAATGAGCTTAAGAATTTTCTCTTGGAGGGGCTGGCCAGATCAGTAAATTAAAGCATTTGCTTAGACAGACGCAATGACAGGAGTTCAATCTCACCCTCACCCATGTCAGCCACTGACACAGGTGATTGAGACTGGGCATGGTGGCATACCCAGGTAATCCCAGGGGTTGGGAGGCTGAAAACAGGAGGATCACTATGAGTCCAATCTGTGCACTTAGACCCTGTATTAACAACATTTTTTTTAAAAACCCATTTGGGAGAACTTTGAAGAGTTAGGTATCTTTTTTTTTTTTTTTTTTTTTTTTTTTTTTTTTTTTTTTTTTTTTTTTTTTTTTTTTTTTGTAGTATTTAGCATGGTCTACAGGGTCTCACTACATAGATCAGACTCTTAGTGATTCTCCTGTTTTCAGTCTCCCAAGAACTGGGATTACCACCACACCCAGTCTCAATTGACATCTCAGTGCTCCCCAAGGGAAGGGCTGGCACAGCACTCCAGGGATCAAACGCAGGTCCCTGAGTCTGCCCAAGCAAGCACTTTAATCCACTGAGCCATCTGACCAGCCCTAGGTTAGGTAGCTTTAACACCACAGGAACTGGGTGTATAGTTTGCTTCACTTTAACAAACTATAGCAGGGAAGTTTGTCCAAGTGCCTGTCATTCCAGTGAGTAATTTTTTGCGTTCTTTCACTTTGTACCTTTTGAGAGTTTCTCCTAAATGATATTAACCTCAGGGACAATTTGAATAAAGCACAGTATATGCTCCAAGCCTCCAAGGGAAAGGGATCCTTTGACAGAAAGATGACAGCATCTTTGTGGCTTAACAGCATTTCATTTCCAGGAAACACAAGATTCTGAGAAAGAATTAATTCTTGTATCTCTAAATACCTTCGTGGTACTTTACAGAATTACTCAATAAATGACATATTCTGGTTTGTAACTTGTAGTCCCTCCCAAACATTTAGCATGTTGGGTGGGACACATGAGGTCCTCAGTCATTACTGTCAAACTGAATTGCACTTAAAAAATAAACACTAATGACTATATTTTTGAATTTCAAATATTCCCCAGTTAAAAAATGAGTGTTGAATTTATCCCTATATTTCAAACCTAGCAGCCCTTCACAGACGGTATGCAGTGGCCACTCCATAAATGTTGGCTAATGTAATGAAATGTAACAAAAATCCAGACTGTTGAAATAGCTGAGGAAAATTGCAAGTTCCTTTCTCATTTGGATGAAATTTGCTCATGTTTGCCTCCATTTGACTGAAGTTTCTCAATCTAGTTTTCTTTCCCCCAAAATCCCTGGCATCATGTCAAAAAAAATTGTAAGACAGCAACTTTAAGAACAGAAGAATGTCTGAGTCATAAGTCATAAATAAAACATAAGTTAGACATTTGAAATACAAACAGATCATTTTCACTTGAAATATCAGAACAAAAAAAAAAAAAAAATCAATACAATTACACAGTTAAGAGACCCAGTGCTGAATTAATAGGTAATTTCTGGGTAACACTGTTTGATAATTTGAAAGCTCTCTCTCCCCCTTACAAGGTAGAACAATGAGTTGACTTGGTCATGTAATGACTTTCATCATGTGCCAATAGGATGATTATTCATTAAGATCGTTGGCATCTGTCACTGTCACTTCCCTCTCATCCATTCCTTTCATTAAACAGTTTCTATTGTTATTTCAAAATGCTTTCCTGTGCTGTAATTTAGAACTCCTGCAACAAAAATATGAGAAGCAACTATCAACTGTCTGTGCACTGGAGCACAGAAAAGACTTGTGGATGAGCTGGCATAACACAGCAAGGCTTCCAAGGACTTGGGGAAAGCAGCTCGTGCCTGGGAGAACACCTCTGCTGCCATCCTCCAGCACGCTGTGCAGACTAGAAACCTCCTGTTTAAAAAAAAAAAAAAAAAGCAGGGTCTTTTTCTTTTACCACAATCTCTTTATTTTGGTCAGTCCATTTTTAGAAATTCTGCTCATTTCTGGACACTCGAGCCCTAGCCTACTACAGCTGACTTTACAATGCTGTCTTTTTCCAGAGAAGATGTTTTAGGTGTGACATCTTCGCTCATGTGCAAAATCTGAACTTCAGAGGCTTACTGCGTACATCAGGGCTCTAGTGTATTAGGTCTATAGTTTTTGCCTGCTGCCTTCTTTAACCTATTGATACTCTATCAGGGGCTCAGGCGGTACGCATCAATTTTTTATGTTTCTAAAGTTCATTATTACTGTCTAGAAAAAGAAACAGTGAGATAGAGACAGTGAGAGATCCAGCACTCCAATGTGCATTTCTACATGATAACAATTAGCCACACCCAAACAGCAGCTCCCTCTTAAGACAAAGAAGAGCCCCTTCAATTGGACCCATGCTGGGCCATTCCTACAGCATACCCTGGCCCACTGCCCTCTTCTCTCACAATCTGGCTGCTGGGGCCCAGGGATCCACAACTTCTCACCTTCACCAACAGGTAGATGAGTTGATCAAGTGAACACTAATATCCTCATCCTACAACACAAAGTTGCTATCTAGCTGTCCACTACAATAGCCACCAGCCACACTGGCTTTTGAGCACTTGAAGTGTGGCTAGTGCCATGACAGGTAGACTTTTCAACACATTTTCATTTAATTATTCAATTTAAACTTAAAGCCTAAAGCTCTGTTGGACAGTTCTGGTCTAGGACAAGAGTCATTATAAGATTAAAAGATTTTTTTTAACCATATTCAAATACTCTCTTCAGGATCACAACACTCAGTTGAGTTTAGGTGCTTTTCAGGTATCTTGTCTTAGTTACTCTTCTCTCATTGCTGGGACAAATAACCGACACCCAAAATGAAAGAAGGAAAGGTTTATTTAGCTCACAGTTAATGGAGGTTTCAGTCCATATTTGGCTGGCTCCAAAGCAGAGCTGCACATGGCAGAGGGCAGCCTTTCATGGTGGCAGCAAAGAGCAAGAGAGCGCAAAAGGAAGGAGTAGCGGCAACAATGGGAACAGAGCAAGTCTGTCTCCCTTATGTTGCATTCAGGCTCTCTGCCTCAGTACTCACACCCATAATCCCAGCACCATTAACATCTATAATCCCAGCATCACTCACACCCATAATCCCAGTGGATCATGAGTTAATCACAAACTCTCGAAGTCCACTCCATGACTGCATGAGGCTTTGGGGGGACAACTAGACACAAACCATAACAACTCCTCCAGAGCAGAAGTACCTCCTCTCTTACTGAGCAGAGACACTGATCAGGTGAAACAATTCAAAGTTGCCTGCTTTCTTTCTTTCACCCACAATGATCAATGTACAGATTACTAGAAAAATCACTGGCACACTACCATTTCAGGGAAGACAAAAGTGAGCTATTCAGAGCTTTCCTTCCCTAGGAACTTGCCATCTTGCCTTCAGTTGCCTGAGACTATGGAGGACATCTGTCAGAAAGCACAGAGGGTTCCACGAGTCAGGATGTCCTAGGCCCTCTTCAGTCAGTGTGCTAAACTGTGTCAATATGTACGCTACAGACCAACTTAGAAAGTGGAGGAATCTTTGAGAGAGAAAAGGGCAAAGACATCTCTAAAAAAGAGGTATGTGTTGATTTGGGGGTTTTTCCTGAAAGAAACTAGGGCTTAATGAAAGCACAAAAAAAATAAGACCCTACAGAAACATCAACCCTAAAGACAGAGGGGCGCTTAGGAAGAGATGTGATTGTCATGGCTTGTATTTTAGTGTCCCCTCAAAGCCTCCTGCACTCAGGTGGGGCTTTCAGGGGCTGGCTGGATCTAGCACATGTGATACTGGGATTGAGGGTGTGTGGTACTAAACCCAGCCCACTGACCTGAATGAGCATAGCTCTAGGTGACCCCACCAGAAGGCCAGTAGCCCAGATATAAAAGGGAAAGGCTGCTAGCTGCTTACTCGTCCTTCTTGCCACACTGTGGAACTACTTCTCCTCTGTGATTCCCTCTGCCTTGAAGTCAGACTGTGGGCTGAAACCTCTACAAACTGTAAACCAAAAGAAATGGTTCCTTCATGTTTCAGTGAGGAGAAAGACACATTCATAGCTATAAACCTCCATCGATGAACTGCCCCTACTCTATCCCGGAAAGCCTGGACTGTTGTGTTTCCATTTGAATTCGATTTTAGGAATCTTCAACTTTTCCCTTTCTAAAATGAGAAATTGAAGCTCTAGAAAGTTAAGCAACCAGGGAGATGGCTCAGTAGAATAAGTGCCTGCCTGGCAAGCGCAAGGGCCTGAGTTTAATCCCCGGTTCCGCCAAAAAAAAAAAAAAAGAAAGAAAGAAAATTAAGCAACTCTACGCTAAAAGGGTGACAGATTGAAGACTCAAATCTAGATCTCCTGACTCAAAAGCCAACATTTATGTCACAGTAAGGATGTTATAAAGAAGATAACACTACATAAGCAAACAAAGCTATCCTTTTGTGAAAACAGCCATTTCTGAAAGTGAACGCCAGGAGGATACACTGAGGTCATCCAGATTAACTCTAAGGAATTCTACAACACATTAGCTCTTTAACAGATGTGAGCCATATAATACACTGGAGTCAAAATATAGCTTCTGTAGCCAGGGGTGATGCACACCTACAATTGCAGCACTTAGGAGGCTGAGGCAAGAGGCTCTCCATGAGCATGAGTTTGAGGCCAGCCTGTGCTACATGACCAAGTTCAAGGCCAGCCTGAATATGCAGTGAGACACTGGCTCAAAAAAAAAAAAAAACAGCAACAAAAAATCCAGCTTCTGTGCCTCACACTGGGCATTCCTACTGAGACCTAAATCCCTGTAAGCCCTCTCTCCACTTAAGAGTCCCTGCCATCTAGCATCTAACATCTAGCATGCAATGTATAGTATGGAGCATACAACATACAGCATGGAGCATACAACATACAATATATGAGGTATAGCACAAAGCACACAGCAGATAGCATATAGCATACAGTATATAGCATATAGCACACAGCACACAACATACAGTATATAGCACATACAGTGTGCAAGCACCACACAGCATACAGAATACTCTGAAGCCTAGCATACGCAGCTTCTTCAGTTATACCTTGAATGGTTTTCGCCTTCCCTTGAGACATCCAACTGCTGGGCTCATTCACACTGGATGAGCTCACAGGCACAGAGGAGCATTCTTTAATACACAGCTCTCCTCACAGCACACACCCCTGCAGCAGGAAGGAAGCCTGCCCTACGTGCTCACTCACAAGTGTGCTATAAATTACAGCTTATTTTCTGACGATTTCCACGAAATGGTGAGACACTGGAAACTGAAGCTCTGTAGCCAGAGGGGTTTGTGGAATTTTGTTTTGTGGAAACAACTGTGGAATTTTAAGGCTAAAAGAAACCTTCCAAGAACACTCCTGCCAAGGGAAGGGCTGAACTGAAACCGTCACTGAGGGACCCTGTGTTTAATAATATGCTTCTTCCCTCCTGCATCTTTTACTCCTCAGTCAGGTCATCGCTGGGAGAAAATGTATCAAGACTTCATCAAATTCTCTTTGCCTTTTCATTTTATTATTTCCTTTTTGGAAACAACTATGCCATGTTTTCTAAGCAGATTTCAGCTTGTCCTTCCTAGAAGAGTAGAGAAGAGCAAAGGTGTGAGGGTGCATTTGCCCTTTGCCTCCCAACCTCCCTGCCCCCATCTCTTCCAAACCCTCTATCCAGCCTGGGAAAAGGGGATGGCCAGAGTCAGCAACTGCCTGTTCGTTCAACTGGCGGGGCACACTGCAGTGACCTCAGCCACAGCCTTCACAGGGATGGCAGCGGGCGGGGCGGAACTTGAGAGACAAGTGGGCTTGGGATATTTCTTTGAGCACTGTTAATCCTTGACCTTCTGTGAGCAGAAATGGGCCTGAGGACTCCAAAGAGCAGACACAAGTCATCACATTCCCCTGAGACTGAGGAAGGGGAGCAGGACCTGCTCTTGGATTTGGCTTTGCTGTGGGAATTAAAGAAGTGGCCAGGACCTTGAAGCCCTGGGGTAAGGAAAGAGGGGCACACTAGGTCACGGTGTTGGTGACAACCATCTCCCAAACACCATCTATACACTCTCAAACTTTATGATCATGATTTTGTTCAAATTTTTCAGTGGCTTCCTGTAATCAAATCTTATTTTCCATGTCAGAGCCAACACGCCTTACTCCTAATCGCCCATTGTATGTATTCCAAATACACTGGTTTTTTTCTGCCCCTAAAATCCAAGGTTATTCTCACATCCATACCCTCTGCCCTGTTCTCTCCACTTACATTGCTTCTTCTTCACCTCATCATATAACTGGCTTCTGTCACTTTGTGTCACATCAGTTGTCATCCGTACAAAGTCCCTCCCTTCACCATTTCAACTGATCCTGCCTTTCTCCCTAGGTTACCATCACATCATTCATTTTATCATACTTGAGGTAAGAATGTACATTTAACTTATAGCTTGAAAACTAATACTGAGTTATAAAAACAGGAAATATAAGATTAAAATCACTTATTAAAGAAACAAGTGGAATGTCATTGTTCTGTAGGTTTGTTCTCTGTTTTCCTGTTTTGTCCTGGTTTGGGTCTTGGTTGGGTTTGCTCTGTTTTCACTGAGTGCTGACATTTAAGTCTTACCCAAGGCCTGTTTGTGACTTTGCTACCACCTTCTGGTAAAATGATGAACATCTTAAGATCTTTGATTAAGATCAGTCTCCAACGCTTTATTTTATATCATAAACTTATTTCCCTTGCATCCACTGCTGTCACAGTGAGCTGGTGCTCGCCATAGAACACTAATCCTGCATCCTTTTCATTTGTGCCAGGGTACTGCCCCCACTGTCACCTCCATGGCAGCAAGAGGGCAGAGTTCTTACTCCTTCCAAAGTATGATCACTGTCACATTCATACTTTTCTTTTCTTCCCTTAAAGAGTTACACTAGAGAAACCTAGGCCATACCAGCTAACCAAGCTATCAAAGTTGTTACCAGTCTTAGGAAAAATAAAAACCATGTATTCCCTGACAAGATGCACTAAAGCTTCTCAGGAATCCCTGCCAACAAGCATAACCTGAATTTGGCTATCAGCATGCATCAAATAACCCAAGGTGAGACTAAATACCTAACTGGTATTTTTCAAAGCCCAGAAAGCTTAAATAAGTGCTTCAATTTATAAGGAGCAAAAGAAGACATAATTTAAAAAATAAAAACAACATACTATGTGATCCTGTATCAGATAATGAGGCAAAGCCAAGGACATTGGTGAGGCAATTACAGAATCAGTAAGATTAGGTAATTGTATCAATGTTAGCTCATGATTTTGTAAATATATTGGAATTATAAGATACTAACAGTAAAAGACTGAAATGCTTACAAATCCTTTGTATTGGTTTCTCATTCTTGTTTTTTGGGTTTTACTTTTGCAGCACCTAGATCAAACCCAAGTCTTATGCAGGCTATGCAAGCCCTCTACCACTGCGCTACACTTTTAGCCCACTGCTTTTGTAAATATAAGATTAAAAGAGCTGAAGTAATTTCATTTTAAGAGCTGAAGTAATTTCAAGATGAAAGAAATTCAAAGATTTTTAAAACTATAGACTATCTGAAGTTCATGCCAGCCAAGTCACCCTATGTTATTTGTGGCTTGTGTCTCGATGTCCCCCAAAGCTTCACGTGATTATAAGGGATGTTTTTCAGAAGTGGCTGGGTCTAGAGTATGGGACACTGAGAGTGATGCATGTGCAATGCTGGCATTAAGGATGTGAGTGCTACCTACTCACTCTAAGGGCAAGTACAGTGCATGAGATAGAAGAGACAGAAAGATACTTGTTGCTCATCACTTGTCCGCTTTTGCTGTCTTTTACCTGCCCTGAAGTGTTTATCCTCTGTCATGCTCCTCTGCCCTGTGCCACCTGCCTTGGCCATGAACTGAAACTTCTACAAACTGTGAGCTATATAAACCTTTCCCCCAGTAACTGCACGTCAGTATTCTGTCTCAGCAATGATACCATATTTCTAGCACTGTCTGACCTCATCACCCTTTACACCCACACATAAAGGAGAAGCATCCACTGAATGTTCTATTCTCTCCTTTCCCTGATCATTCATCCCACACAAATTTTCTTTGTCCTCTCCTTACCCACCATTGAAATCTTGAATCAATGTCCTGAAACTATGCTACCATCTACTGTATTTTCTATCTTTAAATCTCAAATCCCATGCCAACAAACTCTTGGATTTCACTGAAAATGCTAAACCACTGAACTATACTTTTAGAGTATCCATCGCCATCCTGCCTCCAGCATGTACCATCTTCCTTCTATTTTCATATGTATGTATGTATGTATGTATGTATGTATGTATACATATTTTTAAAACAGAGGCTCACTATTTTTAAGAGTATCACTCTTTAAGAGAGTTCAGTCTGGCCTTCAACTCAGTAGGTAGCTCAGGACAGCCTCAAAATCATGGCAATCTTCCTGCCCAGCTTGAGGGCTGCTCTTACAGGTGTGCACAGCCATGCCTGGTTCCCTTCTTTGCGCACTTTATATTCCATATCCAACACTCAGTTTCTCTTGCGAACCCTCTTGACTTCCTTGGCTACCTCACCCTCTTTCCCTGTCACCTGCAAAACTCAACACTGCTTAAAAACAGTACCCACTCAAACAACTGCAGGTCATAAACTGCATTTAAAATTATAAGCACAAATGGGCAGTAATACCCCAGTGGGCATAATACTTCCAAATAACCCTTCTTCATAACCCTGGTAAATTCACAATCCCACTACTGAAGAAATCAAGTTTAGAAGGTATTCAGATCGGGATTTTTGGAGCTACTCCACTGCTAGCATTCCTGTAATTTTTGGAAGGAGGCAAGTAAGCTCAATACAAAGTATCCGTGCTCTGTTCTTTTTCACCCTAGAAAAAAAGTTTTAGCTGGGGATATAGCTCAGCAGCACAAGCGCCTGCCTGACAAGCATAAGGTCCTGAGTTCAATTCCTGGTACAAAAAAAAAGTTTTGTCATAATGCAAACAGAAAATCCGTGTCATGTGAATTTGTAAAATTTTAAAAAAAATTCATTTGTCATACTTTTGTGTTTATTGTCACACACCAAGGAGTTTTTTTTTTTAATTTTATTTATTTATTTGTGTGTGTGTGTGTGTGTGTGTGTGTGTGTGTGTGTGTGTGTATGACCAGCTCAGCCCACCAGGGGGTTTGGCTGGCATGTGGTGCT
>NW_004524725.1:600052-611888 GCF_000260255.1 Octodon degus
GGAGTTTCTTTTAACAGCTCTAACATCCCTATTCCTACCCCAAACTTAGACTCTTAAAAAGTGCAGATCAACGTGTGCCATCGGTCCGAAATGAATCAAATATAGAAACTGAGAGAAGGTACCCACGAACACTCACAAAAACTCAGCACTGAGGTAGCATAAAGCACGGGACATGTTACAAAGGGTGGGGACCAGCTGAGGTGGTGACAGAGCTCTGCACATGAGCAGCCTTGCGATGTGCGGCACTTTATGCTTCATCCACTAGAACCTGAGACATGAAGGAAGCTTAGAAAATGTAAACCTTTATTTTTATAACTTATCTTTTCAATGATTTTGTTAATCAAATAATTTTTTTTAATTTATGGCTTTATATTACCAGCTTAGAGAAACCATTTGTATTGTTTATTTTTATCACCTATGAATAATGTTTATAATCAAAATAGATTTTAGCATTACCTAGTCAACCAATCAACTATTTTTAAAAATGTTTAATCGAATTCATTATTATTAATAGTATTATCATTTAAGGTATTGGAGATTGAACTCAGGGTCTTGTACATACTAAGCCAGCCACCTACCACTGAGCTAAAATCCGAGCCTTAAACGTTTTTTAATTTGAAATTCCTTCAATAATAATACAAAGAATAATACAAAGAATTTCCATACATCTTTTACTCAGATCAATTTTTTTTTTAATTTTTTTTTATTTTAACATTTGTGTGTGTGTGTGTGTGTGTGTGTGGCCAGCTCAGCCCACCAGGGGGCAGGGCTGGCTGGCATGTGGTGCTGGGGGATTGAACCGCAGTCCCTGTGCTTTGCCAAGCTTGTTCCAAGTAGGTGCTTTAGACCACTGAGCCATCTCTCCAGCCCCCTCAGATCAATTTTTAACACTTTATCAATTTGCTTATACATATGTACATATTCGTATTCTAAACCAGTAAAAATTGATGTCCCTCCCTTTCTACGTGTTACTTTTTAATTTCATTTGGTAAACCAACAGTATGTCTCCCTTCATTGCAAAAGTCTTGCTATTAAGAAAAAACCCTAAGGGGGCTGGGGAGATAGCTCAGTGGTGTAAGCACCTCCCTGGCAAGTGCAAGGACCTGGGTTCAATTTCTGGTACCGTATGCCATGCTGGCTCTGAAACTGGGCATGGCGGCACATCCTTGTAATCCCAGAGCTGGGGAGGCTGAGCAAGAGGATCACTATGAGCCTGCACTGTGTAGTGAGACCCTGCATCAAACAACCAAATAAACAAATAAATATATATACATATATAAATGCCACATATACATATGTACATATGGCTGGCCAAATAGTTCAGCAGATTAAAGTGCCTACAACCAGGCGCAGGAGCCGGGAGTTCAACCCCCAGGCCCACCATGCTGGCCCCGCTGCCAGGGCGCGCTGAGACAGCAATTGAGACTGGGCATAGAGGCAATGCCTGTAATCCCAGCTCTTGGGAGGCTATAAACAGATGGATCACTCCAAGTCCGATCTAGTAGTGAGACCCTGAACACCCTGTAGACTCTTCCCTACAAAAGAAAAAAAAAAAAAAAGAAAAAGAAAAAAAACACTCAGGTGATCTTAATTTACTAACATAGGAAAAATTATGAATGTCAGTAAGAATTAATGCTTTGGAGTGAAGAACATACTTATGTGACATAGAATGTTATGATAAACAGCACTACTGCTTGCTGAGATAAATGCTTACTGAAAAGAGTACTACTATTGAGAAAGTCTGAACCAAACTCTAAGTTTAAATTAAGAATATGAATCAAACAGCCACATTTACTCATCTTACCGACAGTTTCAGCATTTTCAATGATTTTAATATTTTACATAACATTTTCAAAGGCAAATTAGATCTAAGGACAAAAATTCGTTATTTAGAAAGACAAAATGTATATAGACGTTGGGATGTAGCACACCTGCCTGGCAAGCCCAAGGTTCTGAATTTCATCCCTGGTACCCAAAAAAAAGTATATAGACTGCCATAACACTTGTAATATCAACATCTTAGAAACTGGGTAGAACACTGTGACTTTTGTTCTCTATCAAGAGATAGAATTCAATCTGGAATTCATTTATTTCATCAAAAGACAATTTAATCTGGGGCTGGGGTGATGGCTCAGTGGAGTAAGCGCTACCTGGCAAGCGCAAGGGCCTGAGTTCAATCCCCAGTTCCACAAAAAAAAAAAAAAAGACAATTTAATTTTAAATATACTAATACAGGACAAATTATTTAAAGTACTTATAAAGGACTGAAGATGAATTTTGGAAAATGTAGTTCTGCTTGCTTTATTCTGCATTAAAGTTAAAAGCTAATCTCCTGACTTTCAACTGTCATCTCCTCTACTCTAATCTACCTATAAGCTGATTTCTCCATGTCTGTTATTTTTTAAAAGCAAAAAAATTAGCTATACATTATCCCCTGTAATACTGTCATCAATTCAATCTAAATTAGATGAAGTTTAACAAAAGTTAATTTATCACACAAAAAGCTAACCATTGATATACACAGGTATTTGTATAAAACTACATTTAGACATTTAATATGGAAATATAGCTATTATACTTTTTCTGTTTAGTTTTTTCCTACTTTTGCAAAATTTTTTTTCTTTTTGTCTTGTTTGCGCTAAGTATATTAAAATATTTTGGCTGAACTAAAAATAAGACATTTTGTGTATCTGTTTTATGTAATATTTCTAATAATCTTTTATGGTATTTTACGAAAGTCCTGGTCCACAACTGATTAGAGATAAATTTTTTATCGAACACAGCAGTTGCTTGCACATTCCTTACACGGCCACTAGGTGGTACCCAAGGACCTTCTCCCTGGCTGCTCGCAGGCTCCTTGGCACTGCAAACTCCTTAGAACAGTAAAGATATTGCCATGTAGACTCGCAGAATTGTCGGGCTTTTCCCAGCTATCAAACCCACATATGTAAACATGAGGCTAACTCATACAAAGTGAGGTGTACACTCTCATAGAAATATATTTTGCCAATTGTTAAGAGGTCTTTTTCAACTAAGTATATCCAGATAGCAAAGCTACCACCAAATCATTCTTATCAGGAAAACTATTTAAGATTTCTTTGATCAACAATAGTGACAAGAGCCAATTATATCCAGGCCAAATTAGCAAGGAAGTCTATAGACTTTTCACTGCCCACATCTCCCAGTCAGGATGGTGGGAGAATGGTTAAGACGAAATTCTGAAGCACAACGGCAACCCTTAAGAGGCCAGATGTTTTCCACGCAACGCTCATGAGCCACAGCCAGCAGGACAACACCCCGACACAGTACTGACCGACAGCCCGAGACACCCACTGCAACCCCCTCAGGCGCCAAGGACACACCACCGTTTACAGATTCGCTGGATGCTATTAAAAGTTACAAATGAGAAGTGCTGAGGCTTTCTAGTCATAAGTGTAAGAAGTCAATCCTGAGGAACCCTGTCATAGCTTTTTCCTATGTGGAAGTTCACCAGAGAACTTCATTCCTTCAGCCTCACTGAAGCGTGATAACTAAAACCTTTTAAAAATCACCAAGGCCTTTAGCTGTCAACAGCTCTTCCACGGTGAAAGACTTTTGCTTCAGTAGGGCAGACAGCAAAAATGAAATATGCCTACTGTCAAATTGAAGTCATTACATGTGACAAGTTCTCCAGTTTCCAGGCCTGCCGTTTGCAACTGGAATCTGATTTCCAACTGGGTTAAGTCTACACTAGCCATTCTTCAAGCTTACCAATACCCCAAGCACTCAGAAACTTCTACGTTCTCCCCACTTAACTGTGCTTGTTTTGCTCAGGGCAGCTGGCAGCCAAGTTTCTGGGTAGAATGTGGTAGGAATGCCACTCTGTCAAAGAAATCTGCAGTAGAATGACAGCAACTGGTAAGCCTCAGTGCATGCAAACCTCAGCTGCCCCAGTCACTGCCAATACCACCTTCCTCCTCGTGGACTTCGGTCCTGAGACAACACAAGTTACTACAGCCTTGGAACAGAGAAGTGTGCATTGGTGGGTCAATTTTTGAAGAACTCTTATTTCTTGAATTAGTTTCTAGTTAATAACTTTAGCAGTTATTTCTGATTAGTGTCATGACTGTTCTTAGAGGTCTCTTAGGACAAGGACCAAACTCTAAAAATAACCAGCATAAAAATTTCTATGTAAGTCTATGAGGCTCTAACACAGAGCCTCATTTATCTTCCTCTGACATACAGCTTTTAATCCTGTTCCAAAATCTGCTGATCTTGTTTGTCCATTATTAAGTTCGTAATTTGAAATGGTGCACACCAATTAAGCCAATTTAAGGGGTATGATTTATTAAGGTAGATTATTTACAACAGCATGGTTGAAAGCTTAAGAGAACCATAAGGTACCCCTGAGCCAAAAGGTCAGCACAAGTAGTCACTAGAACCAAAAGCAAGTGACTCAGGAGGTCATGCTGAAGTGGTGAAAAGAAACAACCAGCTTCAGGATGCCTCGATCCACCAAGCTCTCCTTTCCCCAAGGACCAACACAACCAAACCTAGATAGCATGGACTGACTATTTAACATGCATGCTGACCTCCAGGACAGAGGGCAACAATGGATCTGGGGGAATGGATGGAATGTGTTTAAGTTTATTACAGTAAAAGACACACTGTCAGGTACAATGGGCTAAGTGTATTTGAGGTAGACTTCTAAATATTTTAAGGGATATTAAAAAGGTAATGTGTCTCTTACTATAATGTTACTTAAATATGACCACATATTTTTATCCCTTTCATATACAACACATAACCAAACCCGTTTACCTTTTGCATTCTCTCTTGCCCTTCTCCTGACAGAAAGACTGAGTTACTATGGGGGTAAGAAAGTTCCACCAAGTACCTGCATTGTAAGTTGGAATCACTTTTCTGTATTCCCACCTGAAACCTAAAACACAACACTGGTGTTGTCCACATAATTTATGTCAGAGAAAACACAGGGAGGCAAGGCCATAAAACACTGCAGTGACAAGCCTGGCTTCTATGAGGTCTAGGTTGGGCACTACGGTTGTCTTTTCCCACTAGCCATCCCAGGTTACTTTAACTGCTCCCAGGATCTTAGCTGGACCAGGGTTATTTACCAGTGTCCTTACAAGGTATGACCAAAAATATGGTGAATGCCACCGCTGAGTGCCATGCAATACAAAGGAAAGCCTGTAAAAACATTATCATGTGCCCTCATTCACCCTATTCACCAGATCTGCAACATGCAACTTCTGGCTTTTGCCCCAAAGTCCAAAAAACCACAAAAAGCAACATTCTGACCAACTCAGGATGAGGCAGCCAAGAAAGTACAACTAGAGATATTCATGAGAAAGGACTTCCAGACCTGCTTCAGAAAACGCCAAGAA
The DNA here is from genome assembly GCF_000260255.1 of Octodon degus. NCBI lineage: Eukaryota > Metazoa > Chordata > Mammalia > Rodentia > Octodontidae > Octodon > Octodon degus. The sequence goes on from NW_004524725.1 coordinate 605,437, forward strand.
GCTGGGCATGGTGGTGCATGCGTACAAATCCCAGCACTCAAGAGGCTGAGGCAGGAGGATCAATGTGAGTTGGAGGCTAGCCTGGGCTATATAAACAAGACCATCTAAAAAAAAAAAAAAAAGTATCAGGATCAATGGGAAACGTGTTCAAAGTGTGCAGAAGTATTTCGAAGAAAATGAACAGCAATTTTTTTTTTTTTTTTTTTTTTAAAGCCACCGTCTCACTGTATAGTTCAGGATGGCTTGAACTTGCTACGCAGCCCCAGCTGGCCTCAAACTTGTACAGATCCTCCTGTCTCAGCATCCTGAGTGCTGGGATTGTTTTGCCTATTAGTCCAGTGAGCCTAAATAACCAAAGGAAAATCTGCACTGCTGATGCAACTTGCCTCTTTCCACACAAGGTCTCCAACCCCCATATGCTTGTCAAAGTACAAAATGGAGGAAGGAAAGAATAGCATCCCCCACATGAACTCAGAACGTGATCAACCTTACATAACCAATAGTGAAGTAACCTGGCCTGGTATACCTTAAGTGTGATGCACTTGGAGTCCAACACCTCACTTTCATAGTGTTCTTGCAAAGACTTTTAACGTGCATTGAGCCATGAGGAAAGACAAATCCAGAATATAAGACCATCATATGTCAATTAAACAGGGCTTTTTTAAATTAGGGATTTGAATATATGGCCCTGAACATGCCAGGCAAGCCTACTTCCACTGAACCTCATCTCCAGCATTTTTTTTTTTTTTTTAAACAGGGTCCTAAATTGCCTAGCCTGGACTTGAACTTTCAATCATCTTGTCTCAAACTCACAACTACCTGGGATTACAGGTGCATGCCAACACACTCAGCAACCTGAACTCTTAAGTCAATGTAACAGAAAACAGTAACAGGAAATTTATCTTAGTGTTTCCTGTTGCTGTGACAAATCACCTTTTTGTTTTATTAAAAAAAAAAAAAAAAAAAAAAAAAAAAACAGTTTGGAAACTGTAGGGTCAGGGAGCCCTAACATTTCAGCCTGTAGTTCAAGCACCCTGGGCCACAACACATCAGAGTAATGGTGAGGAATATGGCTGCACGCAGCAAAGGACACGTAAACATGCCCACTTGAGCACGTTCTCCTGAGAACTCATCAGTATCTTTCAAGAACTACTCTTCCATGAGCAATGTCCTATGTGACTTAATTGTACCCACTAGAGCCTACCACAGAGGTTCTTCTTCCTCCCAGCACTGTCACACTGGGGGCCAAGCTTCCATCTTATAAACCTTTGAGGACACACCCAAACCATACCTAAACTATGCAGAAGAACTCCAGAAGAGGCAAAAGGGACTTCTAGAATCAAATGAAATACATGAACATTGCCCAGATCTGCAACAGGACAAGAAAGGAATTTTGGGGCAACTGGGGACACAAATATGAATTCAGTATTAGAAAAAATGATTCAACTAATTTTTCTAGGTTGCAATAATACTGAGATTAGGTAGGAGACTGTCTTTACTCCTGGAAAATGCACAGTGAAGTCCAATGGCTATCTCAAGGAAAAGCACTAGCACAACTGTTTGTACTGAAAAACTGTTTTTTCATGGAGCACCATTGCTATTTGCAAGAACAATCGAAACATCATTATTCATACTTAAAGATTTGGCAGAGTTTCTCAAAAATAAACAAACTAAGCCTGCCATTTCAAAGAAAACAACTGACAGCATTTGTTGCCACAGGAGAAATCCAAGCACTCAAGGGAAAAATCACATATTGCAACTAAAAAGAAACTATCACCTATCAAGTTTTATAACTATTACAAACAATATCCACAATTACCTAAAAAGACTATTAAAATTTCCTCTGTCCAACTACATCTCTTACATTTTTGTTCAAACGATGTATCTGTGAAACCAAGTTTTCTTCACATCTTCAATCCAAACAACAAATTACAAGATTAACTGCAGAAGCATATAGAAGAATCCAGCTGTCTTCTGTTGAAGAAAATGGTAAACTGTAAAATAATGTCACTTTTCTCACTTTTTATTTTCAAAAAATGGTTATTTTCCGGGGGGGGGAGGGGAAAGGGGGGTAGGAGGAGTGTAAGCATCTTTTATCCCTAGGAAATACACCCTTAAGTACTTAAAATGAACTGACCTGTCTACAACTTACTTTGATAATTTAAAAAAAAAAAAAAAACCCTATGTACAGTTGTGTCACTTAATGGTAGAGTATGAGAAATGTGTGGAGAGACTTTTTTTTTTTTTTTTTTAAATTTGGCAGAACTGGGGATTGAACTCAGACCCTTGTGCTTGCAGGGAAACGCTTATTCTACTGAGCCATCTCCCCAGCCCCTAATAGACTTATTTTGACCAGCAACATAAACATCAGAGCATGCTTACACAAACCAAGCTGGCTATGATGTCATTAGGTAAAATAATCTTACGGGACCGCCGTCACATATACAGTCAATGATATAATAGCCAAATCAGCCAAAACAGAATGAGCATTCCTTGTACTGCAACTTTCCAATGGATTTAAAATTTTCCAAATAAAACATGGTGTGGGGAGGGATCAAGTCCTAGGTCTTTGGGGTAGAAGCAAAGATTCTTAAAGTGGTTACTAGCTATTTGTGAGGGGTCAGTCTCTTAAAACCAGAAGCTACTCCCATATTTAGGCTCTTGTAACATAGATAGTACAGATCTTAAATTCCTTCCTTCATCATAGGTTCTCTTCTTAGAACAGTACCAATAACTCTAATAGGGAATTGTAGGATCAAATTCTGGTTACAGATCCATGTTGGGGAGGGGAGGCTGCTACTGTAGGCGATGAAGACCAACACAATTTAGAAATTTTAAATTCTCAGCCCTAATGTCCCCATCTTGTTTCCCAACTACTATCCTTACTTGAACAGAAGAGAGCTAGTGAGACTCAGCCCTTACATGCCCTTAGGCTTGTCTCAGACTGCCGTGAAACCACAAATGAAAGGCCAATTCAAAGACACCATGGAGCAGGGCCCAGTGGTATATGTCACTAATTTCAGCACTAGGGAGGCTGAAGCAGGAGAATCATTGTGAGTTTGAGACCAGGCTGTTCTACAAAGTGAGCTCAAGAACAGCCTGACCTGCACAGTGAGACCCAGTCTCAAAAACAAAATTTAAAAAAAAAAAGATGCTGTGGATACTCTCTAGCTCTTCATTTATTTCTGTGCTTGTAATTTTTGTTTCTCTTCATACTTTCCTCCAGGGTTGTCACAAGTGAGATGGATGTCTGTACCAGTCATTGGGTCTATCAAGCTCTTGCCCTCCAACTATACCTCACTCCATGCTAATCAGTGTTTAGTTGTGACATCATCACATGCTATACATTACTCCTGTCTCATTACCCCTATCCTCAACATAACATGAACCCTGTCCTTGTCAAATACATGTGCCATCTAATTTTCAGAATACCCTCTACTCCTGGACTAGGGACTAAGCTCAAGCCTTTCACACTGAGCTACAACTCCATCCCTACCTGATTGACTGACTAAGACAGGGTCTCACTCACTAAATCGCCTAGACTAGGCTCAAATTTGCAGTTCTCCTACAATGAGAGTACTAGGGTTACAGGCATGCATCACTAGGCCCAACTCAGAATACAATTTTATTTTTTTATGTATTTTGGTACAGGGCCTACAGGGTCTCACTACATAGATCAGACTCGTAGTGATTCTGTTTTCAGCCTCCCAAGCACTGGCATTACAGGCCCAGTCTCTATTGTCTCAGTGCACCCCGGGGGCGGAGCCAGCACAGCATGCCAGGGATCAAACCCCGGCCACTGTGCTCTGCCTAAGCAGGTGCTTTGGTCCACTGTGCTATCTGGCCGGCCCTTTCAGAATACAATTTTGAAGGAGTTTCCTAGAGTCCTTTCTGACACCTATTACTGCAGCAGTCACAATGAGGCCAAGAAGATGCCGCATTCAAATCACAATCTGAGGGTAAGAATGGGTAATTTTAGGTGTCAATCTGACTGTATTAGCATGTTCCCATATGCTTGAACCAACAGGGATTCATGCATGACTTGTCTCATCAAGCAGCTCATAACACCTAATGGGACTGTCCTGCTATCCAATACGTAGTACTACCAGTGATTCAAGCCAGCATGAACATAACATGTTCAAATTAGGACCACCTGGCAATGCAACATAAAAAACATGGTTCAATCATGAACATATTAAAGGATACTCCAATTGTAAAGCATTTCAGGCTATGTCTGTGATGGTGCTTCTGGACGACACTGGTACTTGACTGAACCAATGGGCTGAGGAAAGGTGTCTCCTTCCCAATGTAGCAGGCACCATTCAATTGACTTAACAAAAACCAGGTAAGGTAAATCTCCTCTCCTAGAGCTAGCATACTCATCTTCTGCCCTTAGACATCAGCTTTGGGCTTAGTTTTATCATTAGCCATGGTTCTGAGGCTTTCAAATTTATACTGAGCCAGGCTATTATCTTCTCTGCTTCTCCAGCCTGCAGGCAGCACAGATAAGAACTCCCCAACCTCTGTGCGAGACAATACCTTTCACACATTCCTCTCTTCGTGGATTCTCTGGAGAATGCTAACAATTATTACATAGGGTTTAGGAGAGAAAGTACAAGAACACCTCAGCAGAGCTAGTTAATATGTCAGTCAATTGGGACAGGTAAAGAAGTGGCTACCAGAAATCAGGATAAAACTAGACAGGTCACCTTTAGTTAAGGAACACAGCCAGTAGTACAAGGTGACCTTGAATGAAAGTTGGGAACCAGAGGAACTGATATTTTCAGCTCATGTTCCTCACTATAATTTCCCAGTGTCTCTCTGTCCTGGCCAAACTAGCCAATAACTGGACAGTAAGGAAAGATACTGCCACACCTGTCCTAGGCAGCCTACCAGAGCCGGAGGGTACAAAGGCATTCCAGGGCACTCCAAAGGACATCCACACTGAAGTACAGACCGCCGCTACAGCCAAAGCCTACAATCATTCACTGTATCTATTGAAAGTTTTGCAAAGAACAGAATTTTATATTTTTTCATTACTGGTTAAGAGTCTTCTACACCATCAGAAGGCCCACATGCCTGGAAATTAGCAGTGACTAAGCCAAAATGAACCCTAGTCCTTTTAGTCAAAACTAATTCAGCCTACATTTTTCAGGAATTTTGGCCAGAGACAGCTACCCAAGTACAGACCAACATAGAATTTCTGTAATGGCTTCAGAAAAGGTTCACCTGAGCCTAGTGTGCTGTCGTGTGCTAGAGACACAAGTGTGGTCAACTGCCAAGGATTGTTAAGAAACAAGACTGAGTGGGACAGCAATAATCCTGGTTTATGATGGTAGACAGAAAATCAGGTAAGGATTACTTCACTAAATTCCACTGCTAAATCAATGAACCTAGAATTTTGCTGCTGTCCTAAGTTTATTACATAGGAACACAGGTTTAGCATAAACTCCAGTTTCAGTTAGCAAAGGTGAAGTTCAAATCTTGCCTCTGCCACTTTGTCACTTGGAGTGAGTCAATTATTTTCTGGAAGCCCAATTTCCCCACCTATAATGTGTGCCTAATAAAAGTATCTTCTTTATGGAAGGATGAAAATCAAATGGAAAAATAAATGCCCACTATCTTCCGCTACCTATGCTCTCCGCTCTAGCACTGAAAATGTGGGATTAATCCCTACCTACCACAGACGGGACTCTCCCCAGACAGTTTATAGTGAGTAAATAAACTTGGTGCTATCTTTCCTAAAACAGGGTAATTGTCACATTTGAGAGTCTGAACCAAATTCCTTTCAATACTTACAAGGAAGGAGTCCTTACTACCCTAGGCTCCCCACTCCCATAAATTGCTAGTTAAAAAGGTTGAACATCCAATCTTCAATGCTTTTTTAAATTTATTTATTTATTTATTTGCAGAACCGGGGATTGAACTCAGGCCCTTGTGCTTATTCTACTGAGCCATCTCCCTGACCCTTTTTAAATTTAATCTTGCCTATCCACCTTCCAGATGCCTCTTCCTAACGGAAGTGGCTTGCTAACAATACTTTGACTATCTCGAACAAATTTCCTCTACTTAAAAATTCAAAAACCACTGATACAAGGCTCAGATGTAAAGATGTTCTCAACTGCTTCCAAGACCTTTCTGTGCTTATCAGTTAGTGGCTCTACAGTAAGCAAGAAGTATTACCCCACAGTCAGAAAGAAAAGTATCACATACCAAAACCTGATCCACTTACAGCTGTTTGGATGTCAAAAGATACAAGAATTCTGAAGAAAGCCAAAGGCCTCTGAAATTATTTTTCAATTAATAATAGTTTTCTTCAAATCTGAACAGGTATAAACCAGACCCACATGTGTAAGTATCATATAGTCTCCCTAGTGTAAGAACTCGAGAAAAAATAAAAATAGAAAGGTATAACACAATTAAAAGCAAGAAATTAAAAAAAAAAAAAAAAA
>NW_004524725.1:611988-632479 GCF_000260255.1 Octodon degus
AAAAAAAAAAAAAAAGGAAACCAAGAACTTAAGGATTAGACAATGAAGAGAAGGCAAGGAGAAAAGACAGGAAACATGATGGGGCAAAAACATACATTCATATGCACAAGATGGTTAAGACAATGATCCTGAGAATCTTCAGCAGGTTTTTGAATCTAGCAGTTAATTGGTAGGATTCTCACCCTCACCAGCTATATATGCTGATATTTGTGAACTAAGCAACTGCACTGAAGATAGCAATGTGTAATACTAGGGTCATGCTTGGAATGCCTGTCATTCTGGTCTTCCAAATACGTACTGCTTGTCACGTCATACCAATTACTGCCATACTGTCGCTCAAGTAAATGTTTAAAAAAAAAAATCTGAACAGGTTGTAAATGTATTTGTATTTCAGATAAGGGGAAGAAGTCCCCAGGAGGAAAAAAAGTACAAACTAAAATCACAGCTGCCACCACTGTTAAGTATGCAGGAAGGTGACTGCACCTCACTTGTACCTGCACTGTGCAGTCACACCACCCAATTACACATCCATCTGCAGCCACTGTGATCCTTCGCTACTCAAACAAGTTCTCCTCACTGATCTGGCCTCTGTTCTTAGTTCTTTCAAATATTAGTGGTGCTTTCATTTTACCATGTCATTAGAAATGACAGGATTGTTTTAAAAAAAAAAAAAAACCTAGGAGTCACCAGAATGAAGGAGATAAAGGAACAAAATCTAGTAAGATATACATGATCCTGGGTTAGAAATTTAGCTGTAAGAGACTGACAAAATTTGAATGAGATTTCTCATTGTACAGATATTAAAGCCAGGCATGGTGGTGCATATCTGAAATCCCAGCACTAGGGATGCTGAGGTGGGAGGATCTTTGCAAGTTCAAGACCAGCCCGAACTACATAGTGAGATCCTGTGTTAAAAAAGACCAAAAAAAAAAAAAAAAAAACCAGATATTCAGGAGTCCCAACATTCTGGCAGCAATCTGCATACTTTGAAAATAAAACTCAAGCAGTCTAGAAGGATAAAAACTATAACTTCACATCACTTTCCATGATACATTAATTACTACACATACAACTATAGCTGAGTTCTGGGCTTGGGTGACATTATAGGTAGCTGAGTTAGATAAATTATTGGCAGTCAGACAGGTCTAGGTCAAGGAGCCAGTACGGAAGCATGCAACTGTAGGAGCTCTTCCTGTGAGGCAGACCTCAGGACCAAAAAGCAAACAAATGCACCTACATACCTCCCTAGGAATGGAAATTGGGAAATGATAGTCTAAATAGGTATCTGGGCTGGTGAGATGGCTCAGTCGTCTAAAGAACCTACTTAAAACAAGTTTAGCAAAGCAAAGGGACCGCGGTTCAATCCCCCAGCACCACATGCCAGCCAGCCCCGCCCCCTGGTGGGCTGAGCTGGCCACACACACAAATAAATTAAATAAATAAATAAATAAATAGGTATCAATCTCCTGGAAAAGGGCAGGAAAAACCACTAACCCAACCTCTACAAGAAAAGCCCTATTCTGTATTCAGGTCCCCTTGCTATGTGACTCGCTTCCACATTTGATCCAGAGTTAATCGATTTTACCTGAACAATTCTGCTTGTAATCTTTCTGGCTGACCAGTTTTGTCCCATTTCATGTCCACCTTGCCAGTTCTCATGTTTCCCACCTCAGACTTGCCTCACCTCATTGGTTTGCTTTATAAAAATTCCAAGAAACGGCAGGTTCCTTGCAACCCACTCAGGTGCCCTCCTGTCTCTCCCTCTCTCTCAGCAGCTTTCTTTCCTCCAATGAACATACTCTGCTTTTCTTTTTTTTTTTTTTTTTTTGGGGGGGGGGGACCGGGGATTGAACTCAGGCCCTTGCGCTTGCCAGGGATGTGCTTATTCCACTGAGCCATCTCCCCGGCCCAACATACTCTGCTCTTAATCTAAAATTCATTTCTCAGTTTTAGTTAAGAACTAGTCCCAGGAATCTTTCAGGTTGGCAGTTTCTTTCCCTATATCAGTAAGAGGAACACTCTGTCTTTTTGTAACTAAGGGAGGTTCTAATTATCCAACTGGTTGAAATTCTGGGTGTTTTTTCAGCAGACCTAGAGAAAAATGGCATAAACCATCATCTAAGTAGAGGAAGTTTTCCAGCATAAGTAGAAGCCATTTAAACTATCAGGAGCCTAAGTGTGAAACAAGAGATTATTTTTTCACATAGTTTCAGTGAGTCACATTAAACCTGAACTAAAATGGCTATGAAAGTAGGACTCGAAAGTCTAACCTTTGTAAGGAACCTATGTAAAGCAAGTAAGGGGAAAAGTGCACAACATAGACAGCCTGTTATACAGTAAGTAATTCCATGAAATTCTTTCTCTATTTCATGCTTTTGAAATCCCTTCTGTAACCATGTAATTTCTTTGATTCCTACTACATAAATGCTATACTATATAAATTCACTCTTCTGATTGGATTTTTGAGTCTGTATGCTGCATTAAAATCAATTTATAGCTGAAAGCAGAATAAAGAAGTTTTAAATCGTTATTCCACGGATTTTTTTTACTGGTATAAGCTCCTAAACAGCAATTTAAATGTGATCTTCTCACATAACTAGGTAAAAATATTGATTTACAAGAAAAAAATACTTTATAAATGAAAATTTAAGTTTGAAATAGTCGAAGAAATGCAGTATACAAAGAACCAGATTGCAAAAACACTTAGTGAATAAAATAAAATAAAATAAAAAAAAGGTGCACACCTTGGTATTTAGATTTTTTTCATTTGATCAGGTACAGGCCCACACCACCCTGTCCCAGAGATCTTCAATAGATTTAACATCCAAAGGTTACTGCAACAGAGTCCAGAGCATTCACACAAAAAGGCATTCTATTTGTTAACAAAACCCATTCAACAGATAAACTATTCATTTGTTTCACATTTGTGAAGCTGGGATTAACACAAAGGGTACATTTCTTATTTTTATTTCAACATTTGAAATATTCACAGGTGGAGTATTATATTCATTGACATCTCCATGGAAGATGTACCAAACAAAACATATAAGCATTCCACAATTACAGAATTACATATTTGTGATTATGTGAATGTTTACACTACAGTTTATATGGGAAGAACACCTTTAAGAAAAAAAACTTGGGAGGGTTACACTGTACTCATTTCCATAAAAAGTGAACCACAAAGAATTTCAGGAAATATACCTAAATATTAATTACCAGTTGTTGTTTTTTTAATTTCAGACTTTTATAGTATTCTACTAATACATGTCAGCAACACTTCCATAATTAATATTCTTTCTCTCCCTCAGTAGACAAGCCTGGATGTACTCTCATTTTTCACCCACCTTTGTTTCTATGCATATTATGCAGACTCGATTGATCACAGCATCCTGACTAGATAAGGGGTAGGAGTATTCTTCAAATGAGGTTCTTAGGCATTTATAAAGTCTTTTTCAGGGTTCTTTGAATAAAATGCCAAGAACCCTGGAAGTTGGTCAAATACTACTTATATTTTAGAGAAAAAGAGGAAAATCCCAGTAAAAAGTCCTGCTATTAGTGTATTAAAGGGCAAAACCTGAGTACTGCCATCAATTAAATTTCTTCCTGGGAGAAATCTAACTAAGGAGATAAAGTTTAAACAGAAATGAATGAACTTTTTTTTTTCCAGTAAAGTTAGTTTCCTTTCTTTTAAACCAGTTTTTGTCTTTCCATGTAAGTTCACAAAGATTAAATATTTCAGTATATATCTAGTAACATAATAAAATGAATTTGACAGTCATTTTGCCAAAAACTGCTACAGAAAATACTCTTTATATGAAGTTTATTAGGCTAATCCAATAGTAAATGCCAAGGTAATAAATTGCAGCACCATCTCTGCATAGGCAATTTCAAAATGCATACATCTCAAAATTCATATTAATCTAAGAAATTTATCCATCCTCTTCTGCTATACTGAAATCAAAGTTCTGTGTCCTTATTACCCTTTCTGTGTGCCAAATAGTACTTACAAACATATCTAATTAACAGGATATCTGTGTTCCCAAATAAAGAAGGTATATCCATGAAATACACACAGTTTTTTGAATACTAGTATTGACAATTTGATGATAAATAAGCTATCAGAAGAGTGGCTGCCTGTTTAGGGTTACTGCAAAATACACTAAAATTCACCTAAAAAATCTAAAATGCAACAGAATAGCCATCATGAATGGTTAAAAAAAAAAAAGATCACGTCCTGTACAAGTGGCTTGGTAGCCAGTTTTAAAAATTAAGTTCTTAGACTAAGGATAAACAGCTCAGCGGCACAGCACTTAGCTGGTAAGTGCAAGGTCCTGAGTTTAATTCCCAATACCCTCCCCCACAAAATTAAGTGCTTCACAACTCTACTACAAACTGTTTTAAATATAGTAATCAACCTTGGTAATAGAATAATGCAATTCTCTGATATAGCATCCCTTGATAGCAGTGATCATTTGAGGTTTGCTACCATAATATTGAGATTTGTAAATAATCTTTTTATATGTCTTTAAACATTTATTACTCTCCTACCTCTAATTATATCCCATCGGTGTGATCAAAATCTCAAAATAACCTATGTATATCATTTAGTTTGAAGAAAACTGTTTCCTCTTCACAGAACACCCTCCTTAACTTCACTGTGAGTTACTTCCCTTTTCATAAGGCACACACCATGCCCTATTTATTGCTGCAAAGCCCCTATAGCCTGTAACTCAAACAACCGATTTCATCATTATGGTAAAAATGAAAACCATTTGAAGTGTACTAAAACTAAATAACATCAAGTCTAAAAAGCCATTGTCCAGTAGATTAGCTGTAAAACAACCAACTCTACTGAATTAAAGGCCGAAAGAACGATGCTCTTACCCCTAAAACTTGGCCATATTACCCACTATGAGAGTAAAGCTCAACAATGTTTCTAGCTATATAAAACCCATATTCAATAATGTAAAATAAAATGTTAGGCCAGTGAGCTTTCACAATGTTTATTAAATTCTAGTCTAACAATATCTGATTTTATTGACATCAGCACATGGTAAGCATGTTTACTGAGTGAAAGCTATTCAGACATTGAAGTCCTCATTTTCTGCAGATTAAGCAACAAGGTAACTACACAAAACACTGTGGAGAATGAAATACACTTGCTCAGAGTTTTCATACAAGACATTAACTATACCTGCTAATAATATTTAATACAGTAGAGTTAGTGACTGCAGTTCTTACATAATTTAAAGTACCTTACTAAGATAACATTTTGATAGTTTCAATTAACTTTCCAAATTAGTGTAATATATTTAAGAAAAACATAGGGTAAAATGAAAATTGAACAGGAGGAGATTGTTATAAAAAGAAAAACAAGTTAAATGTTGAGGTGGAAAAGTCAAATTTACACATCTCGAAGGAAGAGATCAAGTATAGATTTCACAAATCAAAAGTTTAAAATCTCAATGTAACACAAATCCTCTTTTAAAAGCTGAGTTAAAACTAGTATGCCTATAAAATTGTTACTTTGGGCCTTAAACAGTACCTAGTCTTTGATCAAAAAAGGTCACAACAGTTAAATGAGTGGAATTACTTGATTTTATTTTACACTAGGTGGTGGGCACATAAGCGATCCTCCTTAATAAAGTTGACAATTAGCTTCACTCAGAACATTTTTAATAATGCACATTAAAAAAAAGTATTCATCTTACAAATTGTTCTGCAATCCAAATATACAACAGCTTGGAAAACAACATTTAGAAAACAAAAGCCAATGTAAAAAGACAGAGTAAAACAACTACAACAGTACAGGTTTTATGGTTCAGATTCTACAGTTTTCTTACTGCATCATCAATGTCAGAAATCTGCTCCTTCAGCTGGCTCCACTGCTCTGGATTTAAAGAAATACCTAAAATGAAATTTAAACATTTAAAGCTGAAAAATCTATTCAAGATTTCTTGAGAATTTTCATAATCCCAACTAATGCTTTAGAAAAATTGCCATTTTGTTCTTTGTGGGATATTCTGCAGCACTAGGGATCAAACTTGGAGCTTCAGGCATGCAAAGCACCTACTCTATCTCTGAGCTACATCATCAACCCCAAAATTGCCATTTTCAAGGGCAAAATTAAAGAGTCACACCTTAACAACTATTAATTTCAGAGCCCTCATTTCCTGATCACATCAAGCTAGTACAAAATCTGACTTCCCACAGTGGCTCCTGCACACTGATCACAATGAGGGCAAATGACGATTTGATGCACACCTGCAAGTTGCTGCTAAATAGGCAAACCCAGATTCAAAAAGTGACACCCTCGCTACATCCAATTGATTCTAACAGCCCCAAATTCCAACAGGAATTCAGAGTGAATGACTGTGCTGAATCCTTCCAAAAACATCCATTTCACTTTGTAAAACGCTCCAGGACATGACTCACAGAAGACTTCTAGAGTGAATGAATATATATGTATGCATCAAAGTACATTCTGGAGCCATGCTGCAGGTTCAAAGACCAGCCTTCACTATCAACTGTGTGGCCTTAAAAAAAAAGATTACATCACCTTCTAAACCTCGGGCTGCTCACCAGTAAAGTAATGCTTACACACTATGGGTCATTGTAAATTATTAAATAAGGTTAGATGAATACAAAATTTAGCATTATGACCTAACATGTAAGTAAATTAACTACTTGAACTCACATATTTCTCAGAAAACTGCTAAGAGGCAATGAAATTGAAAAAAAGGAGAATATATTAGGACAATACTAAGGAAGCATTTTAAAGCTAATTAAATTATTTCAATAAATGTTTCCAGGAACAAAATCTGGTGCTAGTCAGTCTGGAATAACTCAAATGAATAATCCCAAAATGACAAAGACAAAAAAATTAAAAGACATGAAAACATATAGAGGCTGTCTTTAATAAACACTAAAACTGCACGAAGCAAACAGGTGGGACCTTTAAAACTGATAGGCAGGCAGAGCAGTACTACAGGAGTAAGTAAAGCAGCACTTTTTTTCATCAGCAAAATCAACTTAGAGCAAGTATCTATTATAATTTCAGTTAGTTCAACAAATGCATGTCCTTTGGCTATTTGGTTGGTGGCTAAATAAAATGATTCTACACTAACAGGCGTGGGATTTGAAGAAGACCAAATGAAGGATGCTATCCTAGAGAATATCCCTCAGGACTGAATAAAAGCAAGGCACCACAAACTAGGAGTTTTCCGTTCCTAATTTTACACTTCAGAAATGCTGAAATATTAAAATCACATTCAAATAAAATAGCAATTAATTAAAGTGGTTTTAGAAATGTTATTTTTCTGTTTTATTCCCAACAGATGAATTTAGGATTTTTCACTAGAAAAAGATTAAGTATCTTGCCTGAAATGATTATAAAAATCAACTGACTAGCAACTATTGTAAGAATTCTTGCCCGACCAATATTTATTTCAACTTCAAGTGTGGTGGGCTACTTACAAATGTTTTAATACAGCTTTAACTTTAGAACCAAACTGAAGAAATGAAGCCTTACCTTTTCTTCCTGGTTTCATTTCACCTTCTGGGTCCATCCAATATTCTCTAATATCAATTAGAACTTTCCCTTTAAAGTCCCGAACGCTGACATATCTCATTTTCCCAATCTGCAGAAAAAAAAACAAAAACATAAAGGTATTCCTTTCAACAGTGATGCTTTTGTCAATAGCACCTACATTTGTATTAACAATTTGCTGTAAAGGAATTCAACTTTTAATCATGAAAATGACTTTTCTTAGTATCAAAACTGTTAACAAAATCACTACTGAAAAAAATTCTGAAAAGGCAGAAGAAAATAAAGCATTGGTCCCATTTCCAGTGATTGTTAAATTTTAAAAGCATCAGTAAAATACCACAGTTCCTATGGAAAACAATCATGGGGATTCCTCAAAAATTAAAAATAGAACTATAACATGATCAGCAACCTCACTTTGGAGTATACAGTCAATATAGTGACAATATATTTGAAGAAATGTCTCTTGTACAGCAATTAACCACTAAGAAGAATATATGCAGTGTATTATTTGTTGAAACTGTACTTCCGATTTGATTTGAAACTGTCTCATTGCTATATGTTTATCAATAAAACTGTAGGAAAAAAAAAAAAGAAATATGGCATCAGGCAACTCTGTCATTGTGTGAATATCAGAGAACAGCTTCACTGTACTTAGGCAATGTATCTTATGGGACCACCTCTATATATATGTGGTCCATCACTGAATGAAATATTATTCAGTACATGGCTGAATGTATATCCAAAGGAATTGACAGCAGGTTCTCCAAAAGATACACGAATGATTAAGATATATATACGGTTAAAATTATTCCAATTGATTCAAAGACACATCGTTCTTGCCATTTTATGAAGCAGCTCTAATTGCCCTCTTTCATGATGAGATATGTAATACAGTGAATGCTGCTGCCAAGGATGCTGTCAAGGGAAAGGCAGGCTCATAAAAACATTAGATTATGTACTCATCCACCTTTATTCACCAAGTCTGGCACCTTGAGACTCGTGGCTTATCCCCAAAGTCAAATGACCATGAAAGGCAAGTATTCTGAATTAATTCAGAACACTGAGGCAACCGTAATAGTACAGCTACCCTCTCAAGGGGAAGTATTTGGGGAGGAGGGTTAATGGCAATGTGATTTTTTTTCTGTAATAAATTCTTATAAAAATTTTATTTATAAATTGTTATATTTGCCAATCAAACCATAGGTCTGTACACCGATGTTCATAGCCATGTTATCCACAATAGCGAAGTAGAAACCAAATGTTCATCCAGAGGTGAACGGATGAACAAAATATGGCATACAAGTACAATGGAGTATTACTCAGAAAACAAAATTTTGTCACATTCTACGACAGGGACAGATCTTGAACAGATAAAGTGAATATAGTCATAAAGTGAATAGAGTCATACATAAAGCAATGATAATATTGTTTGATTCAACCTGCACAAAACACTTAAAGTCTCAGCAGTCAAATTTACAGAGGCTAAAAGTAAAATGGTCATTATGGGGAGAGGTTAACTGATACACTGTTACCAGTTTTTTTGTTTTGTTTCGTTTGGTATTTTAGGGAAGGGTCTACAGGGTGTTCAGGGTCTCACTAGTAAATCGGACTCACAGTGAGCCTCCTATATTCACTTCCCGAGAGCTGAGATTACAGGTGTGCGCCACCATGCCCAGTCTCAATCTCCAGCTCAGCACGCCCTGGGTGCGGGGCCACCAAGATGGGCTCAGGGATCGAATCCCCGGCCCCTGCGCCTGCTTGCAGGTATTGTCAGTGCTACAGTTTTGCAAGATGGAAAGGCTCTAAAGACCTGGGTCACAAAATGAATAAAAATTACGCTTTTTTACCACAATTTTAAATCTTATTAAGTAAACTCTTGCAGTACAAAGTACCAGCAATAGGAATCCACACATTCAGCTAGTTACATTGTGCGTAGCAACCATTTTGAATATTGGAATCTTAAGTTCTAGTCAATACCAACATGAACTTCCCTTTTGACATTCATCTCAAACAACATCTTCAATATACTTCAGTCAGGGGCCAGCAAAATAGCTCAGCGGATTAAAGCAGGGGCCGGGGGTTTGATCCCCAGGCCTGCCGTGCTGGCCCCACCCCCGGGACACCCTGAGACAGCAATTGAGACTGGGCATGGTGGCACGCACCTATAATCCCAGAATTTGGGAGGCCGTAAACAGGAGAATCACAATGAGTCCGATCTAGTAGTGAGACCCTAAACACCCTTCCCTAAAATACAAAAAATAAAAATATACTTCAATCTGTCAAATTAAGAAGTTAAAATTATTCACAGAAAATTATTTTCCAAAACTTTTACTCTGCCACTAAACATAAAGCACAAATTCCAGAGGATGGATGGAAAACGCTTTACTCAACAAAACATTTGCTAGCACTTTTCCAAAACTCCCTGAGTACAGTAAGTAAAGTGTGCCACCAGAGTAGACAAAGCAGGTCAATGGATCAGAATGCACGCCAAAAGAGACACATGTTTACTATATTCATCTGTTGTTTTTTTTTTTTTTTTTACAAAGATCCAAGGTAACTCCAATGAAAGGAAACGGTCTAACAGATGAATATTTATACTGGGCAGAGGATCTCAATCCTTATAACACAACGTAAGAGGAATAATCCTCCATTGATCACAGACTTAAAAACTAAAACTCTGGCCATGGGGTAGAGGAACATCTGATAAAATTTCTTCAGCCAGGCTTTGGCGTGGCCTTATGGATGAGCCTGAAAAAGAACAGGTACATTCATTCAAAGTAGAGGACTATCCACCAGAAGACCAAAAAAAACAGTATCTGGTATGAATCTGAATAGGTTTTTTGGTCTTTTTGAGATGGGTTTCACAATGTAGTTCAGTGGTCTTGAGCTCCCTTTGTATCCCAAGCCGACCTCAAACTTGCAGCAACCCTCCTGCCTCAGCTTTCCAAGTGCTGGTATCACAGGCATGTACCACAATACCTGGCTAAACTAGACTACTTTAAAAAGCTAAAATTCTCCTTAAAAACAAAAAATTTTTTCAACATATTTATTTTAACAAATAGGTCAAACCCAGGGCCAGGGAGATGGCTCAGTAGAGTAAGCGCTTGCCTGGCAAGCACAACGCCCTGAGTCCGATCCCTGGTACTGCAAAAAAAAAATAAACAAAAGTCAAACCCAACTTTAAAATAAAGACAAAAGAGCTGAACATTCTCTTTATACTGGGCAGAGGATCTCAAACCTTTTAACACAATGTACTCATAATGATTCTCCTGTTTACAGCCTCCCAAGTGCTGGGATTACAGGAGTGCAACACCATGCCATCTCAATTGCCATCTCAGAGTGTCCCGAGGGTGGGGCCGGCACAGCAGGCCCGGGGATATAACACAGCCAAAACTCTATCAAAAGATGTACAACAAATTAAGACAGCCAGGAAATGCAAAGTAAAACCACAATGAGCTGTCACCACAGACCCATTAACATTTTAGTTCAATAAAAAGTTTCAGAAAATGAATTTGCACAACAACAATCTCTCCTATGAGAAGTGATTAACCGGGGATCAAACTCAGAACCTTGTGCTTTCCAGGCAGGTGCTTATGCCACTGACCTAAAATTCAATTCTTATGAAACATTTAAAAAACAAAGTAATGAGACAATAGTAGACAATTAAAAGTAGAACAAAGATCTCCATCCTCCCATTACTATAGAAAGAAATAGTAGCTGTCAATATGTATTTTCAGGGACCAGGTAGATGGCTCAGTAAAATAAACGCTTGCCTGGCAAGCACAAAGTCCTGAGTTCAATCCTTGGTACCACAAAAAAAAAAAAAAAAAAAAAAAAAAAAAAACAATGTATTTTCACATGCATATATTTGGACTAGAAGGAAAAATACAGCACATATATCATATACAAGTATGATTCTTTTTTCAAAAGTAAAATAGCTATTTAGGTTCTTGTCATGCCAAAATATTGTATGCCTATACAACTATAATTAGCATACCCTCTGTAACAGGCAAAATTGTACATCAAGTTATATTTTCATATTACCTGATTATACAAAAATGCAAAACGAAAATGATTAATCAACTCCTTTTAACATTCTGAGTAATTAAGATATGAGGCACAAGATCTCAGTAAACTATGACACAAGAAGAGCAGTAAATTTAACTTGTTATAATTTGTTATGAATGCAGAGACATCACACTATGTAACACTGTATTTACTAAGATTCTGGCAATAGCTTTATATAACAAGATACATCATACCAGGCCTGCCATGCAACTTATAAGTCTCTACTTCATTATAAAGCTGTTTAAAAACAAAAACTCAAAATCTGCTTTTTGCATACTAAATATCTTGGCAAGGGTGCCATTAAACATTGTAATGAACTTGAGGCAGTACATTCATTAAAACAAAAAAAAAGTAACTATCATTGGTTACATAAAATTTTCCTGACTGGTTAAAACTTAAAATTTTCCTGACTGGTTAAAACTTACCGGTATAAAATACACATTTTAGAATGTTTAGCTATTAAGTTAAAAAGTAACAATGTATATATTAAACAATTCCTCTCCAACGCCAAAGTCAAAACTTAATTCAGGGCCAGGGAGATGGCTCAGTACAATAAGCGCTTGCCTGGCAACCGAAAGGGCCTGAGTTCAATCCCTGGTTCTGCCAAAAAAAAAAAAAAAAAAAAAAAGTTCAAATGACACAACACATTTTAAAGCTAAAAATCATTCAGTTATTATTGTTTTGTTTTTCCTGTATTTTAGGAAGGGCCTACAGGGTGTTCAGGGTCTCACTACTAGATCAGACTCATAGTGATTCTCCTGTTTACAGTGTTTCAAGTGCTGAGATTATAAGCATGTGCCACCACGCCCAGTCTCAACTGCCATCTCAGCAGGGCCCCGGAGGTGGGGCCAGCAAGGCAGGCCAGGGGATTGAACCCTGGGCCCTGGGCCTCATTCAGTTATTCCTGATGTGGAGGTAAACTCAGAGCTTTGGGGGCTTTCTCACACTGCAAAGGGATACATCCCTGCTTTACTCAAAGCAGTTTATGACAAGTCCACAGATGTCATTAAGTTCAATAAAGGGCAAGATGGCTACTATGTCCACAAACTATTCTGCTAGCTAAAGAGATAGCAAACCACCACTTCCTCCACCCTAAAAGCTCCTTTCTGAGATAAATAAAACCTATGGGGGAGGATTCAAATATACTTATTTACAGAGTAAGGATTTCAAAATACTAATGTAACCTATATACTTCAAAAACTTTGGTCACCTAGCCACTTAAAAAAAAAAACTTACTTACTTATTTATTTATTTATTTATTTATGGCGGAACTGGGGATTGAACTCAGGCCCTTGCACTTGCCAGGGAGCGCTTATTCCACTGAGCCATCTCCCCGGCCCGGCCATTTCTGATTACATCTTCACGTATCCAGATTCAATTTCCATTTATTTATCACTAGATATTCCTAGGCAAAATATTAGCTTACTTCCCAAATATTTTAAGCACAAAGATGACTGCAGTGTGTTATCTTCCCAAGTTATCACACACTAGAGGAGAAAAAGAAGTTCAAGCAGCAGGTAACAATTATGGCTCTTTCACACAGAATCACTGGAGTGCCTATAACAAGTCTAAAAACAAAAAATTCAAGCATTTTAGTAAATATAATTTTCATAATTGAAATTTCCTTAAACAATGCCCTTTCTTCATAGGTTAGTCCTGGTTTTTGTTAATGGTATGGTGACTCAGGACTTTAACTAGCAGCCTTCTTTTTCTTTTACTGTGTTTCTTAGGCTTTTCTTTTTTGTTTTTTCTGTTGCTTTCTCTTACTCTTCACTGCTTTTCTCTTTTGCTCATACCTCTTCAGTATAATGTGATTCTGACAAGGACTTAGATTAAGGTTGTTTATCTTCAGTATACATCATTCGTTTTTGGTAAATCCTTTAACATCCTTTCCTCAGTTGCATCTTTTTTTTAGGGTGTGTGTGTATAGTGTGTGTGTGCGTGCGCGTGTGTGCACAGGGTCTTACTATGCAGCTGGACTTGCAGTGATCCTCCTGTTTTCTACCTACTGCTGAGATGATAGGCGTGTGCCACCAGGCCTGGACTCCATCACCGCCGGCGCGGCATGCAGGACCAGGGATCAAACCCCGATCCCTGCACTTGCCAAAGCAGACGTTTCGTCCACTCAGCTATCTCATTGGCCCTTCAGTTGCATCCTTTGACTTCCTTTTCTTTTTAAAACTATCTGACTCAAAAAAAAAAAAAAAAAAAAATCTGACTCAAGTTTCCAACAGGGAGCTTTCAAAAATTTTATGTAAACTGTTCTTTTTCTTTCTCCTCTCTGCTTGTTTCTTTTCCTCATTCTCAGAATCTGGAGAACCTACCAGATTGCTTTTCTTTCTTCTGGTTTTTTTTGTTGTTGTTGTTTGTTTTTGTTTTTTGGATGAGCTCTCATTTCCACTTAATAATTTCTCCCTGTGTTTTTCTTTCTTCCAATTGTCATTCAACTTTTCTTCAAATTCAGGCAGTCTTAGAAGGCTTTTTTTTTTCTAGATGCTCTTTCACTGCTTCCCAGGTAGAGCTGTGTCAATTCAGATAATCCTGGATGGTTGGCCCTGAAATGCTGGATTGGACCTCTTGACCTGGCCATTACTATTGGATTCATGTAGGCCACCCAACTGTTCCCTTTCCCCCTGGTGCCAAATGGAACATTCAGTAAGACCACAGTATGATTCTTTAAAAATTTTTTTTTGATTCCTTGATCCCCTCAGAGAACTTAATAACTAAAAATAATCCCCTTTCAAATACACAAAAGCACATTTCAAACAAAAGCACATTAACTTCAGACTTCTAAAAGTCATACACACTTTCAACTGAATTACAAACATTTGAGGGCTGGTGAGATGGCTCAGTGGTCTAAAGCACTTACATAGAACAAGCTTAGCAAAGCACAGGGACCGCGGTTCAATCCTCCAGCACCACAAGCCAGCCAGCCCCGCCCCCTGGTGGGCTGAGCTGCCCCCCCCACAAAATAAATAAATAAATGTTAAAAAAAAAAACATTTGAAAAAGAAAAACACTTGAGTCAGTAATAATCATTTTCAAAAAGTAACATTTCATCATAAATTATCAAATCAATTTATGCAGTATCACTGATCCTTTACACCTAACTCTGAAGGAAATGATAGGTAAAAGTCCCCTGCTCCAACCATTCTGATTTTACTAAATAATTCTAACAGTTCTCCAGGTTGTCTTTACTATCACAAATATCATCTCAGATTTTCTTTATACACAGAATTAAATTAAATTATTCTTTTTTGGTCCTTTAACATCCTTTTCTTTCTCAGTTACATCTTTTTTTGGAGGGTGCGTGTGTGTGTGTGTGTAGGGTCTTACTACACAGCTGGACTCGTAGTGATCCTCCTGTTTTCTGCCACCCTAGTACTGGGATTAAAATTTTTCTTTCTACACAGTTGAATGACAACTGGAAGAAAGAACTAGAAAAACACAAGGAGAAATTATTAAGTGGAAATGAGAGCTCATCCAGAAAAAAAAAAAAAAAAACAAAGACAAGAAGAAATCTGGTAGGGTCTTCAGATTCTGAGGATAAGGAAAATAAACAAGCAGAAAGGAGAAAGAAAAAGAACAGTTTACATAAAATTTCTGAAAGCTCCCTGTTGGAAACTTGAGTCAGATAGTTTTAAAAAGAAAAGGAAGTCAAAGGATGCAACTGAAGGGCCAGCGAGATATTATCTGGATTTTCTTTATACACAGAGAAGTTTTCAAAATAATTTAACACATTTCAAAAAAATTTAAGTATAATAAAATTAAAGTCATCTGAAATCTCACTACACAGATAACAATTTGATAATGGTTCTATCCAGCATTTTGGAGACTGAGGCAAGAGGGCTGCTCTAAGTGTGAGGCCAGCCTGAGCAACACAGTGAGTTCAAGCCCAGCCCAAACTGCACAGAGACCTTGTTCCAAAATACCAAGGAGCTAGAGGCCAGGGAAATAGCTCAGTGGCATAATTGTCTCCCCCGCAAGCACGAAGTCCTGAGTTCAAACCCAGGTACCAGAAAGAAAAACAAAAAAAAGGGGGAGCCAGCAACATAGAGCAGTGGTCTAAGTGCCTGACTGCCAAGTACAAAGACCCAGGTTTGATCCACCAAAACCGGGTGTGGTGGTGCACACTTATAATCCCAGCACTAGGGAAGCAGAAATCAGGAGGATCACTACTTTGAGTATGAGCTGGGTAGTAAGACTGTGCACACACACACATGCACACAAAAAAAAAACTTAAAAAAATAAAATAAAATACCAAGGAGCTGCTGATATAGTTCAGTGGTAGCATGCTTTTCCAGCACATGTGAGATGCTGAATTCAATCTGCACTACTGGGGGAAGAAAAACCCTGTCTCACAGCTACAATACTTCACTTTAATTTGGATTTTAGATCTGTTTGTTTTGAGTAAGTAATCTGTGATATCTTGGATCTTAAAAGATTCTCATATTTTGTGATATAGCAGTATACAAAAACATTCTGCTCTGTAAGAATGGTCTTCAAAGCATCCAATATATGAAAAATACATAAATGTATCTTTTTAAAAACCTTGTAAAATACAGTAGAATCAGTGTTTTCCCTCTGAAAAACTTCATCTTCTATCAGTAAGCCATCATTTACTAATAAAAATGAAGGCTTCATTTAATATTAATCAATGTAATATAAGGTACTCTTAATTAAGCTGATTAAAATGTATTATAACCACTAAAATATTTTCCTGGGGCCAAAATTTCCATTTTAAGGAAAAGCAATGAAATGTCCTATCTCTTAGATTGCCTACACTAGTAAGTCTGTGAAAGTTATTTTAAAAATAATGCCCATGGGGGGCCAGAGATGGCTCAGTAGAATACGTGCTTGCCTGGCAAGCACAAGTGCCTGAGTTCAATCCCCAGTTCTGCAAAAATAAAAAAATAAAAAATGCCCATGGTATCTCCTAGAGCCAGACTTCATATAAAGTATATAATAGCCTTGGAATGTTTAGCAACCTTTCCAAATGAAGATTTTTAAGAAACAAAGCTCAAATTCAACCTGGACAACTCAGCAAAACCCTGTCTTTCTAAGAATTGGAGATATACCTAATTATACATGAGGACATTTATAGTTAGGTTCAATCCTTAATACCAGAAGGGGAAAAGAACTGACACTCCTGATCATTAGTTGTTTTGTACTGAAAAAAAAAACTTACCTCCCTAAAAATATACCTTGTTTTCCCAAAACTATCACTGAACAGAATCTCTAGAATTTGAATCCTTGCCTCTTAAAATTCAAGAAAATTATTAAAAAGCCACTCTTATTACACAAGTAAAAGTAGGCATACAGTGAACCAAAGTGAGAAAAGCCCAAAATAGTTGCCCAGCAAACACAAATATGAAGTTAAGATAATCGAAAGCAGTTCTCCATTCTGCTACGTAATAGGAAATCTATGACATTGCTCTTACAGATTTTACATTTCATTCTTTCCCTAAATTAGGGACCCCAGGGGGCTGGGAAGATGGCTCAGTAGACTAAGCGCTTCCCTGGCAAGCGCAAGGGCCTGAGTTCAATCCCTGGTTCCACCAAATAATTAATTAATCAGGGATCCCAGCCAGGGGCTGTGGTGACACACACCTGTAATCCCGGCACTCAAGTCTCCCTAAAAATCAGTAAGAAATCAAAGAAACTGTAGTAGTCCTCTCCAACTCAATACATCAAATCCTTCCAATATATTTTTCTTCACTTTACCTATTCAACTCAGTCCAAAATTGGCCTTTTCATCAGTCCAAAATTGGCCACGTCATATTGTTACTTCTGTAATTACTATCCTACCCACTCCACAGCCTAATACTTAACAGCATTTTCTCAAAGCTGCTTCCAATGACCACTGAGAAGGTAACAATGTGCAATGTATTAATTATTGAAAATGTCCTATGAATCAGCCTGGAAAGTGTCTCATTGTTATTTCTCAATAAAATAATAGAATAAATATAATAAAGATATGATAGAGTTTAAAAAAATAAATTCAAAAATTCAAAAAAAAAAACCAAAGCTGCTTCCTAATGTGCAGTTCCTCATCAGTTTAATTTCTCTAATATTTAGTTTTACATTTTTTGCATTATTAAAATATAGTAAAACTGTATATACTCTAGACATTAACAATCTAACATTGTATAAATTAATTTTAACTTGTATTTTAATTAATATCCTTAGTCAAGAGGATTATAGACCTGGGGAGATAGCTCAGCGCCTTAAGTGTCTGCCCAACAAGCACAAGGTCCTGAGTTTGATCTCTGGTACCGCAAAAAAAAAAAAAAAAATTATAAAACACACATAAAAGACTGTTATACAAAATCAGAACGAGGTACTTTTAACATTGTTCAGACCAAAAAAAATTAACTCCTCTGCATCTAAAGAAATAAGGAACTTTACCTGAAACATGTTATCATCTCTGCTGCTGCTGCTCTGCTTAGAAGATGACAAAGCCCTTGAAGTCTCACCAGTCTTCTGCTTCTTTACAGGCTTTTCTGGAGCAACTTGCTTTTTCCTCTTTAACTTCAAAAGACAAGAATATGGTTAAAATACTTTGCATACATAAAACAAATCCCAAATTGAAAATATCCCACTATTTTTGAACATTAAGGGAGGGAATCAAACCAGGTGTGATGGTACACACCTGTAATTCCAGCATTGTGGAAGCTGAGGCAGGAGGATTCACTATGAGTTCAAGAACCAGCCTGAACTACACAGTGAGACCCTGTCTCAAAAAACAAAGGGAGAAAAATCAAAAAAAATGATCAAAAGATACAATACATGTTCAAGTTTTTAAAAAAACCTTAAAACACATATTACCAAGAATAATGGAATGAAAATATTTTGAGGGGGATAATGGTAATGTTTCTTTTACTGTAATTTTTAAAAATTTAAACTTACAGAAAATTTTCTAAAGCTCTTATGTAGATAGTAACAATAGACCTATGAAGCTAATCTAATCAGTTACTCAAATTGTCTTCTCAGGATCCTGAAAGACATGAGGCATCCCAAACTACTGTGGGATTAGCCAGAGGGAGAGTCATTCTGTGGCTTGGAATGCTATAAAAAAATTTCTTTAGTAGAAAAAAAAAAAAGGAAAAAAAAAAAACCCTGGTGCTTCTGAATAAACTTTGGGAACCATAAGCCTACCAAAGCTAGTCAAGTACTTATTTTCTCTTAACCAGAAGAAAAAGTGGAGGCACAAATATAACCAACTCATCTATTTCTAAAGCATAAGTAGGTTCAAACTCTACTTCTGGTGCTAATGAATAGTTTTTCTATGCCTTGCCTATTCCAAATGGCATTTAAACTGTATAGTTAGACAAAGTTAAAGAGAGGTCTTCTGTAGCAAACACTGAATAATGAAAATTATAAATTCAAGAATTTCATCACAAAAAAAAAAAAATCACTGAAGACAACAATGCAACAGACTAGAATTCAAAACAGGTACTAAAAACCAACTTAATGTAAACACCTTCTATATAACCTAGTTCAAAAAATGTATTAACAGCACAAAAATGGTTAATGTTCCCAAACCAAACAGTAGAGGGCAGTCATATTCCTCCTCATAAAATATCCACTGATATCTTAAATGTTACTAAATTAATATAAATTAGACAGCTAAAATAGTATTCACATATACGTAAAACAAAATGAAAAACACGAGTGTAATGTTAAGTGCTTGCAGAATACAACGACAAGCAGCAAAATCAACACCTAAGTATTTTTTTGCCAGGTGTGGTGGGTGGCCCACACCTATAGTCCCAGCACTTGGGAGGCTGAAGGATCGCTGAGTTCAAAGCCAGCTTGAACTACATAGCAAGATCCTGTCTCAAAAACAAAAAAAAAAAAAGTATTCTCATGAACTAGTACATAAAGGTTCAATATGAATTTGTTGTCTGAACATATTCAAATGCCATGCTAATAGAAATAAAGATTAAGATTTCTTCAATTATAACTATGAATGCTCTCTGAAATCTTATTTCAAACTTCTCAGCTAGTGTTATTGTCTATATTTACAAGTACAGGTTCCAACTTCTACAAGTATCTCCTATAAGGTATCCCTTTGCTCTCTGTTAGCACTGCTTTGGGGGAAAAAAAAAAATAGATGAGTGTCCTGCTGCTTTTGAAACCAGTTTTCACCTAAAGCTAGTCACTAATTTTTTACAAAGGAGATATACTAATTAGGGAGACTACAACCAACTTATCCCATTGTTAGCATATAAATGTTTATTCATGTATGTAAACATCTATGAGGGAAAAAGACTGAGGCATTAAAATGCTGTTATGTTCCATGGTGACAGTCAAAGAAGTACAATGCAGAGTTCTGAGTTTTCATCTAATGCTGAAAAGCGTACTGTTTCAAAATGGGTCATTTCAGGCCAGCCAGGTAGCTCAGTGGAATAAAGCACCTGCTTAGACAGAGCCCAGCAGCCAGCTGGGATTCTATCCCTAACATGCAGTGGTGGCCCTGCTCCCAGGGGCACACTGAGATGGCAACTGAGACTGGGCATGGTAGCTTGAGACCATGGTGGTGGCACAGGCCTGTAATCCAGTGCTTGGGAGGCTGAAAACAGGAGAATCATTAAGAGTCCAATCTATGTAATGAGATCCTGTAGACCCTGTACTAAAATACATTTAAGAAAAAAGAAAAAATAGGTCATTTCATCTTAATTTTGCCAGGTGCTGATTTAACTAAAAGGAGAAAAGCAAAGCAAATAACATTCTACATTAAAAGGTAGCAAATCGGGGCTGGAGAGATGGCTCAGTGGTCTAAAGCACCTACTTGGAACAAGCTTGGCAAGGCATCAGGGACCGCGGTTCAATCCCCCAGCACCACACGCCAGCCAGCCCTGCCCCCTGG
>NW_004524725.1:632579-642596 GCF_000260255.1 Octodon degus
AAAAAAAAAACTAGCATCTGTCTTCAAAAGTTGGGTAACTTGGCCCAATGACTATGTACAGTACCTATTGATGAGGCAGAGTTCCAAACAATGACAAATACTGTTTCTGGCCTAATTACAATTCTGTTCCCCTAGAGTCCAAGGAAGTGGCTCTGCAACTTTAAGGCTCCTAAAGGTCCTCAACAGGAGATCCAAGTCTAACTCTGGGCCCGCCAGTGTGGGTATATTAGTTCTCATTTTAATGAGAATTACACTTTTTACTACCCTTTGGAACTGAATATGAGCCATGCTGCTGAATTAAACATAAAGAACAAAAATGATATGGCACAGGGTCAGGAATATAATTCAGTGGAAAGCACAAAGTCTCGAGTTCAACTCCCATACCAAAAAAAAAAAAAAAAAAAAAGGTACAGTAAGTCACCTTTTTGTCAACTTCACTGTCAGAATCGCTGCCTGAAGAGCTTGAAGAAACAAGTTCCTTTGATTTAGGCATTCTGAAAGAAAAATACATTATATACATAATTTGGAAGTTCTACCACCTTTAATTTAGCATTTGCCAATCCAAAGCTTAACAAGTTTTACAGTACTTACACAATTTTATAGTATTTGGTGTTACAAATAACATGCAATATGAAATTTTCTAAACCCAGTTAAAAATAAGTAAATGCCAGACACATACTCCTCACTTTCATCTTTCTCAAAGTCAACCAAGTCTTGTGCGATTTGGGTTTTCTTTTCTTTTTTTAAAAAACAAGGTCTCATTATGTGTTCAGACTGGCCTTGAACTCACTTTGTTGCCCAGGCTGGTCTCAAACCCAGAGTGATCCTTCCTCCTAGGCATGCTGGGATTATAGGCCTCTGTGACCTTGCCCAGCTTGTCCAATTCAATCTTTTTAACTCTTCATTTTAGAAGGGATAGAAATTTACAGTTAAAAGTAGATTTTAAGAAGGCAACTGATATTAACTACTGTTAAAACCAGACAACTTCTTGTACTCAGTACCGATTCACCCATCTAATGAAATTACACCTAACTCAGAATTATTCAAGAGAACACACCCCAATATTCACATGACAGTTTTACTAGGCAACCATGATATCAAATTAATTTTGCCATTTACCATCAGATCTTTTATCTGTTTTGTATATACTGACTTTCTTTAACCACACCATTAAAATAACAGGTCCCTAATCCAGATCACAAAATTATTCATACTTGGAAACATTTTACACGGATTTTCTATTCTGGAGTATAATAAAAATTTGATTTGTCTATAGGAAAGGCAAAAGCCCTCAGGTGCATGACCTAGTGATTTACTCACAAGTCAATCAATGCCCACTTTTGGGCCCCAGCGTTAAAAGAGAGCAGGCTATTTCAAAGCCTAAACTCTAAAATATGAAGTTAATTCCAAGACATGTAGGTACCTCTTTCCAAGGCACTTGGTAAAGCTAGATGATAAAAGTGTAATTATTGAAGTACCTTTTGCTCTCCACCTCTAGGCTAATCCTATTAATTTTTACATGCCCTTTCGGGCTTACCCAACACTCCATAAATACTGAATAAAAGAAAAATACTTCGACTTCACCTTACAAAATGAAAACTCATAATCAGCACTTTAAACTTGCATTACTACCACTGAATGAGGTCAATATAAAACAAGTGGGTCATCCCAATTCTGGCTCTTAAAAAAAAAAAAACTCAAACCATGGCCAACACAACCATGCTGGTTTTAACCGAAAATTTCTTGAAAGTGAAATTCATAGAAGCCAGTAAATTCATGGGAATCAGCAACGTTTCTAATTAATTTCACATATTTTCCTGTTACTGCTCCATTTTACAATCTCCAATTATCAACTTAGTTGTTTTCTAATGCTAACTGCTAATACAACCTCCTAAAATCCTTTTTTAAAAAACGTAATTAATTGGAACATAACCCATTTTTCACTTAGAAACAGTGTTAACTGTCTCACTGCTATTTGTTTATCAATAAAAGTATGGCAAAAAAAAAAAAAAAAAAAAGAGAGAGAGAGAGAAAGAAACAGTGTTAAATCAGCACCTGGCATAACCACCTTCCATGAATAAAAGTTGCCTGGAGGGCGAAAATCATTCCAAAGAACCCATAGTTAACCCAAATAGTCTTTTCCAGGGAAAAAGAAACAAAAAACAGGATACTGGTACCTAAAGCCAACATCTTTGCACTTCTTACAAAACGTATTTTTTAATTAATGAGATTTTTGCGTTTCAAAGGCTGGGAAAGGGGACACACTCCTAAGGCTAACCGAAAACGCTGTATTGCAGAACAGACTCAAAACGCAACTGGAGAAGAAAGAGGATCCTGGGCCTCGCCGACTCCGTCAGGAGAGGAGGGAGGGAGGGAGGGACAACACGAGGTGGGGAGGAGGGACCGCGCCGCAGGGACGCGCGACTCGGGACCACACGAGGGCGGCGGGCTCCGAGGCCGCAGCGGGAAGCCCCGGCCGACGGCGGCTCGGGTCTCGGAGGGGGCGTGAGAACGGCCGAGAGCGGGGCGAGCGCGTGGGGAGAGGAGGGCCGAGCCCGAGCGCCATTTTCTCCGCTCCCAGCCGGCCGGCCCGCACACAGCCATCTTCCGCAGCCCCCTTCCCCCGCGCCCAGCAGCACCCACCCCACGGGCGCGGGGCTCCGGGAGGGACACGCGCGCGCCCCCGCCCGGCCCGCGGCGGCCGCCGCATTGTCCCGAGGGCGCCCCTGCCCAGCCGCGCCCCGTCGCCTCCACGGGTTCCCAGAAACCCTGTCTACCACCGAGAGCCCGCGAAGCGCCGGGGGCGAGGTCGGGACCCGAGGGGAGCGGAGACGCCGAGGAGCAAGGGGGAGGCCGGGCAGAGTCGCCCCGGCCGCGGCCGCACACGCGTCCGGCGGACTGCGACAGCTGCCCGCCGGGCCAGGAGAGTGAGGGTCGGCCAAGCCGGACGGGGTGGGGGCAGGGGCCGCGCACTCACGCTCCGCTACTGCAGTGGACACTCTCCTGCTGGCTCGAGACTGACAGAGAACCGGAAGTGACGGCAGCTTAGAAACGCCGGCCCCGCCCCGCTGGTACCATGCGCACGTGATGGGGCGTGGTCTCCAGACCAGACCCTTTCCAAGGCCTTAAAGGGACCGCAGGTCTAGGCCTAAATGAATTCTATTGATTAGACCTGACCTGAGAGGGAATGAGGGTCCTAGTGAAAGACAAATGGCGAGCAAGCTTAGAGCTTTGCGCCTGTTCAATAAATGTTTGTCTATTGGTGTGAAGAGCCAAATTGAAAAAGATCCATCCGCTGGCCCGTTTTCCCAGAAATGAACCTCTCCTTCCCTCCCTTAGGGTCTCACTCTGTGATCCCAGCACTTTTGGAAGCTGGCACAGGAAGATCAGAAGTTCAAGCCCAGCCTGGGCAACCTTTCGACTTAGTGAGACCATGTCGCAAAAGTAAAATAAAATATAATGAAATAGGGCCAGGGATATAGCTCAGGGCAAAGGTCATGGGTTCAATTTTTCAGTACCACAAAGCAGGAGAGAACCAGGCCCAGTTGGACAGGCCCATGATCCCAGCACTCTGGGAGGCTGAAGCAGGAAGATCATAGGTTCTGTCCCACCCAGGGCAATTCAGTGAGTCCCTGTCTCAAAATGAAAAATGCTCTGAGTGTGTAGCTCTGTACTCAGTCCCTCAATTTAGCCCTCCAGAACCACAAAAGAATGAAAGAAAAGGGAGAGAAAGATAGAAAAAGAGAAATAGTGAAATTAAGTTATAGACAGATAGAATGCTCACAATAGCCCCTACTTCATCGTTGTAGCTTTGTAGCTTAGGCCTGTGATGGCAAACACCTTAGAGCTTTTGATGATAAACAGCTGGCTACAGCAGGCGTGCCTTACATTTGCTACCACTGGCAGAGTTTGCACACAGGAAAGCAGTTAGAATCGCGCTCATGTGGAAACTAGGAGAAGACGACCAAAGTCTCCTGGGACACAGCAGGGCCTGGGGCCGGGGTAGAATGCCCATTGCTCAAGATAGGGCTAATGTACTAGAATACTACAGGATACCAGGCTGCCTGGGCCCTGGTAGGATGGATGTGGTTCTGTTACCAGAATGTTAGTGTGCTGTCTCACAGTGACAAAGAATGAAACCACTGACAGGAAGTAAGATTTCTGTTACCCAGGAGGGGGTATTGAGTAGGATATCTACCAGAGCTCTGTGTCCAGGCTCTTTTAAGGTTTTTAGAAAGGTGCCCAAACATTGTGTAAGCCATATAATCTCTACCCTATAGAGACTACATGAGCTTTAGGGTCTCATCTATGTATGCAGGGTTCATGCAGGGCCCAGATGACCTTGAACCAGTGGCCTGTCTGATCATGCTCTGGGGAGGTCCCAGACAGCTGAATGCCCCAAAGCCTCCAAGGCTTATAGGCAGGGCACTTCAGAGGCCACTGGATCTAGGGTGTGTGACTGTGGATGAAAGGTATGTGATATCTGGACTAGTCCCTAGTTGGATTAGCATAATGCTGGGTGTGGATGAGTGGATCTGTGAAATTTTTATTCTTTTTTATTTTCTTTTCCTTTTTTTCATGTATTTAGTACAGGGTCTACGGGGTCTCACTACCCAGAGTAGACTCCGAGTGATCTTCCTCTTTTCATCCTCCTAAGCACCAGTCTCAATCCCAGTCTCAGTGCACCCTGGGGGCAAGCCCAGCATGGTATGCTAGGGGTTAAACCCTGATCCCTTCGTCTGCCCAAGCAGGTGCTTTAGTCTACCAAGCTATCTGGCCAGCCCTGTGAAATTTTTATTCTAATAAAATAAAGGAAGCCATGAAAATAAACACGGGGGGGGAAAGAAAAGGCCTTCTCTGACAACAGAAGTTTTCATTCAGGGTTTGTGTCCGAGAGAACTGGGCTCTATGCCCGCTGTAGATTTGAGTTTCAGTTCTCAGAGCCTCTGGAGGTGAAGAGCTGTTGAGGTACTGTATGCATTTTTAGAAGCAGAGAGACTTTATACTTTGCATGCAAATTTAGTTGACTTAATTTTCTTGGTGGTGACAGGCCATGAAACTGTCAGCAAATCCTTGATTCTAAGTAATAGCCATCAAATAAAAGTTCATGTAACTCAAAACAACAAAAAGTTCTTAAATTTAGGTGAAAGAGGAAATTTTTCAAAAGTTTAAACAAAATAAGGCAGCCATCATTTTCAAATAACGGGGGGGGGGGCACAATTCATATACATTTGTATGGGGTGTATGGGGTGGGGCATAGCTCCTTTCATACAAAAATTCCTAGAAGGCATCTCCAGATCTTGTTCTTGAAGAAGTAGAATGTGTGTTAAAGCCTTGAAGCATGCTGGAAATATGACTAGAACTCAAAGGGTGAGGCACAAGGGTCACCATGAGTTCAAGGCCAACCGGAGATACATAGGAATATCCTATCTCAAAAAATAAGAACCACAAAGCTAAATAAGTGTACAAAATTTGGTAAGTTCATAGGTCTTCAGAAAGGTGGCTTTGGGACCGTGCGTAAAAGGAGAATTGGTGAGGAAACTAACTTGGTAACAGTGAAGGGACCAGAGTTTGAGAAGGGGGCAGTGAGGGAGAAAGCTCTACTGTGTGGTTTGAGAAGGTTATATGGTTCCCTGGCCGTGCCGCCCTGACCTCTGTACCCACTTGCCCTAGAATACCCACACAGTGGGTTATTATTCTGAATAGTCACCCAGGGTGGCTCTTGTTCCCAGAACTTCCTGTTTCCGACCCTTACTCACAACCTTCCTCCCTTTTCATCTGCTACCCCCCTTCCACAAATAAGACACTAGCAAAGAAAAGATTGGGGTCAGATGTGTGGCTTTGGACCTTTGGACTATTAGATTTGCAGATCTAAACTGATGTAAGATGATCTGTGATTAGTCTAACCAGTCCTTCCTGCCAGGAAGACCCTAAACTGTTGGGTGGGACAGTGCTGGGAGTTGAGTCCAGGAGACTGGGCACGTGCTAGGCGAGGGCTCCAGCTCCAAGCCACACCCAGCCCTCTTGAAGGAAAGAGAAAGGAGAATCCTCAGAGTGTGACCAGTTATTTTTCATCATCCAGCCGTGATGGAATTACAAGACACATGGGAGATCAGTAAAGCACACCTCAGGTGTGTCTCTAAGGGTGTTTCCAGAAATGATTAGCATACAAGATGGCAAACCAGAAGTGGGCCACACCATCCCATAGGGCAGAGTCCCTGATGGAGCAGAAGGAAGAAGCCCACCAGTTTGCACTCCTTCCCTCTCTCCTGCTCCCCGGCTGCTGGGATCTGAGCAACCCTCCTCTGCTGCATCCTCTCACCATGATGTTCCACCCCAGCACAGTGACAGGGAGTCAGCTGATAATGGACCGGAACCTCTGAAACTGGAAGCCCAATGAATGCCTCCTCTTTAAATTGACATCCTCGGTGTCTTCCCACAGCAACCGCAGGCTGACATACCTAGTCTTTGAGGAGGAGCTCTGCTCCCTCTGCCAGAGCAGCCCCTGGGAACAAAGAAACCATCAGTCCTCAGGAGAAGAGGGAGTGTAGAGGAAAGAGCCTCCCCTGGCCCATTAGTTCTTTTCTGGGCTCTTTGGCTGAATCTACAAACCCAACACACTCAAGATCTGGTTAACAAGAGAAAAGGCATTACTGTTTTATGAAATTTACATGTACATGGGGATCTACACAGGAAAGTAAAGAAATGACCAAAGCGTGATACTTTCCTACATTTTAGACAAAGAACAATAAATTTGTGAAGGAGCCAGGCATGGAAGCGCATGTCTGGAACCCTAGTACTCAGGAGGCTGAGGCAGGGCAGTCGTTGTGAGTTTGAGACCTGCCTGGGCTACAAAGTGAACAGCCTGAACTGCACAGCAAGACCCTATCTCAAAAAGCCAAAAATAAATACATTTGTGAAGGAATAGCAGGACAAATGGATAGCTGGGATAAGGTAGTTCTCTTAATTACTTTCTCATTGCTGAGGCAAAATACCCAACACCAAAAGTTAGAGGAAAGTTTATTTTTGAGATGGGTCCTTAGTATGCAGCCTTAGGTTGTCCTCCAGCTCACTGCAACCCTCCTGCCTCAGCCTCCAAAGTACTGGGATTACAGCCGTGTACCAGTAGAAAATGAGAGGAATGTCATTAGGCTATATGGGGTACAGAGATATAAAAGCTAGTGAATGATTAGAGTAGCCTTAAAGAATTTGTTTATTGAGGTTTATTACAGCCCCCATTACTAGTGTCTGATGATCAAGGGTTTCTTCAGGCCTTGGTATATGAAATAATCCTTATGGCTTGCTACATGCCTGCCAGGGAAAGCCAGGCCAAATGGTCCTTCTGAATTTGTAGTTCCTCAAGTGATTTCAGCTTACCATCTTCAGTGTGCCTCTTAGGTCAGTCATCGTTGGAGATGGCGCATCCTTGCCTTCTTCGGATCCAAGGGCAAAGCAAGCTAGTACTTTGCTTTCTGGGTGTCAAGCATTCAGAGGGCCTCTGCACCCTGCAGGCTGTGAGCGGTGATGGTGGTGATATCTGTGTCGTGCATCACACAAACCTCAAGCACGGACCGAGGCAGCCTCACTGAATCCCAGAACATCAGGGTGCTGCAGAGCCCAACAGAATGTCTTTCTCTTTGCCAGGGAGTGGAACAAATGTCTCTCTGACAGCCAGTGATCTGGAGAAAACTTGCTGTCAGGACAAGATCTTCCCTTGGAAAGAGAAGATAGAATAAGGGCATCTCAACACATAGTGTGAAAAGGTAAGACCAGGCATGACGAATTAAGCTAAAGGGAAAATAGGCTAGACCCCATCATCCTTCTCGGCTCTCTTGCAAACATGAACCCCATCCCGACACGACCCAAGATTTAGAAGGGGAAAAAGAAGAAAGAGGAGGAATCATGGGTTTGATCTGAAATTGGCTAAGGGCCAGCGAGATAGCTCAGCAGACTAAAGCACCTGCTTAGGCAAGCTTAGGCAAATACAAGGACGGTGGTTCGATCCCTGGCGCCACATGCCACGCCTGCCATGCCCCCAGGGTGAGCTGAGCCAGCCAGAGTCCAGGGATAGTGGCACATGCCTGTAATCCACCTGTAATCCCAGCACTGGGGTGGCTGAAAAGGAGGATCACTATTGAGTCCTAGCTGCATAGTGAGCCCCTGTAACGGCCCAACACTTTAATAAATAAATAATGAATTTGGCTAAGAGGAAGCTTCTGGCAGTAGATGGGATGGAGACCACTAAGCACAAGTGAAGACCAATCAAGTCACGTTTCTTGGGAGCCTGGTTTGCAGCACAGGAGTCATACTAGGAACAGAGGAGAAAGCAACAAGCCAAGGGAGAGGAGTCTGGCTTAGCTTCCAGCCTAAATCAGGAAAGTGGGTCACAGCAGAGGTGATTAAGAGAACACTACATCCAGAAACTTCTGGGAGAATTTAAAAGAATGTGGGAGGCCCCCTAGCACTTGGAATGGTGGCATCAGTCGTGACAGTTGGCTATAAACAGCTCTGAATATCTACAGACCTTGGGGACACCTAAAATGGGGCCATCAGAACCATTCATGTAAAACGGAAAACAAATGAAAGGCAACCTCAAATGCAGTGATTCTGAAGACCTGGGGATTGAGTGGGTACAATGTGTGGAGAGGGGAGTGTCTTGGACTATTTGTGTCTCTACTAAAATTCATAAAGTGAAATCCTACCCTCCAATGAAGTGGCATTAGCAAGCGGACCCTTTGAGAGGTGGCTCGGTTAGGAGGATGGCATCTTCACAAGTGAGATTAGGGCCTTGCGAGAAGGGACTGTAGCTGGATATGGAAGCACACATCTGTAATCCCAGCACTCTCTAGGGCTGGGGAAGAAAGATTACAAGGTTGAGCTCACCATAGGCAATTTAGTAACTGAGACACTTTCTCGAAAATAAATAAATAGGGGGCCGGGGAGATGGCTCAGTGGAATAAGCACTTCCCTGGCAAGCACAAGGGCCTGAGTTCAATCCCCGGTTCTGCCAAAAAAATAATAATAATAATAATAACAATAATAAATAATAAATAAATAAATAAATAAAACTAGCCATATAGCTCAGTACAAAGACCCTGTGTCTAGTTCCTAGTACCTCAGAAAAAGGAAGTGGAAAGAGCTTTCCTCCTCTCCACTCTTCGTCTAAAAGGATACCCACCTTATCAGATCGACAGATACCCTAATCTTGGACTTCCAGCCTCCAGATGTGTGAGTCATAAACAGTTACTATTTAAGCCATCTAGTCTGCAGCATTTCTGTTATATCTTCCACAGCTATGACTGAATGCATGGAGTGAGGCAGGAAGCATCTACCACTGCAGAGTGCAGTGCGGAGAAGGGATGGCAAAATAAGACAGCGAAAGTAGAGGAAGGGAAGCCTTGCTTGATAGAAGATGGAAAAAGCAATTTCTTTCCTCTCAGTCTTGGCCTGCTAAGAGCCTGGAGAGTTATGCCCAGAGAGAGAAGGAAGGAAGCAGAAAGAACTACGTGTTCGTTTGGTGCATGCAGGTCCGGTTCCCTGGGACATAACAACAGATGGGAAAACAATAGCCCTCAAAACCCAAGAGAGCAAAACTGCTTGCTAGCAGCTGGCAGCGGGGCTGATCATCCAGAGACCAAGGGGGACAATCTGAAATGAATGCTCAGGGAAGAAGACAGCTCTGTACTCGCTCCCGGACAGGCAGGGCTGTGGCTGTTCACCAAAAATCTCTTCCACCAAACAAGCCACTTTAGGCTCGTATTTTTGATTTACCTTCAGAAATTAATTTTTTAATGCAACATAAAAGTTTATTTGTAATTCTAAAAGCTTAATACTCATCATTCAAATAAGTATAAGTAAATATGAATTATATATAAGGCCATATGCAATGAGCAAGTGGAATATATATAAAGAAACTATTTAAATACAAACTGCTGGGGGCTGGAGAGATGGCTCAGTGGTCTAAAGCACCTACTTGAAACAAGCTTGGCAAAGCACAGGGACCGCGGTTCGATCCCC
>NW_004524725.1:642696-655196 GCF_000260255.1 Octodon degus
CACACACACACACAATAAATAAATGTAATAAATAAAAATAAATATTTAAAAAAAAAAAAAACTGCTTAGTATTTTCCCCTCCGCTAACTTTTCTGAATGGCATTACAGCTATTCTTAGATCCAGCCTTCACCTGAAATGCTGTGTCACCTTTTCATAAAAGTATGTGCTTTCTAATGGCAAGTGTGTGTGCAGGCCATTTTTAGTAGGTGAAGAGCTAGCTCTTCCTACTAGCTATATCCAACTAGTAATGTACTATAAAGCAATGGGCTGAGGCAAGAGGATCGCTGTGAGTTGGAGGTCAGCCTGAACTACATAGTGAAACCCTGTCTCAAAAAGGCAAAAATAAATAAATAATAAAATAAAACAATGGAATTAATTTCTAGTAAGTTAACTTGCCTGATAGTGTTTTCTCTTGTGAATCCTCTTGAGGACTCTCTTATTATCACAATAATTCTGACATTGGTCAAAGTTAACTTTCAGGACTCCTCTGTTTTGTTTCATGGATATTTTGCTGATTGTTTTGGGTGAGGTAGGGTCTCATCTTTGGTAGTCCAGGCTGGCCTTGAATTCAAAATGATCCTCCTGCCTCAGCCTCCTAAGTGCTGGGATTACCTTTTCGATGTCGGTAGTGATAAAAACTCTTTAGCTCTTGAGATCTGTTTCTATTTGCATAAGGCAAGAGATCAAATTCAAAGATCTATGATCAATAATATGAGTAATTAAGACAGTGATAATATAATAACCTAAATAGCAATAATAATAACCTTGGATATATCATTAATTGGCCCTAGTAGTGACCTTTTAAAACCTGAGCATGGGGCCGGTGAGATGGCTCAGTGGAATAAGCACTTGCCTGGCAAACGCAAGGGCCTGAGTTCAATCCCCGGTTCCGCAAAAAAAAAAAAAAAAACTTGAGTACAAATATAGGCTCACTGTTTGACCAAACACATACTCTCCAAGGAAATTTCTGTGGTGGGTAGCCCATGGATGTGCTGTATTACTTACATAAACTTTCTTGGGGCTCAATATTTAATCTACATAGTATTTTGTTATGCTTGTCATAGTCAGTTCTTTGGATATAAAATCCCACACAAGCATCGCTCCCGCTCCCTAGGCAGGCTGGCCGGGCTGGCTGGCGCGCTGAGGACCACCCTCTGAGCAGCACACCTACTACAAGCTGGGCCAACCTCTGGGTGTGATGTAATAGCTTAGCAGATGTTCCTGCTGTGGTCTCTGCTGCCGCAACACCCATCTGCAACAGCCCTGCAGAGCTAGTCAGCCAGAACCCACAGGCTTGAGTGATCCCTGGGTTAAATCTAAGTAGAATTCAGTGTGGTAAAGCCTCCAGAAATCAGGGTGCAAGACAGCTAGCTACATGGGAGTCTCAACTCCAGCCCATTAGAAAGACTGACACACCCGACTGGGGGGCCAGGATCAAGATTACAGCGCCACCTTATCACATTCTGAACCGCAGGTTTTCACACTGTCTTATCTTTGATAGCACATTTCTTGTTTGAAAGCAGTCTGCTAATCGCTTTCAGTTTCAAAAATTGATTTATGATTCACAGACCAACACACAAGTATGCCCCTGCTTTTAAAAAGATCTGCTTTCCAGTAACACCTTAGGTGAACACCCTTGCCCCTCAGTGACTTCGGAATTGATCAAGAATTAAATATCTGTAAATCAGACATGATGGTGTATGTCCACAATTTCAGCATTCTGGGAAGCCCATCAAAAAGATCATGAGGTTAAGCCCACCCTGGGCAACTTAGCTACTCGCTGAGACCCTGTTTCTTTCTTTTTTCTTCTTTCTTTCTTTCTTTTTTTTTTTTTTTTTTTTTTTGAGACAGGCTTTTACTGTGGAGTTTACACTGGCCTTGTACTCACTTTGTAGCCCAGGTGGACCTCAAGGTCACAGCAATCCTTCTGCCTCAGCCTCTAGAGTACTAGGACTATAGGTGTGCACCACCACACCCAGCCTGTTGTAATTTTTTTTTAAAATAAATCTGGAGGTGTAGCTCAGTGCCAGGTTCCTGGGTTCAAGCCCTGCTACTACAAAAAAGAAAGAAAAATAAATAAGTAATTATATCCTTTAACGGTCATTCCAAGACTATAATAGACTTTATATCCCTGAATATGACAAAACTGAATTTAGAAGCTTCTGTAGAAGAACATCCAAGTTAGACTGTGATATACCATCCAACAAGGAAAGCATGGGCCTGCCAGAGGGATGCAGGGCGGGGAAGAGATCAGCAACGTCATTTGTGTCTTTCATTATTTTTGTGAAAAACATGGATAAATAATTTTCTTCACCCCGTTTAAAAGAATGACTTGATAAGTAATTTCTCTCCAATTTTGCTCATAATTGTTAAGGAAATTCTTTACAGTTTTGCCTTCTATTTTACTGGTTTTGTTTCTACTCTTGCTTCTTTTTCATCCTTGCTCAAAATTTGCCCTTACAGAAATTTCTAGACACCCTGCCACATTAGTTTCTGCTAAAATGTATTCTTTGCTCTGAAAATCTGGATTTTTTTTTGATACAAGGTTTTACTACGTAGTTCAAGCTGCCCTTGAGCTAGCTCACCATGAGACTGACCTCAAACTTGCGGTGAACCTCCTGCCTCAGCCTCTAGAATGCTAGGATGACAGGTGTGCACTACCATGCCCAGCTAGAACCTTTTTTATAATGGAAGATTTTTCTATGAATAATTCTTCTTTAGGATAAAGAAGTTTCTAATAAAATTTGGTCTTTTTATGTATTTGGTATAGGGTTTCACTATGCAGCCTGGTCTCGTAGTGATCCTCCTGTTTCAGCCTCCGCAGGGCTGCAATTACAGGCGTGCCCCATCATGCCCGGACTCAGTGGCCCTGTTCAGCGCACCTGGGGGCAGGGCTGGCATCACATGCAGTGCCGGGGATCAAACCCCAGTCCTTGCACTTGCCTAAGCAAGCACTTAGTCCACTGGCTATCTCACCAGCCCAAAGATTTGGCCATTTTAAATAACATATACAAATTCACATTTCTTCAGGTAATGTATGCAATGTTTATTCATTCTTCAGTATTCTGACCAAAGGCTCCCTTATAAAATCAAATTGGAAGCTTTTCAATAGTATAGCTGTTAGTGCATAAACTCCACCCAGACAGTGGAAACTTCCTCCTCCTAGCATGCTAGCCAACAGTTTCTGCCAACTCATACAGAGCCCTACGTGCAGAAAGGATGGTAATCGTAGTGCTTTG
This sequence comes from Octodon degus, assembly GCF_000260255.1. Lineage (NCBI taxonomy): Eukaryota > Metazoa > Chordata > Mammalia > Rodentia > Octodontidae > Octodon > Octodon degus. The sequence goes on from NW_004524725.1 coordinate 645,937, forward strand.
GAGAAAGCAGACTGAGCCAATCTGTGTGACTCAACCGTGATTCTTCAGGATGGACCAGTAGAGTCTTGCTTTATGAAAAGACAGAGAATGCTGATCCAAGTTTTCTTCTAACCCTCCAGTGCCAAGTTCATGGCCATTAACATTTCTGATCTGAAAAATCAAATGATGAATATGTTGAATATCTACTATGCGCAAGTCACTGAAATGAGCTTGAGGAGCACTGAAGTCTGAGTGGGGAGTGAAATTATCTACAGAGTACCTACTATGTGCCGGACATATTACACAGGTCACCTCATTGAAAGTTCACACCCATTCACGGAGAGAGGTATTTTTATCAATTATCTAAGAAAGTGTAATTAGATTGGCCTGGGAGTTAGTGAAGCAAAATTAATGAAGTGAATTCTGTCCACCAACCTGGTGTGGTGGTGCATACCTATAATGCTAGCACTTAAGAGTCTGAGGCAGGGGGATTGCAGCAAGTTCAAGACCAGTCAGGGCTAGATAGTGAGTTCAAAGCTAACCTGAACTACACAGAGAGACCTCATCTCAAAAAAAAAAAAAAAAAAGTCCACCCAAAAGATGTGTTCAAGTCTTAGCCCCAACCCCTGAGAATGCAATCACATTTGGAAATCTGCAAAGGCAGGTGTACCCACACTCAGGTGGGGTCCTGATAAGTTAGGGGGGGGCCTCAACCTGGTAAGAGAAAGAAAGTGGAGATTTGGATACAGAGACACAGAGAGAGCCAAGTGAGGACAGAAGCAAGTTGGTGTCAACAGCCAAGAAGTATCAATTCCTGGCAGCCACCCAAAGCCAGAAGAGATAAGGAAAGAATTCCTCTGTAGGGCGCCTAGGCCTGCCAATGCCCTGACTTTGGACTTTTAGCTTCCAAACCTGTGAGAGGATATATCTCTGCTATTTTAAAGCTGTCTGTTTACAGCAATTTGTTAGTTCAGTCCTAGGACCCTACAACACCAGCTTCCAGGGAAGAACAGTGCTGGAATTTGACAACAGCTGTTGGTTTCATAAGAGTGAGCACACTCTCAAGGAGGGCTTTGCTGCCGCCTGACCTCTGACCTGTTCAAGATTGCCGCGTGAGGTGGGACAATCTGAAAGACTGTGGCAGGCCGCTCAGGGGTGGTGCACATCTGTCATCCCAGCACTCAGGAGGCTGAGGCAGGACGACTGTCATGAATTTGAGGCCAGCCTAGACTATACAATGAGTTCAAGCTCAGCACCAAAACAAAGAGCAACAACAACAAAAACATTGTTCCAGGCGTCATGAGCCAGATATCTAAAGAGCAGTGGAAGGGGTGCTAAGCAGCTGGAGGTAGAGCTCAACAGTGGCACTGACATTAATAAGGCCGAGACAACTTACTTTTCTTCTCTGAGTCTCAATTTCCTTCTGCTATGAGATCAAGCTAAATAACTCGTGGGTCCCCTACTGCGTAACCCACATGGACTATGGGCCCAACATGCGCTATATTTATCATTCTCCCTTTGATTGGCATAGTTTGATTGCTTTTATGGAAAGATTTTGCGGGTGACATCCACATTTAAATGTTTCTTCTATTTGCTCATTCTCGGGCATCAGAGGTTAAAATGCTGGTAATATTTCAATGCCGTGCGCTGGATTTCTCACTCCCTTTGCATTGACAGCAGCTCACACTTTCAGGAAAGGAGCGAGGCCAGGTCAGTGCCCTTGGAGCCACGGCAGGTGCAGAAGAAAACTGGGCTGTTTCAGAGATGAGAGCAATGAACCGCAACCAAAATAAGTATGGTACAGCAGTCAGCCTTTAGAAATCATCCACCGTGCAGAGAGCAGCATCAGTCCTAAATGTGTTTGTTTTCCGAGATGACCTTTCTTGAAGAATATAAAGTAGGCAAAAATACATCTGCTTCTACAGCTGTGCCGCACGGAATCAAGCACAGGCCCCTGGTGACGCAGCCTGTCCTCCCCGACAGGTACGGAAAGCAGGCATGCTTTGCTAAGAAGAACTAGGCTATTTTCACTTTGACTCACACTTCTGTGTGCACCCAGACGAATGCTATTTATAAAAAGTTTTGAAGTCAGAAGATTAATGCAGTTGAGGTGCTTTCGAGGCACCACCCCCCACAAACACTGGCTTGGTTTCTTCTTCAGCTACATAGGCAGCTATAACAGGGAGTGGAGGAAGGGGACTGCGGACAGACACTGGTATGAGGCATGCGCTTTTTTTTTTTTTTTTTTTTTTGAAGCTAGGGATTGAACTCAGACCCTTGTGTTTGCCAGGCACGCGCTTATTCAACTGAGCTCTCTCCCCAGCCCTAGACACCGGTGTGGACACAAGCCACTCCGTCCACTCTCCCTTGTGAATTGTCTCCCAGGGGTGGACCACAGCTGCAACAGTGTCACAGAAACTTCCTTGCGTTGTTGCAGATGCATAACCAAGACTGTTAGCAATCTCACATGAACTGTTTTCATCTTTATGTTAGTCTCCTGTGAAAGACTCTGATTCTCTGAGATTAAATGTGGATGTCTGGGGAATGGGGAATCTTCATGTAGCAGAAGCCAGGAAGGAGGTAGACACACATGTGCATGTGTGTTTATGCAGCAAATGTTGTTGAATAAATAAAGCCTATTTCTTAAACCCTATAGAAGACACCACTAAAATTAACAAGTACTCATGCTTACAACAGCATAACTCATGTAAGAGCTAAATCGTGGAGACTGCATACACTGTTACCCATCAATAAACGAATGCATACAGCACAGCACTTACACACAAGGGAGTACTATCCTACCATAAAAAGAATAAAATTTAGTCATCTGTATAAAAAGGAATCACTTTGAGAGAATAATATTAAGTAAAGTACATCAGATACACAACTCCATAGTATATGGTTTCTCATAGACAGATACATACATATATACATACATACACACATACACAGAATAAAAAATGGTTACTAGTGTACAGAAATAGTTCTTTTGCACAATGGAAGAGGATCAAGAGATGGAGTGGAGACAAGATGGCCTAGCGGAATGAAAATTGGTGCCTAGGAGCAGATTTTAAAGGCGATTTCTCCCACATCTTGTTTCATATCACCTGATAAGCCTCTTTATGTACTATGACAGCAGCAGCAGCAGCAGTAAAATGGGCAACTTCAAAGAGAGCTCTCTTGGGGCTGGAGAGATGGCTCAGTGGAATAAGTGCTTCTCTGGCGAGCACAAGGGCCTGAGTTCAATTCCCAGTTCCACCAAAAAAAAAGAAAAAAGAGAGCTCTCTTGAAGTATTTATTTCCAATCCAAAATGGAGCTTTATCTCATGTTTGCGGTAAATCTATGTGTTTTTCTCTTCCAGATGACTATAATTGCAAAGTAGAGCCTGCTCTGACATCTGATGGCAGGACAATAGTATGCTACCACCCTTCTGTGGACATTCCATATGAACACACCAGACCTGTGCCTCAACCAGATCCTGCCCATAACATTGAAGAAACACATGATCAAGTGCTGAAAACCAGATAAGAAGAAAATAAAAATGAATTCTTTGAGCAAGGACCCATGATAGAACAACCTAGCAAAATGTTCTTCATGATGAAGCATCGCTGGTCTCCTCACAGGCAGTATCACAGATGTCGTATGAAACTGAATCCTCCAAAAGACAGGTGATATTGAGATTCATGGGAGAATCGAAGAAAAATGTTATCCTGTGCTTAGTTTGCCACTGGAAGAAATACACTAATACCATATGGTAATAGTCAAATAATGTCTTTTCACATAAAAAAAGAGATGGAGGGGACAAGGACATAAAAATGTGTTATGTACATGTGCCAACTCTCCACAATGAATGTAATCATTATGTACTGTAATCACATACTAATACTTTTTTTAAGTTTAAAAAGAAATAATTTAAGTTTTTATCTTTATAGAACCTGACAACACTTACTTTAATAGACTGGGTCTACTAGACTCCAGGACTTCACTCTTGTCTGCTGGTAATTTGTTTCTTCAGGGAATTTAGAACATAATGATAGAGGTGGCCTGCCAATTAGCTCAGTCGTTTAAGTGCCTGCTTAAACAAAGCAGTCAGGCTCAGGATGCTGTGGTTCCATCGGCAGATCCTCAAGCCTTACCAGACCTGCCCTGAAGGCACCCTATGTCAGCGCCCCCACACCAAAAAAATCCTTCTAGGGGCTGGTGAGATGGCTCAGCGGTCTAAAGCACCTACTTAGAACAAGTTTAGCAGAGCACATGGACAGAGGTTCAATCCCCCAGCACCACATGCCAGCCAGCCCCGCTACCATGCGGACTGAGCTGGCCACACACACACATAAATAAATAAATAAATAAATAAATAAATAAAAATTAAAAAAAAAAAAATCCTTCCAGAATACAACGAAAGATACATGTACAATACACCACAATACTGGAATTAAGAACAGAAATGGCCTCTTTCGGGTCCTCCTTTCCAAGATGACAAAAAAAAGAAGAAACAACGGTCGTGCCAAAAAGGGCCGGGTCATGTGCAGCCTATTCGCTGCACGAACTGCGCCGGGTGCGTACCCAAGGATAAGGCTATTAAGAAGTTTGCCATGCGGAACATAGTGGAGGCCGCCGCCTTCAGGGACATTTCCGAAGCGAGTGTCTTCGACAGTTATGTGCTTCCCAAGCTGTATGTGAAGCTGCATTATTGTGTGAGTTGTGCCCTTCACAGCAAAGTGGTCAGAAATCAATCTCGCGAAGCCGGTAAGGACCGAACTCCTCCACCCCGATTTAGAGCTGCTGGTGCTGCCCCATGACCTCCACCAAAGCCCATGTAAGGGGAGCTGAGGCTTAATGGACTGAAGAAAACCCTCTTGAGAAAGAAATAATAATTTTTTTTTTACATTTATTTAGTGTGTGTGTGTGTGTGTGTGTGTGTGTGGCCAGCTCAGCCCACCAGAGGGCGGGGCTGGCTGGCATGTGGTGCTGGGGGATTGAACCGTGGTCCCTGTGCTTTGCCAGGCTTGTTCCAAGTAGGTGCTTTAGACCACTGAGCCATCTCTCCAGCCCCAAGAAATAACAAATTGAATGTTATACTTTATACAGCATGTTGAGTGTACCTGCCAGAGGTGGGTTGGGTTAATTTAGCCTATCCAAGTTTAAGTTTGTACTTGGAAAATGAATAAAGAGGAACACACTGAAAAAAAAGAACAGAAATGGCTCAGCTCCCCAGTAATAGAATAAGTAATGAATCATAGTTAATGTAATAAAGACACCCCAAAACCCTCAAATCAAAAGTTCTTCTAGCAAAGCCGAAGCCTAGAAGGAGGTGGACCAGGAGCACAAGGCTATTCCAGGATTCCATTAGGGACCCAAGATACACGCACCTTTCCATTCCACCACCTTTAGCATGTGCCGCTCTGAGAAGAAAGACAAGGCAGCCAACAAGAGCTGCACACCAGTCAAATCAAACTCCATATACATGCAGGATCTCACTGTGTAGTTCAGGCTGGCCTGAAACACACCTTGATCCCCTGCCTTGGCCTCAGCCTTCTGAATGCTAGAATTACAGCTGTGTGCCACCACACACGGATTTTAAACTCCTTTTAAAGTATTTTCTCTGAAGTCCCTCCCAGGAATGATCACGTGGCAAGACCTGTGTAAGTGTCCTCTTAACAGCTTCAAGGGAAACTATGACGTGATTATTTTTAACCTGCTCACACTTACGCTTTGTAAAACTAGAGTACTATTCATAATAGGATATGGGAAACGAACATTAGGAAGGCAACTGACACTGTGTGCTTCATGTAGGAAGAAAGCTCAAAGGCCTGGGTAGACAAATATTGCCAAACACCTTCAGTGTGGAGCAGCAGGAGCTTGAACCTAAGCCTGAGCCAATATGCTTAACCACAAGCTCTGCTGACACCCTTATTTGATGGACAGTCTGGAAAAATAAATGCTCAACTTACTAGAACACAAGGGCAGTGTATTTATTTCTTCTTGCTTCTGTAACATATTACCACACACTTGGTAGCTTAAAATATGAATTTATCGTTCCGTAGTACTTGGAGGACAGAGGTCCAAAATCATTTTCTTTTTTTTTTTTCGAAAATAATTTTCACTTGGCTGGCTAAAGTCAAGGAGTTGGCAGGGTTGGTTCTTCCTGGAAGTTCTAGAAAAAAAATTTATTTCCAAATCTTTCAACTTCTTGAAGTTACCTGTGTTGTTTGGCTGGCTTGCTTGCTTGCTTTTATTTCTTTCTTTCCTTTTTCTTCTCTTTCTTTCTTTCTTTATTTGGTACAGGGTCTCACTACACAGCTCAGACTCACAGGGATCCTCCTGTCTCAGCCTCCACAGCGCTGGAATTATAGGCATGTGCCACCATGCCCCATGGTCTAGGGTAAGTGGAAGTCAGCATGGTGGCTGACTCAGTGCCTGGGGCCCAGGGTTGACATGGTACGCAGTACCAGCATCAAACCTGGGTCCTTGCACTTACTAGGCAGGCACTCAGACCACTGAGCTATCTCCCCAGCCCTTCTTTGGTTTTCTTGAACTATTCCAACTTCTTTCTTCTGTGTCACTTTTATTTCTATAACCAAGCCTTCTTCTGTCTCCCACATATAAGAACACTCATTATAATTATTCAGGTTATTCAGGAAAATCTCCCCATCTCAGATCTTTAATTAATCACATCTGCAGAGGCTGAGGCTATAGCTCAGCACTGCAAGCACCTGGCTGGTGAGCCCAAGGTCCTGAGTTCAATTCCTGGTACCAAAAAGAAAGAAAAAAGAAAATCATGTCTGTAGAGTCCCTTTAGTATCTACAGTGAAATGTACAGTCTCAGGGATTAGGACATGAATACCTTTGGCAGTCATTCTTCAGTTTACTACAGATGCGAACCTAGAAGTGAATAAGGGCACAAAAAGGTCAGAGGCCATAAATAAGAGCAAACTGAGAGCCATAGCAATTCAGAAGGTCAAAAGAGAGACGCCTGCTGGACAGTCCAGAGAGAAGAACAAATTATTTAGAAAAGGAAAAGCGATACAGCCATGGCAGGGTTCCTGGGGCTGCGGCGCTGCATTCCTCACAGGGATCCCTTTCAGGTTCTTGTTATCCTAAACAAACAATTGGACAAGAAATGCTCAGAAGGTAGTGAGGCTTTAGATTTATTAAAAGTAGAAAAAGAAGTGTGCTCCACAGAGCAGTGTGGGTCACACAAAGAGCTTCCACTGGCCCCAAGGTTAGTGGACACCATCTCTCATATCCCCCCTTCTGATGTCATATCTAGGCTGTCCAATCAAAAACCTGCTTGATCATGCACCAGAAGAATGTAAGATGGCCTTCTCTGACTCTCAGGTGCGGGCCTGGATGCAGATAGCCTGGATCTTTGTGACTGACGCGTCACATCCGCTAGTCCAGTTAGCTGGCCAGACCCTGACCTCATCCTCAGTAGGGAAAAACAAAATAGCCCTGAACTAGGACTTGGCTGCATCAAGAGCTGGAGGGAAGAATCTGAGACCAAGAGACTTTGTTAGGATTTATCTGCAAAGTGGGACAAAAGAACATTCAAGGTCATTTATGACCTTAGGAATGTCTTCTAAGCGTTTTGTGCCTTCCTGAGTCCTTTCCAGTGACATAAGGCAGCTCTGGCCCCTCATGAAGTCAGATAGCCTCAAGGTCAGGACTCCAGGGAAGCAATGAGGGTCCCTGGTGTATCAGTGTAGATCGGTCCCCACAGGAACCTTGAAGTTGCTGCATCCTCAGAATGAGAACCTCCCTGCTCATTAATGCTTACGCCCCAGGTAGGCTGTCTTTCACTTACCCTCATCCTGGCTCAGAGAAGCTTTTTTAGGTAATCCAGGGTTGCTTAGGCCTGAGGAATACAGTAGGCCCTGAATGACATAAAGACATTTTAATTTTTAAACTCTATAATTTATCAGCTCTCCTCTTTCTGGCATGTACATTTCTGAGTCTAGACAATTCTGAAATTGTCTAGAAGGAAGTGACGCATTCCTTTCCCCTCAAATGGAAATTGAATGTCTCCAGCCATTTGCTTTAGTTTACTTTTCTGGTCATTAAATCCAGTCTTAAAAATATGTAAAACCTGATGAGATCCTCCCTGCAGCTCTCCATGAGGAACAAGGGAAGAAGCCAAGAGAGGTGGCTGCTTACCCCCAGCCAACCCTGGCCTGCAAGTGCCTGCCCACGGCTCACTGGTGGTTTGGTGGTCAAAGAACCAAAAAGTGAAAAAGAAAGATTAAGGGTGTCAACATCTAAGTGAGTAATTCTTCTTATTGTGCTTATAAAACATTAACTTCTCTCAATGAGCCCATCCCAGGACAGAAGCGAAGAGTCCAGCAGAGCTAGAGAAAGCACACAAAGCCAGAGATTTCTGAGAAGCACACTTTAAGCCCGTGTTTCCTGTGAAGACTGAGAAGAGGGGCAGGCTAAAGGATTGACACAGTCAGACATCACCACCAAGACAAAAGAGAAACTCCTGGGACCGGGAATGTAGCTCTACACTGCAGTGCCTGCCTGGCAAACACAAGGTCCTGAGTTCAATTCCCAGTACCAGAAAAAAAAGGGGGGGTAGAGGTAACTCTGTGATCCTTAACCTGCTACTCATTAAAAATATGACTTGTGGGCTGGTGAGATGGCTCAGTGGTCTAAAGCACCTACTTAGAACAAGCTTAGCAAAGCAAAGGGACGGCCGTTCAATCCCCAGCACCACATGCCAGCCAGCCCCGCCCCCTGGTGGGCTGAGCTGGCCACACATGCACACACACACACACACACACACACACACACACACACATAAATAAATAAATAAAATTTTAAAAAAATATATGACTTGTGCCCAGTATGGTGGCACATGCCTATAATCCCAGCACTCAGGAGGCTGAGGCAGGAGGACTGCAGTGAGTTTGAAGTCAGCCTGGGCTACAAAGTGAGTTCAAGGCCACTCTGAGCTTCATGATGAGATCTTTGTCTCAAAAAAAAAAAAAAAGACATGTGTTCTCTTCTGAGATAGGGATGTAAAGGCAGTTTTTGCTAAAAACTCTGCCTCTTTGAGCCCAATAGATACTTAAAAGCAAACCGAGGTTGACCTTTCTTTTTATCTTTTCCTACTTAAACTTTGTAGGTTTGGGGGTTTTTTTGTTGTTGTTTTTGGTACCAGGAATCAAATGAAGAACCTTGTGCTTGCCAGGCAGTTGTTTAGGGGTTGTTGTTGTTGTTAAGTTTATTGGTGCATCTTTAGATATACAAAATGATCACACTGATTACAGAGATTTTG
>NW_004524725.1:657696-679783 GCF_000260255.1 Octodon degus
TAGCTGTTCTTAGGCACTGAAGATAGTAGTAAAATAGATGTTGGCTTAGCGTTAAGTGCTTTTGTATGAGTGCACCTACTCCTACCAAGGTGGAGATGTGATCTGTGATACATTCCTTGTGTATCCGTGACCATCACAGACATAACAGGTCCCTAACCACCCCTCTCACTAGAGAGGAAGTGCACCATGCCAGGCCCGGCCTGCCATCCCGCCTTCCCTCCCTCCTCCTGCTCAGCACCCCACCCCCAGTTCCCCGCTGGTTCTGCCTGCAGCTGCCACTTCACAGCTCTCTGCTCCAGGAACATCAATTTTTCATTGCTTCAGGCTGAGCCTCTGAGCATCCAAAAAGCTCCCCACACCCCATCCTCCCGTACAGCTGGTTCAGCGATTAGCTCTGGGCTGGAGCAGAAATGCACCATTACTTCCCAAAGTATGCCATTGTTCCTTGATTGTCTCGCTGTGAACAAGTCTCAGGCTGTGGGGAGGGATTCTGCTGTACACATTCCCTGCAAGAGTGAGAAAGCAAACAGGCTGGCCAAGGAATGAATAGACAGAAAGCTACAATGAGGAAAGCAAATAGCATTTTTAAAAGGCATTTTAAAGGCAGGCTGATGCTCAGGCTCCCGGTATTGTGTAAATAGGCTGTCAGTGTGCTTTGTATTACCTTCTATGCCTCCTGTTGGCTTTTCCTGCAGCCTTGTCCCATTAGATGGGGTCTGAAGGCCAATACACTCTCACTACTGGCCATAAACATCTACCCTAACATCATGTGAAGGGGGAACAATAGCCATACATCCTTAGACCTCAGGGTAGTTTTATCAGGCAGGGTTCTGCAAAGAAACAAAACCAACAGGATGTAAGGGGATGTGTGTGTGTGTGTGTGTGTGTGTGTGTGTGTGTGTGTGTAAAGCAGAGACAGAAACTGACAGAGACCAAGACAGAGACAAACTGATTTTAAGAAATTAGCTCATAGCTGTGACACACACCTATAATCCTAGTACTGGGGAGGCTGAGACAGGAGAATCACTGAGTTCGAGATCAGCCTGCACTACATAGTGTCTCAAGGCCAGCCTGAACTACACAGTGAGACCTTGTCTCAAAAAAAAAAAATCAACAGAAAATTATCTCATGTAACTGTGAGCACTGGCAAGTTTAAAATCTGCAGAGTAGGCCAACAGTTCTAGAGAAGAGTAGGTGTCGCAACTAAAGTTCAAAGCAGTCTTCAGACTAAATCTCCCATTTTTGGGGGGAGCCTCAATATTTTTCTTTTTTTTTAATTTTTTAATTTATTTATTTTTTTGTCTTTTTGAGACAGGGTCTCACTATGCAGTTCAGGCTGGCAATGAGCTTCACTTTGTAGTGCAGGTTGGCCTCAAACTCAGCAATCCTCCTGCTTCAGCCTCCTGAGTGCTGGGATTACAGGCATGCCACCAAGGCCAGCATAGTATTTTTCTTAAAGCTTTCTACCAGTTAGATGAAACCCATACATCTTATAGAGAGTGGCCTGCTAGCCTCAGAGCCTACTGATTGATTGCTTACTTGATTGATTGATTGATTGATTGATTTTTGACAGTTGACACATTTCATTTTATTCAGATAGCAGATAATTCTGATCACATGTGGTCCAGCAACATATGAATACTAAATCCAATATAGTCAGATGTTAGACATTCAATCACCATAGCCAATGCTGCCACGCTTGCCCATGATCGCTCCGATATAAAACCACATCCACACTTCAGTGGCCACCACACCATTCAGCACAGCTCCCTTTACCATGAGCTGGTTGAAGCTACCAGTTTGAGCACTGCAGACTGTTTTTTAAGGCTCTGAATAGCTGCAGGGATCTCAGCAGGGGTTGGAGGAACCAGCTCGACCTTGGCATAATGCCAAAATATGGCCACTCAAGGCTGTGAGTATGTCGCAGCAATAGTCACTAGCACCAGGGCCTTCTCTGTGAGGTTACAGACAAACTGGGCCATGGTTCTAGGGTAGAAGAGAGCCTACTGATTTAAATATTAGTCACATCCTTAAAATACCTTCACAGAAATGTGTAGACTGATGTTTGACCAAGTTGGCACATGAAATCAACTATCTCAGGGGTCCTAAATCCTACCTAGTAGAATTGGGCTGAATTGTAAACCGGGTTAAGAAACAGGCAACTGCCACTAGGGAGCCTTTCGTATAGTCTAGACTTGAAGAGCCCATAGAAAGCTGAGAATCAGGCATAGTGACATATGCCACTAAGCCCAACTAAGCCCAGCACTTGGGCAGCTGAGGCAGGAAGAGCGTCATGAATGTGAAGCCAGCAACAGCTATATATAGTGAGCTCAAGGCCAGCCTAAACTGCATAGTTCAAAAAAAAAAAGAAAAAGAAAAACGGGAGTCTGGGGCTGGGGAGATAGTTTGGTGATCTAAGCACCTAAGCACCCGGGTTTGATCCCCAATACCACCTGCTGTGCCAGCCCTGGAACCCCTGGCGTGCCATGCTGGCCACCGAAACTGGATATGATGGCATATCCCTATAATGCCAGCACTGGGAAAGCTGAAACAGGAGAATCACTATGAGTCTGAGATGCACAGAAAGACCCTAGAACTAATTAATTAATTAATTAATAAAAGAAAAATGGGAGTCTGTCTCCACATACCTCCCAACTCTGTAGTTCATGTCTACGTCCACTGTAAATCTTGTTGTAGCCCCCAATTTCCTTCCCAACTAATCAGAGTGACTGTGAAAGGCCCTCAAACAGGGGATCTGGCTGATCTTTGCCACTACTTCACCATCAAGGGGCTGCTCTTCCATGGGGACCTAGGCCACTAATCGGGGCATCTTCAATGTGGAGCGTTTGGAACTCTTCGGGAATGCAGCACCATGGAGTAGGCCCAGCACAGAGATAAGCAAGCACAGTGTAATAAGAAATCACTAGGTTGGAAGCAGGGCAAACTCATACTATACCTGTCACTAACAAATATTGACTAAGCCCTTCATCTCTATTTCTGTATAAAGAGAGGTCTGGTCAGGCACAGTGATGTACATATAGAATCCCAACAATTCAGGAGGCTGAGCTGAGTGGGTCTCAAGTTTGAGGCCAGCCTAGGTATCTTAGCAAGACCTTCTCTCAAAATAAAATGTAGTCAGTAGAATAAGTGCTTGCCTGGCAAAACACAAGGTCCTGAGTTCAATCCCCAGTACTGGGAAAAAAAGAAAAAAGAAAGAAGAAAGAAAGAAAGAAAGAAAGAAAGAAAGAAAGAAAGAAAGAAAGAAAGAAAACTAAATAAAATTTAGAAAGGACTGGGGATGTTGCTCAATTGTACAACACTTACCTAGCATGTACAAAGCCGCGGGTCTAAACCCAGTACCACACATACACACACACACACACACAGCACTGGATCCATTAAGCCACAGCTGTATGATCTAGTTCAACCTTCAGATTCTTTTATGCCATTAGTCTACTGTAGTATGGCTGCTCCACCCAACCCAGAGCTGTGGACCAACATTTTAGGAGACAGCATTTGGATTGCTGTTACATGTTCTTCTGTCCATTCATTTATTAATTGAATAAATGTGTGTCTACTCTATGCAAGGAAATCTTTCATGGCTTTATACATGAGATATACAAAGAAATTAAATGTTATATCTTTTCCTCCAGGAACATAAAATCTAGCTGGGGAACAGTGCAGTTAGACCAAGTTTAGCTGCAAGTAACATAATTGCTAAGCAGTAATGGTTAAAATTTATTGACTTTTATTTATCTGCAATATAAAGACGTCTGGACCCTTTAGAAAAAGAAAAACTATGGAGACAATAAAAGGATCTGTGGTTGCCAGGGCCTTTGGAGTAAAGAGAAATGAACAGCAGAACACAGAGGAATTTTTGGACCATGCAACTATTCTGTATGACGCTCTAATGATGGACACGTGCCTGTGTACAGTTGCCCAAAGCCGGAGAATAATCACCACCAAGAATGATCGTAGAGGACGGTGGGTGACTGTATGTCACCGTAGGCTTATTGATTGTAGTCAGTGTGCTTCTGTGGTGGGCATGTCGGTAACAGGGACGCTGGGCATATACGGAGTCCAGGAGTTAAAGGAAATCTCTGTACTTTCAATTTTATCATGAACCTAAAACTGCTCTCTAAATAAAAATCAAGTTTATTTTTTTAAAAAAAGCCTCAGAGTTGGCAGTTCCAGGACTGGTGTAGGGACCAGTGATTTGCTAAAGGGCGCAGCTGTTTCTAACAGCCTTTTGGCTTCTTCTCACACACTTGTCACCTGGTGGTCACAAAATGGCTGCTACAACTCCAAGCTAGACAGCTCCATACTGATGCTTCGGGAGGGAGGTCGAAGGCATTAGACAAAAAAAGGCTTTTTTGCTTCACAGGCTGTAGTAGATTTACAACAGACTTTTCCTTTGATTTTATCGTTTGGAATTAGGTCATACTCCCAACCAATCCTGCTGAGAGGAAACAGGATTCCTAGTGCAGTTTATCGCTGGGCGCCTCTGTGATAACGGGCCAAAGAAGGAAGAAAATGACTCACAAGGAGGAAAAAATATACATGTATATTTACATTGCATGTGTTTATATATTCACAGGAAATTTTTTTCTTCTATCTGTACAGCCAAAAGAAATGTCAGATATCAGATATGAATATTTATATATTCATAGGAGAATTTTCTATACATATACAGAGAGTCAAAAGAAAACGGAGAAGTTTACCTCATCAGGAATAAAAATAACCTTTCCTTTAACCCTGCATATCCACACCTGAAACATCTGTAGTAAAAAATACATTAAAAAGAGAAGAATAGGGGGAACTACCTGCTCAGGCCCCCCTCCTGTCCCTCTCTTGGGGCATTTCTTTCTCTCAATAAATATATACTGCTCATTTAAAAAAAGAGAAAAATAAACAAGGCTATTATCATGGGCAATATGCATCATGCAAAAGAAACATCAATGGAAAGTATCTCAAAGCAGTGGCTTAGAACCCAGGCTTAGGTAGTCTTTTAGAAAAAGTGATAAATTCACGGGGAAGTGGGAGGTCAAAAAAATGAGGATGTAAGTTCCCACAGTGGGGGACTGTGGGAAAGTAAATACATGGGAAGAAGCTAAGGGGGTGAGATTGTTTGCAGAGTCCTCTCTTTCCATCTCTAGGCTGATAAGATTCTCTAGGACAGAAGAATTTATGTCCTGTCCTTAGGCAGAAGGCAGGAGGATAGAGAGGGGTTTCCTTCCCTTTACTGCTTCTTAATCGCCTTTAGTTCAAGAATATTTTTCATGGCAAGGAGCACATTTTGGTGTGGCAGATTCTGGTTTCCTTCAACTAGATATGAGCATTTTGTTAAGCAAGAAATAGTTTGCAAACAGGGAGATTTCAAGACCAGAAGTGGTAAGGAAGTTCTTCTAGTGAAGATTACAACAAGGTTCACAAAATATAAAAGAGAAAGTTCGTCCAGCTTAATTCCTGTAGGCTACTCTATGGTACCTTTTCCTTTTGGATCCTATCTCCGCGTACACAGTGTGAGCCCTGTGTTGGGTTAGAAGGAGGCAGCTACTACCTGCTCCTGCAGACTTGCCAGGTTGCCCGCTGCTGGGAGAAATCCCCACAGCTGTCGAGGTTACAGAGTCTTCTGTGGTGACTGTGGAGAACAGAGAAAAATAGCTGTGTTCTTTTTATCCAGATGTAACTAGGATACATTTTTAATTTATAAGCCAGGCACAAAAGGGACTAACAATTATAATTAACAACACAATAGAATGCATCGTAACAATACACGTTAATGAACATTTTAAATTTATGGTTTGTTTATTTCTGGAATTTTCTATTTAATATCTTTAGAATTCAGGTGGTTAAAACGGTGGTGAAACTGGGGAGATGGCTCAGTAGAATAAGTATTTGTTGCCTGGCAAGCGCAAAGGCCTGAGTTCAATCCCCAGTTCCCATAAATAAATAAATAAATAAATAAATAAATAACTGTGGAAAGTGAAGCCTCAGAATAGGGGTGAGAGATAGCTCAGTGACATAGCTCAGTGACATAAGCGCCTCCCTGACAAGCACAAGGTCCCAAGTTTGATCCCTGGTACCGAAAACAAACAAAAAAGAAAAAAAAATAGTGAGAACAGGGGAGACTCCTGCATAGGAATCAAACAATAATACAAGCCTGAAATAAACAAAAATAAGACTCACCAGGAAGCTAGCATCTTTTTCCTGGAATCATTCCTGCCCTTGTATCTATCCCTGTGGTATCGGTTAAGACACAAGAGGAGGTCTAAGGGCCTTCATCCACCCCTTCCACCTACAAACAAATTTATTCTAGCTCTAAATAGCGATGGGGGGAAGGCACAGATCATTGCTATTGTAAAAGTGGGCCCTTGTAGCCTGGTCGCCATCTCTGAGGACCAGGCTAGTCCCATTAGCAAGAGCCGGCTAATCTCATCCTCAGAATTCAGAGTGACTGACTGTCAGGCTTTTAGCTCCGGCCTGGGCACGTGTGCAATCACTTTAGAGCCCCACTTTCCTTCCCTATAAGATGGAACAACTACACTGCCTCATGGGGCTATTGAAAGGTTGAATGAGAAAAAACACATTAGGTACTTAGCATTGAGCCTGGGGCATGCTATTGCTGATTAAATGCTGAACTTCAAATTTTTATCTGACATCCTCCTGAAAGAGAGTGAGATTGAGGAAATAGCAAAGGCTTTGTCCAATAACCTGTTAACCTCTTTCTCTACTGACAACTCCATCCATCCCTGCTTGCCCAGAACAACATGTGAGATGGCAATTATGAATGGGTCTCGCACTCACTAGGACAGATACTGCCCAAAAAGCAAAGTAGAATATAACAAATGTTCGAGACAGATGGGAGACACTGGAATGCTCATACACTGTTCTTGGTGGTGATGCTGGTGGTCTTTTTGAGACAGGGTCTTGCTATGCAGTTCAGGCTGGCCTTGAGCTCATTTTGTTGCCTCCACTGTTCTCAAACACAAAACAATCCTCTTGCCTCAGCCTCCCTGGTACTAGGATTACAGGCGTACACCACCATGCCCAGTCATCCTTGTATACTGTTGATGTGCATGTAAAATAGTGTAGCTGCTATAGAAAGCAGTAAGCTGGTTCCTCAAAAAGTAAAAAGAGAACCACTGTATGGTCCAATAATCCTGATTCTCTAAGTAATGCACCAACGAATTGAAAGCAGGGACTCAAGAAAATATTTTTTTATTTTATTTGGGGGGGTGCCACCAGGGGGCAGGGCCGGAGGGCATGTGGTGCTGGGGGATTGAACCGTGGTCCCTGTGCTTTGCTAAGCTTGTTCTAAGTAGGTGCTTTAGACCACTGAGCCATCTCACCAGCCCTCAAGCAAATGTTTTTATACCCTTGTTCATGATACCATCATTCACAATAATAAAAAGTAAAAGAAATCCAAATGTCTAATGTTAGGTGAGTGAATGAATAAAATACGGCTATATATGCAAAAAAGTATTAGTCTTAAAAAGGAGGGAAATTCTGACATATGCTATAACATGGATAAACTCCAATGACATGAAATGAAATAAGTCACACACACACACACACACACACACACACACAAAATCCCATTTATATGAGGTACCTAAAATAGTCAGATTTATAGAAACTGAAAATGCAAGTGTGGCTGTCAGCAGCTAGGGGGAAGATGAAATAAGGAACTGTTTCTGACCTACAGAGTTTGAGTTTGGCAAGAGTTCTGAGCCAGGTGTGGTGGCACACACCGGCAGTTCAAGCGCTCAAGAGGCTAAGGCAGGATTGCCACAAATTGAAAGCCAGCTTGTGCTACATTGTGAGTCCAAGACCAGCCTGAACTATGTAGTGAGACCCTATCTCAAACAAAAAAAATTTCTGAGCATGGATGACTACAGTGTAAAGGTACTCAAACATACTGATTTATATACTTCAGAACAGGTAAGTATGTTTTATGCTACCTGCATTTGCAATTCAAAAAACAATTTTTAAAAGGAATAAATGGATGAATGTTTTAATATATGCTATATCATGATTGTACCTTGAAAATGTTACACTGCATGAAAGAAACCAGATGCAAAAGACTGCTGTTCATGATTCTGTTCATATGGAACACTTACAGTAGGCAATCCATAGAGACAGAAAGAAGCCTCATATTCCCAATGAGTGTGGGGGTTAGGGAAGGATGCGACTGTTAATGGTACAAGATATCTTTTGGAGGTGAAGAAAATGTTTTTGTTTTAAAATTAGATATCCAGCAGAAAAATATAAAAACGAAATATAAAAAGTCAAGCCATATTAATATGCTGAGCTGTAAAAGACTCAAGTGAACAACATTGGACATTGCCAGTCTTAAGGAAAACCCACTACTATTATGGACTAGTGGACTATTTTGGAATATTTTGCTGAATTCACACACCTATAATATTTAAATGACACAACTAAGCAAAAAAGGGGATACAAATGAATGACCGCTTGGTATCTGTATATTCAAAATAGTTAGGATAGATATACAGCTACATTCTCTTAATTCATTGAATAAAAGATTTGTTCTAATAGTGTTTGTAAACAGGATACCATGTCTGCATCTTGTATAATGAATAACCACTAAGACAACAATATGCAATGTATTAATTATTGAAATGGTCCTACTAATAGGATTAGAAACTGTCTCATTGCTATATGTTTCTCAATAAAATTATGGGAAAAAAATAATAAATAAAATAAAATTAGATAATAGTAGGGCTGACCAGATCGCTTAGCAGATTAAAATGCCTACTTAAGCTGGCAAAGGGACTGGGGTTTGATCCCAGCGTGCTGTGCCACCCCACCCCAGGGGGTATGCTAAGACAGTGACTGAGACTGAGCAAGGTGGCACGCACCTATAACCCCAAATCTTAAAACAGGAGGATACTATGAGTTTGATCTGTGTAATGAGTCCCTATAGACCCTGTACTAAATACATAAAAAAATAATAAAATTAGATAATAGTGATGTCAACACTAGTAAAAACCACCATACTGTATACTTCATAGTGTCTTTTACTGTTTGTAAATTCTATCTCAACACAGCTGAATAAATCCTATCTCAACACAGAGTGAGTGAGGCAGTGAGGCTCTAACTCTATCCAGATCACTGCGGTTGTTTTGAGTCAGTGTCAGTTCCAACAAAAGTCATATTTGTCAAGAGAGCAGTGGGAAAGAATGACGAAAGGTTGATCAACTGGTACTAAATTAGACAGAAAAAAAGAAATCCTACCATGTTATTTCACAGTAGGTTAACTATAACTAATGATAATGCACCAAGTATATAAAAAAATAGAAGGAAGATCTTGAATATTTTCATCACAAAAGATGATAATGACATTTGGAGAGATAGATATGCTTCCTCTGATTTGAACATAAAGCAATGTATACGATAGGTTTCTTAATGGTGCAGTAAAGAGATAGAAAAAAGAAGCCTTGATTAACTCCAAAGACTCGGGGAGGAACAAGGGCAGATGGGGAAGGTCCTCTGACCTGAGACAAAGAAAACTGAGGCTTGTGTGGACTTTTGTTAGGGGTGGAGTTTGAGGGGGGTGTTTAGAAATATCTGAGGAGCTGGTTGGGGTCTTCCCTGAGGTGGTGGGAAAGGTGAAAGGAAGTTGCACCCTGGGCTGGGTTGGAGAAGAGGGGAGGTGGTCTCTGTGAAGACCTGCTGTTGTTTTAAGGGCTTCAGCCATATTGGATGACCACCATAATAATTCAACAATTCGTACTAGGGCTAGAACCTATCAGTATACATTTATCAATACATCATGTAGCAATCCATAAACTGCATACTATTTATGTGCTGATTTTAAAAATAAAATATAGAAGGGGAAAAATTTGAATCATTATTATGAGTAGCAAGTAGCTCAAATAGGTAATTTTTAAAAATCAGACTTCATCTCAGGAAGAGATCGTGATTCGCTGGAGGAACCTGACTGGGCTGGTGGAAGACCCAGGCTTTGGCAAGTGACCAAGGAGGACCCAGATCTTCCTGGAGCCACCAGAGTGTCTGGTCATGGAATCTGGTCGGGGCATTAGGAGGAGCGGCAGTACCTCTGTTCCCTTGGAAACGCACTGCAGGGAATTCAGTTTACTACTTGCCATTGTAATGATGTGATTGCACGCTGCTCATTGATAATGTGCAAAAACAACCACAAGACAGTATAAACAAACAGCTGGTGAATGAGCTTCTTGCAAAATGCTAAAGGCAAACTTCAAAAAATAATTTTTAAATCAGTTTTTAAAACCTGATGCGGTAATCCCCAATGTGCAGTAGAGCATATGGGGCAGCTCGGAAGTGACAATGACACATTCTGTAAAGTAGCATATTGTCGTTCATGGGAGAAAAACCTGAAGGCAGGGATGGGCCAGAAAGTGGAACCGTGGTTCACTGGCAGGCGCACATGCCCATCGATAATCCAAAATTTTCACGCTTAAAAACACCTTCTGTCCCCCAACACATTTTCACGCAGCATGTAAATTTCAAGTCGCTTCCTCTGAAAATACTTTCCTCCTCCATCCAACAGGAGCTGGCGAGGCTTGCTTGAGGAGCTCAACTCAACCAAAACCTTTGAGCTTCTTGTCTGGGGACTAACTTACAGCACACACCTATCCCCAAGCACTTCGTGAAGAGCTGGCGTGGTGTCTGCAACAACCTGGACCGGGCTTGTGCAACTGGGTCTTTGAAAAACAACAAAAGCACTTCAGTACTTGAAAATTATCAAACCATTATATGGCTGAGAAGTAAACATTTATAAACGCTGCCTACAGTCCTAGAAGTAATGATTGTTAACAAGCTGTCGTAGCCACTTTTCTCTTCACGGACACACGACACCCAACACCCGCAACTTGAAAGTTTATCTTGGCTCAAGGGCTGGCCAGTTGCAGGGCAGGAACGACAAGGCAGAGGAGCAAAGGAGGGGAGCAGCTCTCCTCGCTGCAGCCTGGAAGCCAGAGAAGGAAGGGGCTTCAAATTCCAGTTCTCCTGCCTCAAAGCCTCACTCCTACCCCCCCACTTCCCTTCCCCTTCCTCCTCCCCTTCCCCTCTCCCCCCCACCCCCACCCCCACCCCCGCACCACCACGCCCATCTTAAATAGCAAAAGGCAGAGACCCACGCCCAGCCCCCAGCCCACCTGGTCATGTAACTCCCACTGCCTCCGTCTCTTCCTACTGAGTCTTGTGGGCTCTAGCAGAGGTGGGCATGCTCCCAGCATTTTTTTGTAATTGTCTACAGAACGTGGTTGGCTCTACTATCTGTAATTGTTTTTTTTTTTTTTTTTTTTTTTGAAGTGGGGGGAGTGGGGATACTGGATCGAACTCAGGACCTTGCACTTGACAGGCAGGTGCTTATGCTGCTGAGCTATCTCCCTGGCCCACTTCTTTCTTTCTTGAAAAGAATTTCTATTACATAGAAATATAATTCATGTACCATAAAATTAACCTTTTTTAAAATTTCATCTTTTAAGGTGTAAAATACTGTGCCTTTTAATATAGCCACAGGTTGTACAGCTGTCACCACTCCAATTTAAGATAATTTTCATCACTTCCAAAACGAAAATCATGGTGGTGCCTGCAATCATCCCAACTCTTGGAAGACTGGGGAAAGAGAATTGCAGAGTTCAAGGCCAGCCTGCACTGCATAGACCTTGCCTCAGAAAACAAGACGAACAATCCCTTAGGCTGGAGATACAGCTCAATAGCTCACTAGTAGCACATATGTCTAGCATTTAAGAGAAAGGGAGAGGTGTGGTGGCACATGGCTGTAATCCCAGCACTCCAGAGGCTGAGGCAGGAAGATCGCCATGAGTTGGAGGCCAGCCTGGGCTACAGAAGAAAGCTCAAATCAGCCTACATAGCGAGACCTTGTTGAGAGAGAGAGAGAGAACAAAAAGAGGAAGGAGAGGACCAGGAGTCAAGGAGGGACGGAGCCTACTCTGGTCCCACTGTTCTGAAAGCTGTTGCCATGGGGCAGTGACATCTGTGGTTAACTTCCTCAGCCTACAAGATCTGATTCTGGGACAAAGCCATACATTGGCAACTATACAGAAAAGTCCTTTTTTTTTTATCTTCTTGAAACAGGGTCTCCCTATGCAACTCAGGCTGGAGCCTAGGCTGGTATTAAACTCGCAATGAGCCTCAGACTCCTGAGTGCTGGGATTACAGGCATGCACCACCACACCCAGCTTCAGACAAGAGCCTTTTCCTAGAACCATTGTCATTACATCCACTGATCACTCTAGCTTCTCTTCAACCACTAGACTGTTACCCATATTGACCTGGAGTCATTTTTGTTACACTCAAACAAAATAGTCAAGAGGCTAAGAAAGAGGCAGGCCGTGGTGGCACATGCCTGTAATCTCAACACTTGGGAAGCTGAGGCAGGAGGATCACTGAGTTCAAGGCCAACCTGAATTGCATAGTGAGACCCTGTGTCAAACAGAAAGAAAAAAGAGGCTAAGAAGGGCCTCTGTGCATACGTGGCTTTAAGAACTATTGCAAGGACTCCTACGCACTTATGCCTGTAACCAGAATGTTCATAAAGGACTTTCCAAACTGTACCTCACTACATAGGTCACAAAGACAGCTAGCTATGCACACAAATACACTTGCTTGATATACTGCCTCCGTTAGTGAACTGCCAAACTCCCACCATAAGCCTCTGTGATCAGTATTCTCTAGCGGGAAACTACTCACACTTATCTCCAATTTTCCTTTGAAAAGCCTGGACCCTCTCGGCCTCCCTGAATGCACCCATGGTTGCCATGGCGCACATATTTCACCATACGATGTCCTGTTCCCCATTAAATTCCTTCTTTTGAAGAGGCACTCGCTATTATATAAGTTGCCAAGATCTTTCAATGTGACTGATGATTCTCATGTCTAAAGAAAGCCACAGGCCAATCTTTCCCTCCTTCTCTATTTCAGACTAACTTTCTTATTATTAAGCAATGGTGATTAAATCCATGTTTACTTGAAGCTCAGAATTTCTCTAGGCTGAAGAAAAGAATCTCTGCACTTCTTGTATAATGTAACTCTCTCACACACACACACTCTTCACACACACCATGTAAACAAGTATGAAGTTTTCCCTTTTCTCTCCATCTATAGAAAGAGCCAGTAGTTCTTCCAAGCTGAGTCCTCCTTTGACTGTTAGAGATAATGGAGGAAACTGTGACGTCTTTCCCTGCTCATGGTGGACCAAAAGAGAAAAAGAGCTCCTACTTCACTTTCACTTGCTTTCTCAAGTCTTGTTTCCCCTTTTTCCTCAGAAGGAAAGAGGACTTTGTCATACTAGAAAATTGAAATCTAGAGATGTTCAACTGTTTATCTACAGTTGGAGTAGACATGCGGGGTGAATAAAACCAGGTCATGATAAGAGCTGTTCCTGGGGCAGGGTCGAGGTACAGAGTGTGGGGAGGAGGGGAGGCATGAGCTGAAGGGGAGACAGAAGCAGGCAGGTCAAGTCTAGATGACCCCTAGATAGAGCCCAGCACAAAGCACAGTATCCATGAAGGCACAGCAATCTCCATTCCCAGTGCAAGAAAACCATGGACACAGGAACTTGAGAAGTCTTCGGGTGGCCTCACAGGTAGGCAAAGAACAGCCTCGCAGACTCTAGTGCTCTGCCACCCAAGGTGCAGCCCTCAATCAAGAAGCCCCAGCATTCCTAGGGCACTTGCTGGGCATGCAGAACCTCAGGCTCCACCAGTCAGCTTAGCAGGAACTCTGTCATTTAAACAAATATTAACATGCTCTGAACCAGCCTGAGAGCAAACACAATTCAGTTTTTTAAAACCCAGTAAAATTTCAGCTGAGTTTGAGACCAGGCATCTCTCAAGCTTTAATGCACATAAGAATTAATTGCCTGGGAAGACTGGTCCAGTAGACTGAGGGCTGGGGAAAGGGGAGGAGGTACAAAAGAAGCTCTAGTTTTAGCAAGTAAAAAGGTAATTCTTATTCCAGTTCTAATTGGTTTTCTTTCTGGACAGATGACATGAGGTTTCCCTTGTGTATGCATACAGAATAGTATTTTAAATTGTTGACTAATTTTTTCATGTATTTTCTCTGTTTTTGCTGCTCATTTCCAGAAAATAGGCCATTCTATGCCCATTGCCATTTCACAGGGATATGAGTAGCTAAGAAGCTAGAGGCAACGAGTCTGCTAGAAAAAGACAGACAGGAAAGCAGACAGACCACTTTGTGACTCTAGCTTCCAAAAGCCTAAAATCCTTAGTGGCACAACAGGAGATAAAATATCCCCAAAATTGCCCCACGTGGGGCTACAGGAGGGACAGGAATACAGACAAATGCCACTGAGTCCTGGAGATGGTGGCTCTGTGCCATGATTGCTGCAGGGGGGTGTGGATGCCCCAGAGAGATCCTTCTATCATCAGGAATAGCATGGAACCACTAGGAAAAGCAGGCAACTTAAAGGTGTCAGGCAGAGCAGAACGAGGGGCATCCAGGGGACAACCTCAATAAATTGGCAGGATGAGGACAGTCTTGCCAGCCACCTTCATGGGCAGATGACTTGAAGACCAAATGGCCTTTGTTACCACCACCACCATCATGTTTTGGCATTCATGTCCTCTAAATATATATTGAAACTCAAATAAATGCAATTAGAAGAGACAAGGTATGGAGTACCTGGTAAGTCTCCAGGGATTAAGGACTTGGACTTCCATTGCAATAGACAGTAAGGAACACTAGAGTGTGGAGGGGAAACTGTACTAGCTAGACAGGAAAGCTGGCAGCGATATCCCAAATAGTCCTCCAGTGCAGGCCCTTCTCAGGGTGCCTCCTGGGCAGCAGCCCCTCTTGCCACTACCTCCAGCTTTCCTTCTTAGAGTCCTCAGTTTTCTTCCCAAACACACTATTTTCTTTGTTCACCTCAAAATTGCCCTTGGTGGTCAGGAGCAAACAAGTCTATAGAGCCCAAACAACAATGAAGAAAACAGCAAATCTCCCTTGGGTCCACTTTCACCTAAGGAAGGCAGAACCTAATTTTTTTAGTACCTAAATATTTTTAAATACATTGCTTCTCCTTCCTTCCCTAGATATAGACTGGACATGTGTATGTCTTCTGGGTGAGGCCAGCCTTGAACCCAGAAGTAATACTTCCATACTGACAAAAGATGAATTTTCACAGCTAGCACTCAAGAATTCTTACCAATTAGTTCTTCTCTTGAGATCAAACTGAGATATGATAGCTTTAGGGAAAAATACCAGTTAATGATAAGAGAATGCTAAGGTCTAGATATTTGTCCCCTCCAAAACTCATGTTGAAACTTAATCCTCAGTATCCTATATTGATGGTATTTGGAGATGGGGATTTTGGGAGGTAGTAAGAATTCGATGAGGTAGCTGGACATGATGGTGCATGCCCGTAATCCAAGTACTTGGGAGGCTAAGGCATGAGAATCATGAGTTTGAGACCAGCCTTGGCTCTAAGATGAGCTCATGGCCAGCCAGATCTGGCATAGCAAGACTTTGTCTCAAAAAAGAAAAAAAAAGAAAAAAAAAAAAAGAATTTAATGAGGTCGTGAAGACACAATATAGTTTAGATCTAAAATATCACCCAAAAGTCTCATGTGTTCAGAAACATGGATTTTGGAGAGCTGTATTCATTGATGGATCAGTCCATCGATTAGTTCACAGTTAGGCATGTTGTTTTGAAGTAGAGCCTGGTGAGAGGTCAGCCACTTGGAACACAACCAGAAAGGTGTATTCTTCTCCCTCTGCTTCCTGACTGGCCTGAGCTGACCAGCTTTCATCTGTCACATCCTTCCACCATCCCATTTCTGCTTTGGAGCCAGACAACCAGACATGGACTGAACCTGCCAAAACTGTGAGCCTAAGTAAACCTTTCCTTCTTTAAGTTATAGATGTTAGGTATTTCGTCCCAGTGACAGAAAAGTTAGTAATATGGAGTGGGTCCCTCATTATAGTGTTGCAGGCAGCTAAATTAGATAGAAATATTATAGGCAGTTAGACAGGGCTGGGCCTACATACTTTCCTAGGAATGGGCATCAGGGATTGATACTCTAAATAGGCAACAATCACTTGAAAGCCAGAATCACTGACCCAACTCCTACAGGAAAAGCCCAGTTCTGTATTCATGCCCACTTGCTATAAGACTCGCTTACCCATTTGATGCTGGATTTAATCAATTTTACTTGAGCAATTGTGCTTGTAATCTTACTGACTGACCATAGTTTTGTCCCGCCTCATGCCCACCTAAGCAAGTTCCCATATTCTCTACCTTAGACCTGACTCACTTCATGGTTTTACTCTATAAAAATGCCTGAAAGAGACAGATTCAGGGACAACTCACTTGGATCCCCCTTCTGTCCCTCTCTTGGATAGGAGCTTGCTTTTCCCCAATAAACATATTCTGCCCTTAACCTCTGTTGCTCCTAAAACTCGTTCTTCAATTTTAGGGCACATGAACTCGGCCCAGGTATCTTTCAGGTTGAGAGTTTCATTCCCCTACATCAATAGCATTAGTGACTTCAGAGGAAGAGAGAACCAAGGTAGCAAGCTTGCTCCACCCCCCCCATGTGACTCCTTGTACCATTATAGGATGCTGCAGAGAGTTCCTACCTGCAAGAAGCTTTTCACCAGATGTGACTCCTTGACTTTAGACTTCTCGACGCCTGAAATGTATGAAACAAACTTCTTTTCTTTGCAATTTACTCAGTGTTTGGTATTTAGTTACAGGAACAGAAAATCAGTTAAGATTGATAGTGTTCTCATTTCTGCCTTTTATCCTCCTCAGTGATGAAGTTCAGTTTTCCAAAGGATTAAGGTACTTGCGAAATGTCTACACTCAAAGGAAGAATTCCTCGCACAGCATTTGCCCTGTAATAGGTTGTGAAGTAACGAATATAAGTGTGCTTAAATAAGTTTCTGGGAGTAACAAATACCTAGGGGAGGTAATTCTCCTGCCCTCAGCTTCCTTCTTCCTGGAATGAGCACTGGACTGAGGTGGAGACATGCCCAGGGTAAAAGAAAAATCCCACACATTTTCTAGCCTGTTATTGCTGTGCAAGAACTTCTCCCACTCAATCCAAATACACAGCAGGGTCTGGCCTTGTGCCCGTCCCACATCTCCACACCTGCCATGAGCCTCTCTGGCAGCCTGCCCCAGAGCTCCCTGAGGAGCAGCATCAAGAGGTTGGTTCCTCTCTCCTCCAAACCCAGAAAGGAAGTGGAACAAGCTGTCTGAAGGTGGGCACAAACAATTAACATAAGTGACTCAAATGACAACCACCGCCTCTGCCTGCTCCCCACTTCCTCTTCCTTTCCGTCATTTCTGAGAGGGAACTGCGGGTGCCTCAAGCATTTCCAACCCTCTTGCTTTGGCTGTGGTGTTCATGTGATGGTGAGAGAGAGAGAGAGAGAGAGAGAGAGAGACAGAGACAGAGAGACAGAGACAGAGACAGAGAGACAGAGACAGAGACAGAGACAGAGAATACAGAGCTAGAAGACACTACCAGACAGGAAAATGGGAGGTGATCACCCAGCCCGTGGCTCTGGCAGCTCAATTCTTTCTTCTAGTTCCTAGAGTTTGGGCTTCATAAAGTGTCACTGTGTATCACACCAGCACCCCAGGTGTCCATCATAGCTGAACTGGTTTTTACTTGCATTGTCTATCTAATGAGATAAGGTGTCCTGGACACCAGGGATCTTTTGTATTTAGCTATTTGTAACTCCTGCTCTTTGTGGAGTTACAAGTCATTAAGCAGGTAATTCAAATGTCAGCTAAATGAATTTTTAAAAACTGCATTATCATGCAGTATCCTCAAAGAGCATGCACTTCATAGTAAAAGTGGTAAGAAGTTAGGTTTGATATTCTACATACACACAAATTCCCAGATAGGCAAATACTGAACATTTTTGTTGTCCATAAGACAGCAAAAGAAATAGAATATTCTTTTATAAATAGACATGGCATCTTATGCAGAACATATAGCAGAAGAATAAAAACATTTCACATATATGAATGACTTTTAAAACGTATGTAATGTGGGCTGGTGAGATGGCTCAGTGGTCTAAAGCACCTACTTAGAACAAGCTAAGCTACGCAAAAGCACAGGGACCACGGTTCAATCCCCAGCACCACATGGCAGCCAGCCCCACCCCCTGGTGGGCTGAGCTGGCCACGCACACACAAAATAAATAAATATTAAATAAATAAAAAAAATAAAACCTATGTAATGTTATAGGGGATGGATTTAATTGTAGGAGGTTTCCTAAACAGACAGAGGATATAGCACATGTTTCCTTGTGGAATCCAGCAGGTTTTGTGGCAAGCGAGTGAGAGAAAGGGTTTTTGAAACATTAGAAGACTACCAAAAGTCAGGAAACACAAAAGGAAAAGGCAGGGTGGCCCAGGTGAGGGAGGACCAGGTACATACTGAGTAGAAGAATGGGGTTGCTACAATCTTGGAGAGGGTGAGGAAAATGATAAAGTCAGAGTATATTTCAGGACTGCCACAATAAAATACAGGGTGGCCCACACAACTGGAATGTATCGTTTCACGGGTCTTGAGGCACGAAGTCCACAATCAAGATGTTGAGTGTGTTGGTTCTTGCTGACCGCTATGAGGGCAGTATCAGTCCTAGTCCTCTCTTGCTCTCTCTTTGGTTTGCAGATGTCCACCTTCACCTCCCTTGTAGGGATCTCCCTGTCTATATGTCTGGCTATGAATTTCCCTGTTTGGGGCTGGGAATACAGCTCAACAGTAGAATGCCCGCCCAGCACACACAAGGCCCTGAGCTCCACCCCCAACCCACCAAACCAAACCAATCTTCCTGTTAGGCCTAAGGTACCCTCTATTTTCTTCACTAACCTGATTATCTCTTCAAAGACCCTATCTCCAAATAAGATCACATCTGAGATACTAGGGATTTGAAGGGCAACATATAAGTTTGGCACAGTAGTGTACACCTGTAATTGCTCGAGCCTCAGCCCGAGCGTCAGAGGTTCAAGGCCAATGCAGCAATTTAGAAGACTCTGTTTCAAAATAAAACATACACACAAAATCCCAGCACTCAGCAGGCAGAGGCAGGATCCTGTTGAGTTCAAGGCCAGCCTAAACTATATACCCCAAGATCTTCATTCAAAAAAATAAATAAATACATACGTAAAACAAATGAATAGGACAGATAGGACTGGGGATACAGCTCAATGGTATGGAACCTCTGGCTTCATTCCCAACCATAAAAGAGAGCAAGGGCTAGAGCTGGGTGGGTGGATTGGGGATTTACCGTATGCATTTTGAGGAGGATGCAGTTCGGTCTATGACACAGGTGCCCTCTCAACACTCTGACACGAGGATGTGATAGTGGCCTGGATCAAATTCTATTCTCCAACAAAAAGTTTTCTTTCTTTCTTTCCTTTTCTTCTTCTTTTCTTTTTTTCATCCACACCACCATCACTCTTGCCCAAAATCTCCTGTGATGTTTATGGTTGCCAGAAGCAAGGCACTTTGGTGGTGTTTATCTCTGTGGAATCTCCTGTAGGATCTTTAAAAATGAGTTGTTTCCACCCTTATGGTCATTTGGACTCTCACAGAGGTTAAAAATGTTAGACATGAAAATCCTGTCTTGCTTGCAGCCAGAGTGTGGCAGGTGGTACAACCTTGGCTAACGGTGCTGAAGGCAGCTGAGTTAGATAGAAATATTGTGTTAGAGACAGTCAGACAGGGCTAGGTCCTCAGGGAGCAGTATGGAGGACAAGATATCTTGCAACTGTGGAAGACACCTTGCAAAGACACCTTGCACAGACCCCTCGGCAGTGGACCAGACCTCAAGACAAAAGATCAAACAAATGCACCCCCATGATTCCCTAGAGATGGGCACCAGGGATTGATATTCTAAATAGGTACGATCAGATCACCGTGAAAAAGCCAGGAAGACTCATTGACCCAACCCCCTATGAAAAGAGCCCCTGTTGTGTATTCATGCCTTGTTGACTTGCTACTCACTGCTTTCCAATTTGATCCTTATTTAATCCATTTTAACTGAGCAATTCTGCTTGTAATCATACTGGTTGACCATAGTTTTGTCCTGCCTCATGCCCACCTTGTGATTTCCCAATTTTTTCCACCTTAGAGCTGCCTCCTGTTGTGGTTTATCCCAATAAAAATCCTTAGAAAAGGCAAGGTCCTTGGGAACCCACTCCAGTCCCCTTCTGTTTCGCTTTCACACAGAAGCTGTCTTTCCCCCATAAACATACTCTGCTCTTAACCTGGTCAGGTTTTTTCAGTAGCGGTGATCAAGGCATAGCGGAGAAGCAGAAACAAGGGGGAGGGGAAGCCTTTCTTAATTCTGAAGACAAGGAGAGGACCAAGGGCGGGAAGATGGGCGGATCCTTAGACTTCAGAGACAGAATGAGACTTTGTGAGCTTTCACTAGGGGTGGAGATTGAGGGGCAGGTTCAGTGACTCCCAAGGAGCTGACTGGAGGCTCCCTAGTGTGGGCAGGAAAGGCAAAAGGAAGTTGTATCCAGGGCTGGAGTGGGGAAGGAGGAGGAAGTGGTCATTGGGAAGATAAGCTGTTGTTTTGGGGATTCAGCCATGTTGGATCAGGGTCATGATAATTTAGCAGCTTGGACTCAGGCCATAACCTATTAAACCTCTATTGTTCCTCAAATTCATTCTTTGGTGAGAACATGAGCCCACCCCAGATGTCTAGCAGGGTAGGAGTTTCTTTCCCTGTATCAATGAGACCTGACGGGGCTTCTGCTGCAAATCTTTGGCAAAGCACATCCTTCTCAAGAGCTGAGAGAGGCAGATGGCAACACCCTTCAATACCTGCTCTGGACATAAACTGGATGCATGGCTGGGCACTTCCAAGTGATTCTAAACCTACAAAGGGAGATGCAAATAGAACACTGAGAAGAGCAGAGCAAGAAACAAAAATAAGCATCTAGAGATGAGGAAATTACCATGATGCATTTCGGTGGACCTTACATGCAGACACAAGTATCTTTATAAGAAGACAAGGGAGATTTGACTAGAGAAGTAGGAGAAATGATGATGGAAGACAGAGGTGGAACATTCAGAGAAGTACTCCTGAACCTAAGAAAGCAGATGGTCTCCAGAAGGTAAAACAGACAAAAAATAGTTCCTCCCCTAGAGCTTACACAAACATACACACAAGCAAAAAAAAAAAAAAAAGGTTCTCCCTCCAAATGAGTTTGGTACAGGAAAATAATGCATACTTCTGGCCTCTGAAACTGTAAAAGATAAAGTTGTTTTAGTTTAAAACAAGTTTGTGGCGATTTCTCGGCAGCAACAGGAAGTTAGTACAGACTAACACCTAACCTCCAGGAACACCCCACCCTGGGATTTCTGGTGAGATGATGTCATTTTCTAAACACTTTTTTTAAAGCTACTTACAGAAAGTCTTGTTACTTGAATCCTGATGCATCTTAAATAGTACTTTTAGCACAGTTGATAACAGTTTTTGTAGGAATATCGGGATAAGGGTTCCACTGCTAACAAAATGGAACTTTTAAAGAATAGAGGCTGGTAGGGCAACTGTATTACAAGACCTTTGCTAAGAACTAGGCCTCTTTTATTTAGCATATTACCTCCCAGTCTTGAAAAATAGAGATAAAATAAGTAGCAATTTCTTTAAATGACCAGCAAATTATGTCTTATCGTTCTGCTGTTCCCACGATGTTATCCTTGTTACTTGAATCCTGATGCATCTTAAACATCCACGATGTTATCCTTGGGGCCCAGGATGACTTTCCATCATTCCAGCTGTAATCTGGCCTACGTGGGGAGGGGGAAGGCTCTCAGACAGGCACACACAGGAGCTGACCTCCTCCTCAGTGGCATGGTTAGAACTAGGTCCCTGGGCCACACCTAGCTTCCAGGGAAGCTAGAAATCTGTATTCCAATTAGAAGCTAGAAAAAATAAAAACAGGGGCTGGTAAGATGGCTCAGTAGTCTAAAGCACCTACTTAAAACAAGCTTAGCAAAACACAGGGACCACGGTTCAATCCCCCAGCACCACATGCCAGCCAGCCCCGCCCCCT
>NW_004524725.1:679883-694477 GCF_000260255.1 Octodon degus
TAAAAGAAAAAATAAAAACAGAGAAAATACATTAATACATTTTAGGGACAAAAAAAATTGTCTCTTTCAGTTCTGTTTCAGGAAAGATAATATAAGAAAGTTAAATCAAGAAGCTGGGCATGGTGGCTCATGCCTGTAATCGCAGCACTGGGGAAGCTGACACGGTACAATCACTTCGAGTCTGAGCTGCATAGACAGACCCTGTACCAAATAAGTCAATAAAAGATTATTTTTAAAAATCATGGAAGCCCTTTTGGCCGGAACCATTATCTTCCGTAATTTGCCAAAATGACTAATACAAAGGGCAAGAGAAGGGGAACTTGGTATATGTTCTCCAGGTCTTTTAGAAAACATGGGGTTGTTCCTTTGGCTACATACATGCAAATCTACAAAAAGGGTGATATTGTAGACATCAGGAGAATGGGTACTGTGCAAAAAGGCATGCCTCACAAATGTTGCCATGGCAAAATGGGCAGAGTCTACAGTGTTACCCAGCATGCTGTTGGCATTGTTGTAAACAAGCAAGTTAAGGGCAAGATACTTGCCAAGAGGATTAATGTGCGTATCAAGCATATTAAACACTCAAAAAGTCGTGACAGCTTCCTGAAACGTATCAAGGATAATGATCAGAAAAAGAAGGAAGCCAAAGAGAAAGGTACCTGGGTTCAGCTGAAGCTCCAGCCTGCCCCGCCCAGAGAAGCACACTTTGTGAGGACCAATGGGAAGGAACCTGTTGGAACCTGTTCCCTATGAATTCATGGCATAAACTGGGGACGTTGCTCTGCCATTCAGCACCTAATTGGCAGCTTAAGTGTTCTAAGTCCTATGTAAAAATAAAATCATCCTGTGTTGTAAGGGTGGTTTTCTTAGTTGAACAGGTATGTGGTGCCTTCTTACCTCAAAAATATTTGCAGCAGGGCTAGTGAGATGGCTCAGCGGTCTAGAGCACCTATTTAAAACAAGCTTAGCTAAAGCACAGGGACCGCGGTTCAATCCCCCAGCACCACATGCCAGCCGCCCCGCCCCCTGGTGGGCTGAGCTGGCCACACACACACACAGACACACAGACACAGACACACACACACACACACACACACACACATAAATAAAATTTAAAAAAAAAAGAAATATTTGCAGCAGATTTTCACTCTACCTAGTAATTGTGTCTAGTCTTTGCTCTTCGGTGTTCTTCTTGCTGAAAGATATTGCTGAGGTATTGTGCAGGTGTATACCCCAATATTCAAATATTTGTAAAATATTTATATTGGCTTGAAGGTCCTTTAAATCACCATGGGGAAAAGATGTATAAAATAAATAGAAGTCACTTCAGAACCAAATGTTAAGTCCATTTCAGTTAAATAAAATGTTTAAAGCAAAAAAAAAGAAAAGGAAGCGTCAGCATCTTAGTACAAAGGCCTGACGTGGGCTGTGTGCTAATGAAACAATTAGTTCTAGGCCTTTACCTGTTAAAGCTGCTGTATTTTAAGATTACTATTATTGGTGACAGCATTACCTATGCTACACAAGAGAGACACAAATGGCGGCACCCTCTCCCCTGGCCTCTCTTACACCTAGGGCGAACCTCTTTGGAACGTTTATGCTCATGGAAAGCACTTTGAAACAGCACATAGTTCTAACAGGAAGCAAAACACTCTTCCTTACAAAAAGACGCAGGCTCTCTGGGGGAATTCCCAAGGCTTCTGGATTTCTTCCTCCTGTGAGTTAGGCTGAAAACTCCCTCAGCCCTCGCTGACAAAGCTGGGTATCTCGTTGCTGCACTCAGTGCTCAATGCATGCTGGAGTCGCTCGCTGCAGGGAAGGCACTCAGCAGATGAGAAGCCATTTTCCAAGGCGCCCTGCACTTGGCGGGGCTATCTGGGACTCCAGCGAACGCCGGTTGCCATGGCACTGCTTTAAATTGTGCCTGTGCTGAAGCATCTTATTGCCCTGTCACATGCTACTCCCAAATGCTGAGACTCACCATTCTATTTGCTGACTGATACTTGAGCTCTGCACCAGCTACATCACCCAGAAGGCAAATCCATGGGAAATCTAAGCTCCCACCCCCCTCCCAGCTTATCATAAACTTGGGGTTGCAAACAAGAGACCCAGGTGCCGCTCCCAGTATTTCACTGAGCACCTCCTGCAAATGCTAAAAACTGTGCCTTGGACTCTCACCTACATACACAGTGAGGGCGTTGGAATGGAATGTCTCCAAGGTCTGCTCCTGATGTAACCTGCGCTGGTTCCTGCGTGCTGTTTTGCAGAGAGGCGCTTCAGAGAACCAACATCAAAGGGCGAGTGAGGCAATTTCTGTAAGCCATTGCATAGACCTCCCTCCCCTGCTGCTTGTTTCTGAAACTCCTCTCCAGCACCTCAGGCTGTTAGGGATCCATTTTGAGTTAATTCCCTGGTAGGATGCCACTTGTCAAAAGGTCCCTTCTGATGTACTAAGGGGACTGTTTAGGGCTCAGGTTGAATCATTATTTACCTGGAAAATACTTTCTTCTCAGCATAGCCCCTGGTTCAGTGCTCTGGGTTTTGGTTCTAAAGATAGCATGTCCTCTGAAGAGAAGAGGCTCTAACAAGAGAAAGACACACATGTGGGGCAGGCCTCTGGGCCTGTTTTACAGAGCAGCATCTCATGGGACAGAGAGACACGGAGAATCAGTTCTTGTATCTGGTCTCACTAGCTAGGATACAAATAAGATCATCTTTTCATTTGTGCTTGCATTGCCCTGACTACTAGTACACACTAGCTGCAGAAGTGCAGTTCCCACCTTTAAATTCTCCTTCCCACTGAAGTATAGGGCTTCAGTGATAACTACCATCTTGATAATGAAGTGTGCCCCTCAGTTTACTGATAGAAAGTAAGAAATAACTCTTGGCAGACTTCATGGAAAAGGTTAAACACTGGCCAACTCTTTTTTTTTTTTTGAGACAGGATCTCACTACGCGGTTGTAGCCAGCCTTGTGCTCACTTTTTAGGTCCCCAGGCTGGTCTTGAACTTGCAGCAATCTTTCTGTCTCAACCTCCCCAGTTTTGGGTTTCCAGGCATGCACCACCCTGCCCAGTTCCAGGGCGGCACAGCAGGCCAGCTTAGTATGCCCAGCAGGGATTGAACCCGGGTACGTGTGCATGCAAGGTGGGTGCTTATGCCTCTGAGCTATCTCCCCAGCCCCCGGCCAACTCTTCAAGAAGAGATACTGGATCAAATGATGATGGTTTTCAGGGAAGATATGACAAAGATATCCAATTCCACATTGAGAAGGTGACAGAGCCTCCCCACCGAGCCTTCAACTGGAGCACCTGTTCACTTATTCATTCTTTTCTTTCTGAAACTCACCATATTGCCACATTAACCTTAAACTCATGATGATTCAACAGATCATGATGGTGTTCAGTTTTAATTCCAAGAGTACAGTCAGAAGCAATGGAGCTGAGGCAGTCATTCCCTTTCACCATTTATTTTTTTTTTATTTTATTTTTGTGTGTGTGTGTGTGTGTGTGTGTGTGTGTGTGTGGCCAGCTCAGCCCACCAGGGGGCGGGGCTGGCTGGCATGTGGTGCTGGAGGATTGAACTGCAGTCCCTATGCTTTGCTAAGCTTGTTCTAAGTAGGTGCTTTAGACCACTGAGCCATCTCTCCAGCCCCATCACCCATTTAATTTTAAAGGGCAGTCTAGAGCCATTCCTTCTTCCACTGTCCTAAGAGAGATAGAAAATCATATAACCAAAGCCAGTGACCTATGATGCTCTGTTAGAATACCATACATGTATGCTGGATCTCCTAGCCTGACCTTCGGTCACTTTTACCCTACCTAAACCTTACTGAATGTTCATGAATAGGCACTACATGTCATGCATGTAACTGAAATCAGAGTGAATTCTGGAAAAAGCACGTGTGCCAAGAGCACCTGAGATACCTCAGCACCCTGTCAATCATTCCTGTCAGTCATACCTAGAGATTCAAGCGAGGCACAGGGGTAGAGGCACAGTCTTTAAGTTCTAAAAGGCTGATCGATCTGGGGGCTGCTACTGTGTGCAATGCACTGTGTTCTGGGTGCAGTGCTTTCACTTTCCTGTCACCCCAGCACCACTTTTCCATTTTTGCCATATGTTTGTCAGCAAGGACTTGCCCTGGGCACAACTCCCCCGATCTTCAATAAATGTAGCTGTTTCCCATTTGCCATTCAGTGTGTGTTTGCAATTCGACACCCAAACAAAAAAGCCTGGATTATACCTGCTAAATCCACCACACAGTGATAGTGTAGATGCTAAATTAGTTATAAATATTTAGGTGGTTAGACAGGCACAGGAGACCATTGTGGCTGGAGGCCAGGCTTCAAGAAAAGGGAGGGACTGCACCCACACACTTCCCCTAGGGATGAACAGCAGTGAGTAGCATTCTTATGTATGTGTTGCTAAAGGGAACACAGTGAGTGTTATTCCAAATAGCACCAATCACTTTGGATGGGAACTAAAAGCTCCCTAGTCCATTCCTTCTCAGAAAATTCTTGCGCATTCCTTGTAGGCTTGCTATATGGTTTGCTTCCCCAGCTGATCCACATTTAACCAACATTACCTAATCAACTATACTTATTGTAATTTTATTGGTTCGCCACACTTTTGTACTACCTTACGCCCACCTTGTGATTTCCTCTTGGGTCAATGTTACCTAAGCAATCCAATTTATAGTCTTATTCATTGACTATAGTTTTGTTTTACCTTCAGTCAGCCTCATGTCATGTGTGGCTTTGCTCAATAAACACCCTGGAGAGGTGGAGTCAAGAGACAACCCACTATCTGAGCCTCCTCCTATCTCTCTTAGAGAGAAGCTTTCTTTCTCTCAATAAATTTTTCTGGGCCAGCGAGATAGCTCAGTGGACTAAGCGCTTGCTTAGGCAAGCTCAGGGACCAGGGTTCGATCCCTAGCACCACATGCCAAGCTGGCCCCACCCCAGGGCACACTGAACCAGTCAACAGAGACCAGGCATGGTGGTGCATGCTAGTAATCCCAGAGCTGGGGAGGCTGAAAACAGGAGGATCACTAAGAGTCCGAGCTGCATGGTGAGACCCTGCACCAAATAAATAAATAAATATTTCCTACTCTTGACCTCGATTGTTCCTAGAATTCATTCCCTGATTTTAGAGAACTCAAACTCAGCATTTCAGACTGCTAGCAAGTTGAGAGTTACAGTATTTCCCTTGTATTATTTAGAGGCCCTTACACCAGCCTTATATCATATGCCCCATATCAGCAACACCAGCGCTCTTGGAGGATGAGCCAAGAGAATGGGATGTCCAAGTCCAGCCAAGGCCACTGACGTATTTGTCAAGACTCAGCCTCAAACTAAAAAATAAAAAAGGATTGAGGAGGGGCCAGGGAGATGGCTCAGTAGAATAAGCGCTTTCCTGGTAAGCACAACAGCCTGAGTTCAATCCCTGGTTCCACAAAAAAAAAAAAAGGATTGAGGATGTAGTTTTGTGCAAAGGCTCTCCACCCACAAAGCAGATAGATAAATAAATAAGTAAATAAATAATGTTATGTACAACGTGCCAACTCTTCATGATGGATATAATCATTGTGGACTGCAAATATGTACTACTAAAATTAAAATGTGAAAACTAATTCATGATCCTCCTGCCTCAAACTCCCAAGTAGCAAAACCTATAAGTGTGCAGCACCTTACCAATATATTGTTAGGTCCTCCAATTAGGCACCCTCCAAGCTGAAG
Source organism: Octodon degus (assembly GCF_000260255.1). Lineage (NCBI taxonomy): Eukaryota > Metazoa > Chordata > Mammalia > Rodentia > Octodontidae > Octodon > Octodon degus. The sequence goes on from NW_004524725.1 coordinate 685,621, forward strand.
AGAAAAAAATTAGACAGAACAGTGTGTTCAAGCAGGAAAGTCCCCCTCACTCAACCTCAGAAGCGAAAATAAGTTTGTTTATCAGGATGGCTCCCAGGCCTGGTTCTCAAGCTTATTGAAAAACCCTGTGAATTTACAGAATGACATGCTGTAATTCATCTGAATACTGCTCTTATGCTGTATTTCCCTCTCCCTCAAGGGGAGCCAGACCTACCCACGGCCCCTGAGAACCTTAGAATTTTCCATATTCCTCAGTGAACCTCCCCCTCCCAGACCTAGGCTAGTGCATAAAGCTGGCTGTCTTCCTTCATTCATAGTCAACGGCCTTCTCACCCTGACCGCATCGCACCCAGCCTGAACTAAAGATATTGCTGTTTGCTTCAATTTTGCCTGGCCTGGTGGTCTCAGTCACTCCTCAGGGTCTAGTCAGACATATATGTTCTGTTTTTTATAAACAGCCGAAATTAAGAATTAGAGAAAAGAATAATTATGTGCCCTTTCAGTGTCATAATGGAATATCCTGTATTAGGCTCACCCACACATTCCTCTGGAGAATGTAACATGGTTTGACTTGTTTATTATTATTAGAGCCCAAATTCTATGAAGATTTCCATTTAATAGAAAAGATAGCCTCTAAGAACTTGGATTGCTTCCTGTTAAGGCATTCACTAGGTTTCCTGTACTTCTAACCCAGCTAATTTCATTTAGCATGCCTTCTTTGACACTATATAAACTTTTTTTTTTTTTTTTTTAACGGAACCAGGGATTGAACTTAGGCCCTTGTGCTTGCCAGGGAAGCGCTTATTGTGCTGAGCCATCTCCCTGGCCCCTAAATTTTTATTTGTTGAATTCTTTTAGCACCAGCTTTATTATCTTGCTGGCTTCTTGACTAAATGAGTTAAATAAAGTTTAATAACTGCTTACCACATATTTGATAAAAGCCATGTGTAACTCTTGGAAAATTATCCTTAGCAATGATTACAAATGTTGCACTCTATTCTAGTTGCTATGACAAAATACCATAGACTGAGTAGCTTATAAATAACAGAAATGTATTTTTCACAGATCTAGAGACAAGCAAGTCCAAATAATGGTAGGGTAATAGATACCTAGTGGAAGCCTGCTCATCAGTTCACAGACAGCTTTACAAGGGGGAAGGGGTGGAGGGACTCTGTGGGCTTCCTGGGGGCTCTATCCCCTTTTGTGTCATGTTCTAATTACTTTTCCTAAGTTCCCAGTTCCTAATACCATCATCCTGGACATCAGGATTTCAACACATCTGTATTGGGAGGGTACAAACATTTAGTCTTTTTTTTTTTTTTTTAAATTTTTGAGACAGGTCTGTCTAGGTAGCTCAGGTTGGCCTTAGATTCACTGTGTAGTCCACACTGGCCTCAAACCCAGAGTGATCCCCTGCCTCATGCTCCCAAGTGCTGGGATTACAGGTGTGCACCAGACCAAACACTTAGTCTATAACAATGGGCAAAGTGCTGTGTTAGAACAGGGAACACAATAGACAAGAAGATAGACAAAGTCTGTTCCTGAAGGCACAGAAATTGCTAATAAATAATAATTGCTAGGGTCGAAGAGATAACTCAATGGTCTAAGCACCTGCCCAGCAAGTGCAAGGTCCTGAATTCAATCCCTGATACCAACAAAATAAAGATTGCTAATTGTTATAATGTGTTCTCCATATGTCCCCCCCAAAAAACTCATGCAATCATCGGGGTGGGCTTCTAGAGTTTGTGATTGATTCATGATTGAATGTTAGGATTCAAGGTGTGAGTGCTATAGTCACAACAGATAGCCTGCAAACAATATAAGGAACAGAAAGGGACTTGTCTCTCTGTCTTTCTGTCTCTCTCTGCTTCTGTGTCTCTGTCTCTCTCTCTCTCCCTCTCTTCCTCCTTCTCTCCCTCATCCTTCCTTCTCCCTTCCTCTTTGCTTGCCTTTACTGTCTTCCACTGCCATGAACTATTGTGCTCTGCCGTGAGCCACCCTGCCTTGAAGCTAGCCAATTATGGGCCAAAACCTCTATAACCCATGAACGAAATAAACCTGTCCCCTTTTAACCTTGAGTGTTGGAATATTTTTGTTTCAGCATCAAGAAAAGTTACTAAGACACTAATGGATAATGATTTAGGGCAACAGTACTATGATAGAGATTAATAGAGTAGGTGGTCAAAGAAAGCCTCTCTGAGCAGATAACAGTAAGCTGAGATACCAGACACAAAGGAGGCGAAAGCTAAAAGGAGGGAGAATGATGTGCACAAAGGTCCTGCCATGGGCCATGGCTAGAGCATTCAGGAATTAGACTAGGATGGTTAGGGTGGACTTGATCAAAGGAAAGATGGCATGAGGCAGGGTCAAGCAGGTTAGTGTGGAATTTAAAATTTGATGTCAAGACACCTACAATCCTAGTACTCTGGGGGACTGAGGCAGGAGGATAGCAAGTTTACAACTTAGATAGATCCTGTCTCAAAATCTAAATAGTAAGTTAGAAAATTAAAAAGACCTAGAGAGGGGCAGGGAGATGGCTCAGTGCAATAAGCGCTCCCCTGGCAAGCGCAAGGGTCTGAGTTCAATCCCCAGTTTCAAAAAAAAAAAAAAAGACCTAGAGATGAACTGGTCATGATGGTGCATTCCTGTAAATCCCAGCACTCAGTAGGCTGAGGTAGAAGGATTGCCACAAGCTCAAGGCCAACCCGGACCACACAGTGAGCACAAGGTCAGCCTTAACTACATAGGGAGACTCTACTCAAAACAAACAAATAAACCAAAAAATGGCATGGGGATATACGCCTTCAGTGCAAGGCTTATGGGTTCAATCTCCAGGAATACTAAAAAACAAAACAATTTTAAAGAATTTAATGACAAAATGAACAAGACTTGCCATTTATTTAGAACTAATGAAGATAGGAACTTTTCACCAGCTAGAAGGCAGGTAACTCAGCATCTTAATTAATATATGAATTTATTGCTTTTCTTTTAGCTTTCGTAATACTAACATCTGATAGATCATGGTGCACTTCTTTAAAAAAATGACTTTAGTACAATACTAGTAACTAAATAAATTAACAGATTTATCCATATTCATTACTATATATATTCTTCTTTTCTGTTTCGGTATTACACCACATATGTCATGTCTTCTTAGAACAATATTCTCCAGTCTGTGACATTTTCTGTCCTTATTTAATTTTCCTTGACCTTGATACTCTTGGAGAGTGCCAGGTATTATACAGAATGTTCTCCCATCTGAATTCATTATGGATTTGGTGGAAGAAAACAGCAGAGATTATATAAGAAGTATATTATATTCTGTCTCCCCCCCGCCTTGTGACATTGTCTTTTAACACAGACATGACTTTATTTTAGTTGAGTGTCTTGTGACACTCAGGGGAGGGGAATTTTGTGATTTGCAGGACAAGTAGATTCATGATACTAATGTGGGAGAGAAGGATTTCATGATGTTCTGCAGAGGAGGGAAAACATGGTTATAAGGGAGCAAATCCAAAAGGCTTGCTTCAGTTAAGGATGTTGAAACACATCAAACAGGACACAGTGTTCAGCAAAATCTTAATGAGCTGGGGTTTTGCTGAGGCTTAACTTTTTCTCTAACAGTTCAAGTAGTGTGAAGCTCTATTACTTGGATTTTTTTTCTTCATTAGTCATATGGTCAGGCATGATTACATTTTAAATTATTTCAAGACCGGGGTGACAAAGAGTTTTAGGCTGGAGACTTGCAGTCCAGGGAAAGAGCATGTTGAGAGATACAGAGCTGGTGCAGTAGCAACTTCCTGTAGTCCCAGCTACCCTGAGAGCTGAGCAGGAGGATTATTGAGCTCAAGAGTTAGAGGCCAGTCTCAGAAACTATTATGGTATAAGTCTAGAATACCTCAAAGTCTCATGTTCAACAGTGGAGCTTCTGGAAAGTGAAGGAATCATGCGAGCATGACCTAGAAGATTATGTTCTTGTTTCTGGCTCCATCTCTCTCTGTCTCTCTTTCTGTCTCTCTCTCTCTCTTTCTGTCTGTCTCTGTCTCTGTCTCTCTGTGTCTCTCTCTCTGTCTCTCTCTCTGTCTTCTGTCTGTCTCTGTCTCTGTCTCTCTGTCTCTGTCTCTCTCTCTCTGTCTCTCTCTGTCTGTCTCTGTCTCCCTCTGTCTCTCTCTGTCTCTCTCTCTGTCTGTCTCTGTCTCTTTCTGTCTGTCTCTTTCTCTGTCTCCCTCTGTCTCTGTCTCTCTGTCTCTGTCTCTCTGTCCCTGTCTCTCTGTCTGTCTCTGTCTCTCTCTCTGTGTGTCTCTGTCTCTCTCTGTTTCTCTCTGTCTCTCTGTCTCTGTCTCTGTCTCCCTCTGTCTCTGTCTCTCTCTCTGTCTCTCTGTCTCTGTCTCTCTGTCTCTGTCTCTCTGTCCCTGTCTCTCTGTCTCTGTCTCTGTCTCTGTCTGTCTCTCTCTCTGTCTCTCTCTCTCTCTGTCTGTCTCTCTCTCTGTCTCTCTGTCTCTGTCTCTGTCTCTCTCTGTCTCTGTCTCTCTCTCTCTCTCCCTCTCTCTCTCTCCTGGCTATGACGGGCTTAGCAGCTTTGGTCTAACCTGCCCTTCCACCATTCTATTTCTGGCCTGGATCCAGCTGACCACGGACTAAACCCACTGGAAATTCTGCACCAAATAAACCTCTCTTCCTTTAAGCTGCAGGTATTGAGGATGCTGTCCCAGTGATGGAAAAGTGACTAATACAACAGCAAGTGAGTGCCTGCTCCAAGTGGGGGTAGGAAGAAGGAGGGGCCATGGAGGGATAAAGGAAATGTGAGGGTGCGTTTGGTGGCACATTCAAACAATTCTATTGCTTAGAGGGAGGGGTGGATAAGGGGAAGAGTTAAAAATATGGTTAGAAAGTAATCAGGGGATAGAGAAGGAAGGGCCATGTTATGACCTGCATCTACATGTTCCCCCAAAGCCTTGTGTCACGGGTGGGGAATTTTGAAGGTGGCTTGATTAGGATGTGTGAATGTGGATTAAGAATGTGATACTGGGATGAAGGATATGATAAGGGAAGCCCCACGTTGGGTATGGATGGCACCAATCAGTAGGCTTGTAACCTGGGTGGACTATAAAGGGGCAGAGAGAATGCAGGCTCACCTGCCTGCCAAGCCGTGAACTCTACGTCTTCTGTGTCACCCCTCTGCCATCCCTCCCCTCCTTGGAGCCAGTTGGCTATGGACTGAAAGCTCTACAGACTGAGATAAATAAACCTTTCCTTCCTTAACTTGTGTATTTGGATATTTTGTTTGAGCTATGAGAAAAGTAAATAAGAGAGAACTTACATGGCATACCATGTTAAGGCACTGGGGATCTCCTAAGTGATCCAGAAGTCACCAGTTGACTTCATCCTGAACCTTGAACCAAAACTCAACTCTATTCACTTATAGTCGCTATGAAGTCACTAATCTCAAGAAATTATCAGGTAAATGAGTAGGTGGAACACTGCAAATTCATCACCAGCTCAAATGAAGAGTTGCATCTCGCTACTGTAGGTCAAGCGATCATCAGTACTTAAATTGTTGTATTGAAAGAAGTGGTTATATGACTCAGAGATCTTCAGTCTTTTCTTTGCAATGCTTATTAAAGCCAAGGAGTGCTCAGCTACATCCCCAGACCTTTTTATGGCTTAGACAGGGTATTGCTATACTGCCCTCGCTGGCCTTGCTCTTGTGATCCTCTTTCCTCAGTTTCCCGTGTTCTCGCTCACCTTGTCATACTTTGTGGTTACCATGTTCTCCTTTTCTTTAGCTTTTCCTACCTCCTGTACAGTTGCTTCGGTGCTTCCCACTAATCATCAGATTGGGTGCTATCACAAGCCGTGTTCTCACTCTGTGCTCTCTCTCCTTATCTGATTTTCTCTAGCCACGTGCTTCCCTTACCATCTACATCCTGAAAACTCCAAAATCTGTACCATCTCAACCGTGACCTCAAATCTAAACTGTATTTCCAACCATTCCCTGGCCTCTGACTTTTGGTAGCACATGAACTTCAAGCTCAACATTTTCAAAGCAAATCTCTTTATATTCCTCTTCTCTGTCAAACTTCATTCCTCCTCTTGGGTTCCTTACTTCAGTGCTTAGGCTAATTATACACCAACCCCCCAAACTAGAAAACTTAGAGCTTTCTATATAGGAAGAAGTCTTCTCTTACCTCCCATGTATAATCTGCTACCAACGCTTGTCTTTCTTAAACTCATTTTTGAGGGCTGGCCAAAGAGCTCAGCAGATTAAAGCACCTGCAAGCAGGCGCAGCTTTTCCATCCCCAGGCCTGCTGTGCCGGCCCTGCCCCCAGGGCGCGCTGAGATAGCAACTGAGACTGGGCGTGGTGGCACGCACCTGTAATCCCAGCTCTTGGGGGGCTATAAACAGGTGGATCACTACACGTCCGATCTAGTAGTGAGACCCTGACCGCACCATAAATCCTTCCCTAAAATACAAAAGTAAAAATAAATAAAATAAATAAACTCACTTTCACCTCTTTTCCCAAAGACTTTGCAGTTCCATCCACTCACAACAGAACTGTTATTATTTCTTCATACTGTCGCAAATCAGTTGAGGTTTCTTTAGCTTGCTTCAGAAGAAAATCATGGATTGGCAAAGTGTAGGCCTGCTAGGAGTCCTGATATCCCCACATGACACTGCATGGTGCTGAATGCTAAAACTTCACAGTCAGGTGCGGGTCACTGTTAGTGCTGACCAGTGCTGTCTGACACTGTCTTCTGCCTACACCATATTGGTCAACTCTGGGATGCTGGGCTCTGCTGCCGATCTTCATTGGCTGCTGGTCTTTGGAGCTGTTCAGGGCTAATAGCTCCTAGTGCTTATCATGTTTCTTTTGACACAAGCACTCTGGCCACATTTCTCAGGATAAGAATCTTGAGTCACTGTGCAGGACCTTCAGAGCCCATACTACCCAGAAAATAAATCAGGAACAGGCTTGCAGGACCACTGGTGCTCTACCCCAGAACCAGGGTTGAAACTCCTAGGGTGGCCATACTGAAGCCTTCCTAGACCATGGCAAGAAGTGTGGGAAGAGTTCAGCTTACACAGCAGCAGCAAGCCTGTGATTCGTCCCAGGGCAGGCTCCTTTTTGGTTCAGATTTGAGCCTGCTGATTGGTCCAGGCACAGGACTTTTGATTGGGCCAAGTGGGTACAGGGTTCCAGCACAGCCCAGTTGCCTGGGCAGTGATTTCGTGAGGGGGCTGGGCAACAGGAAATGTTTGATTGATATCTTTGGGGAAAAGGAGAGCTAAAACCAGAGTCTTTCGATAGCTATGTTCATCACAGCTAATTGAAATTTACAGAGGTCAGGGACATTAATAATAGGTTCACGTTTCCCCCTCCTTGATCTTAGCCACTTTTGGGTCCCCTTCCCCTTTTTCAAAGCAGCAGCAGCAGTATCTGAAGTGGCACATGTTGGGGAGGGGCACCACAGCTGACTATTGAGCTGTACTCTTATGGAAGGGGCCTGGAGAACAGGGGCCACTTAATAACCACAGAGGACACCAAGGTAAGCTGTCCCAGACCAATGGGGTTGGGGAGCAAAGTTAAGTGAGGGTGAGGGTTGCCACAGCCACTGATCAAGCCTCACTCCCTCTGCTGGTTCTAGGGAGTTGGAGGGGAGAGTCTGGGTGCTCCTCCTCTACCTCAATTGCACTTATTCTCTGGAGTTATTTATTAGGGTGACTCCCATGTTGAACAGCAGGAATTAGATCTGTCATAGGACCCGCTCTTAATCGTGTTTTAAACTTCCACAAATTTCATGGTTTATCACTTTCCCCACAAAAGAAAAAAAATACAGGAGCCAGGGAGATGGTTCAGTAGAATAAGTGCTTCCTTGGCAGGTACAAGAACCTGAGTTCAATCCCCAGTTCCATCCCCTGTTCCACCAAAAAAAAAAAAAAAAAAAGACAGAGAAAAATATACTTCTGATTTTTTTTCAGTGACAAGAAAAATCTAATTTTAGAAACCAATATGCTTAGTCCAGTGTGATCTTAAGAGGAACTAACTTTAAGTGTACAGTATTTTCCTTCTCTCAGGATGGTCTGCTTACTTAAGGCAGAGCCAGAAGTTAGGGGTGTGTGTCGTGGTTGGTTCCTTCCTGTTTTCCTCCATCAGCAACTCCCTGACCCCTGACCTCAACTTTCTGGGACTTCTGGTCCCTGCAGCCTCGGTGTCCAAGACGATGCTCCTGTCCTGGTTAGCTGCATGTGCCGACCAGCAAGCTCTCTGATTCCCCTCTTCCTTGGAGAAGCTGGGCATAGCCTGTACTCCTGCTGGTCACTCCTTGCTCACCCTGGCATGGGGCAGTCATCTCCACACAGAGTCTCTTTGTTGGGTCCCATTATACACACAGGAAGTTCTCTTGGATGGAATCTCTTTGTAAATAATGCCAGGCCAGAATCCACACACACTGTTTCACACCTGGGCCCACTGCTTGGAAGGTGCAGCTAAATCACCAAGTTAGCTCCTCCTCTCTTCTTTTATAACAATTTTAGCTATAGTCAGGCGTATCTTAACAACAGGGACACATTCTGAGAAATGCATCAATAGGCAAGTTGGTCATTGTTTGACCATTATAGAGCATAAATGTAAGCCAAGAAGGCTACAATGTCACTAGGCCGTATAATGTTAAGGCATCTGCATGGTATATGAGGTCTATGATTGACTGAAATGTCATTATGCAGTGTATGACTGTATAATACACATAAGTTCACCTTTTAAAAATATACAATTGAAAAAAAATAAAATTAAAAAATAAATAAAAATATACAATTGAAGGGAAGGAAGGAGAGGAAAAGTAAAAAGAATTAGGGTG
>NW_004524725.1:696607-701262 GCF_000260255.1 Octodon degus
ATCACTTTCCTCTTTGGCCCCATAATTTCCTTGATCAGAAAATTTGGGACATAACTGAGTTACATGAGGTTACAGTACAAATTCTGATATGTCCTGAGTCTTAATTGAACTTGGAAGACTAGGACCAAAATGTTTGCTTTCCTTGTGGCCCTCCTTTTTCTCTAATTTTTGGTCTGCAAACTTAGGTTGTTAACCCTCCAGAAGAGAAGCTTATTCTTATTACCATATAACCTAGGCTGTTGAGCTTAACCTCACTATCTGTCTGTATATCGAATATCTTAGGCATAACATGGAACAGGTATTTTTCATCAAGTATTGATATGTTAAACTTTAAGTCCCTACAGAATATGATGAAAAAATTAAAAATTAAAATATATTTTAAAAATAGGAATAAAGAATTATATGTTTACACATAAGTCCAGAAATATAACTATATACAGCATTGTAGCAGGACAGTCCTGCAACACTCCTTTTCCTGTCTCCTGCCTTCATTCACCACCCTCTTCCTTTTTAAACAATCATCTACCAAGAGAGAGCATGGCAGCAACTGGCGTGTCATGACAATCAGCACATATTCAGAAGACCAGAATGACAGGCACTCTAAGCATGAACCTACTATCACAAATTGCCATCTTCAATGCAGTTACTTAGTCCACAGGTGTCAGTATATACAGTTAGTCAGGGTGAGAATCCTTCCAATCAACTGCTAGATTTGAAAATCTTCTGAAGATTCTCAGGATCATTGCCTTACCAATCTTGTACATATAACTGTATGGCTTGCCCCTGTCATGTTTCCTAGCTGTTCTCCTTTTTCCTCCTTCATTGTCTAGTCCTCAAGTTCTTGCTTTCCTTTTAACTGTATTATACCTTTTTATTTGTATTTCTTCGAGTTCTTATAGTAGGGAAACTATGTGACATTTACACATGTGTGTCTAGTTTATTCCACTTATGAGTACATCTTCAAGTCTCATCCACTTAAATATAAAGGCTTTGAGTTTATAATTCTTTATAGCTGAATAATACTCCATTGTGTAAAAATACCACATCTTTTTCAACCATTCCCCAGGTGATGGGCATCTTGGTTGTTTCCAAGATTTGGCTATCACAAATTGTGCTGCTATAAACATAGGTACACATATAACACTATGATATGATGTTTTCAGATCCTCTGGGAAAATTTCCAGTAGAAGAATAGCTGGTTTAAAGGGGATTTCCAGACCAACTTTTCTAAGGAGTCTCCAGACTGATTTCCATAACGGTTGCACCAGTCTACATTCCCACCAGCAGTGGAGAAGGGTTCCTTTTTCCCCACAGCCTCTCCAACATTTGTTGTTGGTTGATTTCACTATGATAGCCATTCTTTCTGGGGTAAGATGATATCTCAGTGTTGTTTTAATTTGCGTTTCATGTATGGCTAGTGATGTGAAGCATTTTTTCATATATTTATTCGCTTCTTTAATTTCATCCTCTGAGAAATGTGTGTTCATCTCAGATGCCCATTTCTGGACTGGGTCTTTAAATACTGGGGCCCTAGTGTTTTTTAGTTCTTTATAAATTCTAGAGAGCAGACCTTTGTCTGAGTACTTATTTGTCAATGACGTGTTTTCAGTCTCTTGGGTGTGTACCTAGGAGTGAAACTACTGGGTCATATGGTGACTCTGTGTTTAACTTTTTGAGAAACTGCCAAGCTGTGTTCTATAGTTGATGTACCATTTATAATTCTATCAGCAATGCACGGGAGCTTTAATTTCTCCACATCCTGGCCCACTCTTACTATTGACTGGCATTTTTATTTTAGCCATCCTGCTGGGCATGAAGTTGTGTCCCACTGAGGCTGTGAAATAGCTCCCTGAAATAGCTCCCTGGTGTTGAATAATTTTTCAGGTACTTATTGGCCACTTGAACAGCTTTTTTAGAGGAAGTGTTTTTAAATCTTTTGCCCATGTTTAAATTGGGTTATTTGTATTCTGATCATTGAGTTGTTAGAATTCTTTCTTTATTCTGGATCTTTATCCTATTGATAGGTGGTCTTTCCCCTGTAGACTTTTCAGACTGCAGTAGAGTAGAACAGGGCATTGCATTTTTAAGGTGATTCTCTTGCAAGTACGGCACATAAACCACTCCCTCCAAAGAAAGCTTTCCTTTCCAACCTTTTCCTTCACTTCACCCTCTGTTTCTTTTTCTTTTTTGAGACAGAGTCTTGCTGTGTAGTTCAGCCTGGTCTTGAATTCACAGTGATCATCCTGCCTCAGCTTCTTAAGTGCTGAGATTACAGGCACGAGCCACCATGCCTGCCATTAATTCAGTCTTTTTAGGACCCTTAGAAGAAGGAAAGAGGATAGCAAAATTGATTTTATCTGTTCCCTTTGTAATCCCTCTCCAGTTAAGGCCTGTATCATTTATCATCTATACCAGAATACTTGTGAATTAAAAAGCACACCTAAATAATGAAATTTATATAATGATTAAAATATTTGTTACTAATAGATGTCTTTTATTTGCTTGGTAGAGTTAGTGATAAAATGACTTTCCTCAAACCCTATTTACAAAAAAGCATTGTTTCCTAAAAACTAAATGTGTATAATAACAACCATCTTTCCATTGATTATCTAAACATTAAAAATCAACCTAAGTACAATCAATTATCCTGGTATCAATTCATGTCTTTAGCCAGCACTGCTCAGCTATGTTCCCCCCTTCCCTTGCCCACAGGAACTTGTACCTCTCCTCCACCATGGAAGCCACAGGAATTCCAGGGCCATTTCCTGGTGATTACCAGCTCACCTTTGCTGCTGCCTTCTCTGCTGTTCTCCTCACCTGGTCACGAGTCACGTCTGCCATTCTGCCACTGCCTTAACATTCCAGATGAGAAGCAGAAGCCATGATGCACCCAGATCTTCCAACATAAAGAAGGGTTCCTACCCCTCAGGCATACTAGAGTGGAAAGGTAGAGGACAGGACCCTTCTATCTTGCTAACCCTCTCTCTCCTTCCTTACGTTTCTGAGCTTGAAGCATGCTTTCCTACTTAGGGAGTTACCCAGTGAGAAACGGTTCTTATCACGTGTAAATCCTTTCAAGTTTTCTGTCTTAGATTTTTTTTAAATCTTTTTTAAAATTTCTTTATTTGGTACAGCGTCTCACCATACAGTTTGGACTCATTGTCATCTGGTGGCCAGCATGGTGGTTCCAGGGTTCTGGGGCCAGCATGACACGTGGTACTGGGAATCGAACCCAGGTCCTTATGCTTGTCAGGCAGGCGCTTAGACTACTGAGCTATCTCCCCAGCCCTGTCTTAGATTTTAAACTCTCAAGTGTAGCATTCAAAGTTGACAATTTGACTACTTTGTCTACATCTGGCTCTCCCCTAGGCCACATTGGGCTCAAGACCCATGGTCTAAACAGGGTGCTCAAAGACAGGAAAAAAACCAAACATTGCTTTATTATTCTGGAATATGCATACACATGGACATGTGTTGATACTTATTTTTATGCATTCACAATTAAAGGAAGTAAAAACTTAGTAGGAAATGCTGTGGTTGGTCACTAAACCACAGCTGATATTTAAGAATCCTCTCCTCCGCTGTCCAATTCCTTCTTCCCCTGACCACTAGCCACCACGTCTGCTACATGACAGGGTTTGCTTTGTTTTGTTTGTGGTCCTTTCAGTGAAAGGCTAAAATAACCATTCACTGATCATTGCTGCTGAATGCAGGTGTCTATGCTGGAATAAGGAAAAACCTGAGCAGTTCCCTGGGTTTCTTGTACACAATTCTGCTTGGAGGCAACCTCATTTCTCCACAAGCAACGTCAACCACTTCAGCCAGCAACCTAACCCTTTCTTACTTGCCCATGGCTAGATACCCAAAACAGGAAACCATTATTGTGTTCCCTAAAGGAAGTATTCCTCCACTGGAAAGTAAAACCACCACGACAACAAAGCTCATGGCTTGGAAGATGAAGTGCGATCACTAGAGAGGCCTAAATCAGGCCTCTGTTCACCTAATCTAAAATTGTTTCGGTTTAATTTTTAATACACAGAAAACCCACAAGTCACCTGTTGATCTCATTCCCAGAGATATACCAGTAGAGATCTCTGAGGAGCAGGCCCTTTGTAGTTATTTTGACGAACCTTACTCCAGGCCACTGGAAACTATGCACACTTTGCATCCAGTAGTTAGTTGTCCTCCTTTGTACTCTGTCACTGTACACTCCCAGACATTCCCTGATAAAAGGAAACAAGTTTCTACTTCAGTATTGCCTACCATCTGGCACAGCCTACAGGTGTCAGAGAAGTATCTGGCCCTTCAGCCTCAAGGCCTGGTGAAGTGAGAGTATCACACCTTGCCAAGGATATGTGGTTAGGGGGTAGTGGGCAAGACACATCTGTCAGATTTCGTTATTTGATATTCAGCCTCCACATCACCTTTTTCAAACTGCTTAGTGATTTATTAGGAGCTCTGGAATGTTTACCAAACTCCCTCACCAGCAGGGTACTGATGGGGTTTGGCCACTGAAGGGAGAGAGATAGTAGACAGATGGCTCCACTTGCTCCTGGCTCGCTCGGAAACAGCCAATTGCTAAAATAAAAATGCTACAGTAGGACTGTAGTTCCAGTTGTCACAGCTCTCCCTCAAGCTGCTTGTAAGTTGGGACA
>NW_004524725.1:702397-713769 GCF_000260255.1 Octodon degus
AAAAACCCCAATACCCAAAATTTAGCTCACAGTTGGTGGAGGTTTAGTCCATACTGAGATGGCTCCAAGGTACAGTGGCACATGGCAGATGGCTGCTGTTCATGGTGGTGGAAAACAGCAAAGAGCAAAAAGTGAGGAACAGCAGCTGTGGCAGCTAGCAAGCTTCCTTCCCTTCCTTATATTGTATGCAAGCTATCCACCTCAGGGCGGGTATAGCACTCAACACCCGTAATCCCAGCATTGGATCATGAATTTGTCACAAACTGTAGAAGCCACTCCATGACTACATGAGGCTTTGGGGGGACAACTAGATACAAACCATAACAGCACATAACCATACCCACATCATTATTTTTCCAGAAGAACTGAAAACCTCATTCCACAGCAATATATGTGCACCCATGTTTACAGCAGCACAATTTGTCTTAGCTAAATCCTGGAAACAACCCAGATGCCCATCAACTGAAGAATGGATAAAGAAGATGTGCTATTTTTACACAATAGAATATTATTCAGCTATAAAACAAGATAAATTTGAGTCTTTTGTCAGTCATTGGATGCAACTAGAGATCATACTCTTAAGTGAAATCAATCAGACCCACATGTACAAACATCATATTGTCTCCCTAGTGTGAGAACCTGAAAGAGAAAAATGGAATCTGAAGGGTACAATAGACATAGGGAAAATGGAATGAACTTATTCAAAAGGAGGACAGGAGAGGGAGAGAGATATATCTACGTATATAAGCAGGATGGTTTGGATAACTGTACTGTGCATTTCCATTGGTTTATGAAAGGAGCAGACAATAATTTGTTTTGTCTTCTTTTTTTAATTGTTTGTGCTTTTTCTCTTCTTAATTTCTCATACTTTTTTGCTTTTTTCTTTCTTTTTCCAATTTTACATGCATATATCTGGTAATATGAGTAACTGGTTGGAAGACACTATGTATTACAACAAACACTGTGAAATTCATATTATTTTGTTAAGGGAGATTCTGTATCACTTGTAATTTTTTCTGTTTTAATTCTAATTTGTACTCTCTTTAAATTTTTTTAACTTTTTAAAAATTATACCCACATCACTGAATTTAGCCAAAACTAAAACTATATCCTGCTATCCTTACTCAAGGATTCTCAATATCCTTTTTTTCTTTTTCCTTTCTTTTTTTTTTTTTTTTTTTTTTTTTTTTTTTTTTTTTTTTTTTTTTTGACAAGGCCTTGCTATGCAGCAGGCTGGCCTTGAGCTCACTTTGTAGCCCAGACTAGTCTTGAACTCACAACAATCCTCCTGCCTCCAGCCTCCAGAGCGCTGGAATTACAGGAGTGCACCATCACACCAGGCTCAACATCCATTAAGCAACAGGTTACAAGTGTATAAAGAAAGACCATTCCCCTCACATTTTGTCCCCTCACCCTTGTTGTGGCTGGGAATAGAGTCCCTGGAGAGGCCACTTCTAGGTACAAGCAAACTTGTCTGTTTAACCCAGTGTGCTGTACAAATCATTTTGGATTGTTACTTCCTTGATCACTTCACCCCCAAATCTGTCCCACCTCACTCTACAACTGGCCATATAATGCTTCAGTTTTGGATTCTGACATAGCAAACTCAGAAGCAGGAATAAAGCAGTTCTCTTCTCTTCCTTCAGTTCTCATTCTTCCCTCCTCTGTTTGGTTTGTTATTTCGTTTTGTTTTTGTTTTGGTTGTTTGGTTGGTTGGTTTTCGGGTTTTGGGGTATGTTTTTTGTTTTTTTGTTTTTTTTTTTTTGCACTGGAAATTGAACTCACAGCCTTGCACTTGCCAGGCAGGTACTGTGCCCCTGAGCCGTATCCCTGGCTCTAAAGCAAGTCTTATACCAAGGGAAAGAACTGCCTCCTTAGGCAAAGAAGACACCATTTGAGGCAGGAAAAGATCAGATTAAGTCTCAAAAACCTTTGAGAGTTAGGATACTCAACATTTTTTGATTGATTTGATATCCTTGATTTTATTTTCCAATTTTAATCTAACCCAGTGTTCCCCCATGTTTTTCATATCCTGGCTCAGTTGAACCCTCCCTACCAAGGGTTCACTGGGCTACCATACCAAACTGCGTGCACAACTAGAGACGCCAAACTGCCTTCCTCTTGTGCTGTTGTCCATGCCACTTCCTCTGCTTGGTTTGTTCTTCAAGTCAAATATGTCCCCAAAGCATATGGGTGCATACTACATGTCAAGCACTAGGTTCTCAAACTATCCTACTCCCTCTACTGCCAACCCCAGTGGCTAGCCCACATGTCGCCTCCTGTGCAAATGCTTTCCTGATTTCACCACAGGGAGAATTAATGACTTTCTTACTCTCTGTTCCAACAACGTTATTTATTTTTTTTCTTTTTTTTCAAAATTTTATTGATAAACAGATAGCAATGAGATAGTTTCAAATCAAATCGGAAGTACAGTTTCAACAAATAATACACTGCATATATTCTTCTTAGTGGTTAATTGCTGTACAAGATGTGGACTTGAGATCCTATTTACAAACACCGTTAGAAAAAATCATTCTATTCATTAAGAGAATGCAACTATATATATATCCAAACCACTTTGAATACACAGATACAAAATGGACATTCATCGGTATACCCCATTTTTTCTAAGTTCCGTTATTGAATATTATAGGTGTGTACCAACAACGTTATTTAAAATAAACCTTCCAATTCAAAAGCTACTCTTCAGAATCCATAATATGTCATCATCCGTCTTTTACCAAAGTGGGCATTCTCCCTGAAAAGCTGTGGAAAAGAGTGAATCACTTCTCTTCCAAAGTCCCTCTTGATGCTACATTCTACCCAGGCTTAGATGTGTAGCCCTCTGGATTAGTTGGAATACTTATAGCTCCAAAAGAAAATGGGGTAAAAGAGCCAGGGAGATAGCTCGGTGGTCTAAGCATCTGCCTGGCACATTTAAGGACCTGGGTTCACTCTGGGTACCGCAAGCCGGGCCAACCCTGTAACCCTGGGCATGCCCGGCTGGCCACTGAAACCGGGCATGACGGCACATGAGTTTGAGCTGTGTAACAAAATCCTGTACCAAATAAATAAATAAATAAATGATTTTTTAAAAAATAAAATGGAATAAAAGTATTTATTCAAATTTCAAACAGTCCAAAGATGGTGATTCCAGGGTTTGCTTAGCTTCTCAACAGCATCCTGGAACTGAGTCAAGATTTTCACAGGTCTCTTGACTAAGTCCACGTGGTTACATAACAGTGGGGCTAAACAGTAGCTCTTCATATAATCCCACTCCAGCGGGGATGAAAAGGCAGGCTCCCCTCCCACCTCATTTTTTGTTAAGACAGATAAATCTTTCTGGAATTCCTTTGTTGGCTTTCCCTTTCATTTCATCAGCCATCACTTGGACTGTTCTTTCTTAAAACTAAGTAGACTCGTACCTCCATACCTGGTGAGGATGTGTTCTAGGACCCTCTGACGACATGAAAATCCCCAGATCCTCAAGTCCCTTATGAACAGTGGTGTAGTATTTGCATATAACTTATGCATACTCTCCCATACACTCAAAATAATCTCTAGATCATTTATAATACTTAACATTAGGCTGGGCATGGTAGTGCAGGCCTATAATTCCATGGAAGCTGAGGGAGGAGGAACTCTGTGAGTTCAAAGCTAGCCTACACTACAAAGTGAGTTCAAGGCCAGCCTGAACTGCACGGTAAAACCCTGTCTCAAAGAGACAAACCGATTCCTGAATATCTAACACAATTTAAATGTTATATAAACAATTGTTATATTCTTTAGAGAATAATGACAAGGGAAAAAGTATGTACATGTTCAATACAGATTCAAGCATCACAGCCTAAGCACATTCTTAAGCCATGGCTGACTGATTTATCAATGCTGATGCAGACACATAGGGCTGACTGAACTAGAACAAGTGAACCAGATAACCTCTGAGATTAGTAGTTCTCAGGTTAGCAGCATCACTATCACCTTGGAACTTGTTAGAAATGCAAATTTTTGGACTCACCTGGACTTATTACATCAAAAATCCTGGGAGTGGTGCTCAGGATTCTGGGTTCTAACAAGCCTTCCAGGAGATGCTGGCTTAGATACATCTACTGGGGCTAATCCTTATCCTGCAGGAGCAGTTCATCTCCCTGCCTGACTTGTCTCCTTGAATACAATCAGGATTCCACAAACTAGGAAAAGGAGAATGCCATTTGGTAGCCAGCACTCTCCTCTTATTGTATTTCTGTTTGTATCACTGGTTGCATTATTTATCCATTGGTCTTCTTGCTCACTCTCTGACTCAACTGCATGCTTGTTGGGAGCACAATTTTTGTCTTTTATTCGTGTTTCCTAGCCCTAGCCTCATTGAAGGCACTCAATCAATTCATACTGGGCAAATAGACAAATATTAACATAGCCTCTCCTTTCTAGTTGTCTATCTGCCTAACAGCCACTTCCTGCTGCTTTGTACTCAAGGACCATTCTCACATGAGCTCAACGTGAGTGAGCTGCTATATGTAGGGGTTCTGAGCACAGTTCTTGCTTTGCGTACAGGAGGAGAGGTCCTGGCATCCTGAGTGCATATCGGACCTTTGTGCACATTCGTTTTTGTTCTGGGCTGTACTTGAGAGCTCTGCTTTGCAATAGCACGGAACTGAACATGCTGATTACCGAGTTCTGGCTGGCAGCTTCTGCCTGGTGAGATGTCTCAGAGCAGCTGTATGCTCAGAGTCAGGCACAGTCTGGAAATAAGCCTTCGGACTTCATCCATAGCAAAAGCAGTACTGAACCAAGGGCAGCTAAAAGCAGTACCCATTTCATTCTGCCTAGCAGTGACCTGGATGCGTCTCTTGGGTTTCCTTAACCCACTTGTTTTAGGCAGGATACTCTGAGTTACAAGTGACATAAACACACATGCAGAATGGTGAGAACAAAGGAGTGGGACTTATAAGTCTGACTTATAGACAGACATTAAGAAATCCTGTGGGGAGGGTACCCTTTTCAGCTGCAGTTGAATCCAGATGCTTGGACAACGTCCTCAGAAAACTCTTTTCATTGCTCAGCTGGTCTTTCTGTCTGGCTTCATGCCCTGGCAAGCTTTCACAAGACAGCCCAAGAGCAGACTTTTATCCTGCCCCCTTGACAGCCACAGCAGAAAGCAGGCCCGTGTTTCACAGAATCGGCAGGCAAAGTCCTGGGGCTGACTCTTGTGCTCTAAATCACAGGCCTGTTCCAACACAAACAATTGCTCATGTTGACATAACTATCCAGCTTGGAGTAGGGGCGTAGGGTCAGAGGGACTGGTGGGGGATCAGTCTGTCCTGAGCCATGTGTTCAGAGAGCAAGGAAAGTTGCTGACCCCAGAACCCCCAAATCATAACACTGTTATTAGAGGTGGGGAAATGGCTGCTAAGGAGGAAAAATCCACAGATTCCCAGTCTACTGCTGTTCCTTAGTTTGGATCCCTGAGTAACGCTTCATAAAATAGGCACTGTCATACATTGAGAGCTGGGTATCGTTTTCTAAAACAAGGGTGGGGGTGGGTATAGTGCCTCCTAAAGACAAAAAGTGCAGACTTTCTCTTTCCCACAGTCTGGAAATAGCTCTCGCCCTCCTGCATAGGGCAGGGGAATGGCATCAACGGCTCCGTGTAATTTAATCCTCCAGAGCATCTGCCTGAACAGTCAGCTCAACAACACCCCCTCTCTCTGCTGTGGTCCACCCACTCCCTCCTATGGTTTCTTGGCTTGCTTTACTGTCTTTTGTAATCAACAGTTAACATCTGCGATATTTTACTCATAGCAGGAAGGATTTTTTTCTCCCTTACCCTTCTTCCTCCTGGGTTGAATGCAAAATGGGCTCAAATAACAATGAAACAGACAGGCTTTTAGCATTATAACCTAAGAATGGTTAAACTGGAAACGTCAAAGGTTTAGATGCCTCTCTTTCCAGCACCACCCTGGCTCAGAGCCCTGGATCCATCCAGGAAAGAAGTGGATGGAGCTGCAGGAATGACAATTCAGACAGAGGAAGGAGTCAATCATTAAGGGAGGGAACAGCCACACAGCAGCCCTTAAGGGAAGGAAAGGAAGGGTAGAAGGCACAAGAAATCCAACTTGGGCAGAAAGCAAAGGTGAGCTGTCTCTGCTGTCTTCTATGGAGCTGTTATTTTTTTTCCATCTGCAAATAGATGACAATGCAAGCTATATAAGTAGGTTTTCTTTTTCAATTGATGCCCAAATCAAGCTCTTAGTCGTTCTACCAACCTTTTTACTGGAGGTTTGAGAGCTAATAAAATGACTGGAAGATGGATGAGGCACTCTGGCTTAAGCCAATCTGAACTGAGGTTTTTCACATCAGGGAGGAAAGCTAAGGCCAAAGCTGGTAAAAATACAGCAAAGAGACCACCCCAGATTTCTAGCTCCTCTGTGGACTATCTAATGGTCTGTCTTCAAGACAGTGTCTCAGTGTCTCAGACTCAGCATCATCAAAGACTCCAACTTGAGGCATGAGTCAGACAGCTGTTTCCTAAGACCGGGCTGAACCAATGGGATTACAGATTTATTTAGTTTTAAAAGCATTCAAACTGGGCATGGTGGCACACACTTGGAATCCCAGCATTCGGGAGGCTGAGGCAGGAAGATAGTTTAGAGTTGAGACCAGCCTGGGCTACAGAGTGATTTCAAGACCAGCCTGAACTGTATGGAAGACCTTGTCTCAAAAAGACCCCAAAAAAAGCCACTGTAAAAAAAAAAAAAAAGCATTCAGGCTTGTCAACTTGGGACTGGCTTATACGAAGTGCATCATGCTACCTGGCTATGCATTACTGTGACTAGAAACTTCTAAGAGATAAGAGCAACCAGATCTGGACAACTAACAAACTGAAATATACTGGTTTGGAGGGGGTGTTCTTTTAGCTTCCCCAGAAAATCTTTTCAGGAAATATTATATGTGATTGTATAAGACAAGGCCCAACTAGAATGTAGGCCTGTCTGGTCTATACCAGTACCCTTGCAAGGTAGCGAGGGAGTTAATCTGATCTAGGAGAGTGTCCAATGTGTTTTGGATGTTCATTAAATCTTGGTCAAGTGTTAACAAAAAAAAAAAAGCATTCAACAATTTTATGGGATAGTATCATAAAATGACTATTTTGCTAATTTCAACTCTCTTGATTTCTCAAGTCAATCTATTACTTCTTCTGTATTGAACTTGTAACAACATCTACATATGAACATTGAGTCCTGTTTCACGAAACTTACTGTCTTAGAGTGGCAAGATAGCTCAGCAGACTAAGCGCCTGCTTAGGCAAGCTCAGGGGCTCAGGTTTGATCCCTGGCCCCACGTGCCGTATTGGCTCCATCCTCAGGTGCACTGAGCCAGCCACCAAGACCAGGCGTGGAGGCGCATGCCTGTAATCCCAGTGCTGGGGAGGCTGAAAACAGGAGGATCACTTCGTAGAATTTTTATTTTTATTTTTTATGAGCAGAATATATTTATTGAGAGAAAGAAAGCTCCTGTCCAAGAGAGGCACAGGAGGAGGGGCCGAGTGGGTAGTTCCCCAGGAAGCTGTCTCTTCCAGGGACTTTATTTATTTATTTATTTATTTATTTTTAAGGTTTTTTTTTAAATTTTATTTATTTATTTATTTATTTGTGTGTGTGGCCAGCTCAGCCCACCAGGGAGCAGGGCTGGCTGGCATGTGGTGCTGGGGGATTGAACCACGGTCCCTGTGCTTTGCTAAGCTTGTTCTAAGTAGGTGCTTTAGACCACTGAGCCATCTCACCAGCCCCAGGAGAATCACTTTGAGTCCAAGCTGCAGAGTGAGATCCTGTACTAAATACACAAAAATAAATAAATAAATAAGAAACTTACTGTCTCTTTCTAGAGGTCATGTGGAAGCTAATTTTTCTATCCACTGATTTCTTCCTATGGGATTCTTGTTTCTATAAGCCCTAAAGACTCACTTGAGGGGCCAGGGAGATGGCACAGTGGAATAAGTACTTCCCTGGCAAGTGCAAGGGCCTGAGTTCAATCCCTGGTTCCCCCCCCCCAAAAAAAAAAGAGGTGAATAAAAAAGATGTGAGGTTTTGGGCCCGGGGAGATGGCTCAGTGGAATAAGCACTTCCCTGCCAAGCATAAAGGCCTAAGTTCAATCCCCGGTTCTGCCAAAAAAAAAAAAAAAAAGACTCACTTGACTTTCTTCCTCCCTTCCTAACTGCTTCTTTCTTCTCTGTCTTTCTTATCTCTATCAGACATGATAGAGAACAGGTAAAGTGCCCTTTTACCTGTTCTGTATTATTGTAACAAAGGCCTGTGATAAATCCACTTACGCAGAGTAAAGTGTTGTGTTGCCTCACTGTTTTGAGGTCCCGATCCATGACTGATTGGTCCTGTTGATTTAGGGCCTGTAGCAAAGCAGCACACCATGGAAGGATCACTGGGCCAAGAAGTGCCTATTTTCCTCATAGATAGGATGTAAAGGGAAATTGTGGCTCTGCTGTCCCCTTTGAGGACATGTGCCCTATGATCTGCCTCTCTGCCCCACTTTTTCAAGCTTCCGCTACCTTTCAGTGATGCCAAGCTAGTGACCTGCTTAATGTGTGAGACTTTGCCAAACATTCCAGATCCAAAACACAGCAATAACTAAACACAAATTGATTATTAAAGGATATTAGGTTGTCTCATGCATTTCCAAGGACTAGGAAACCACCTCAGTAGAATCTTCTAACAATAACCTCACACTACTGCCACTGTATGCCACTTGACATGCCATCTCTAACTGTGCTTGTTTTCATATACCCTGAGTGTACCAGTCACATCAAGGACATCTCAGATTTATTTATTATAGTGTCCAGCAGATGTCTTATTCCATTATATCAGTATGCTAATGGCAGTATTTTTACAGATGGAATTAAAGTGCTTTGGACTGAATTAGATATCATGTTCTAATTAACACATAGATGGTGTACAGGTTAGCAGTAGCCATGTCATCGTAGATGAGGCAGCAGAAACTACCACAGCTGTCTCTGAAGAACCAAAACCTTCTACTGTGGTGCTCTCCGGAAGATGTAGTTTCTTCATCTTCACACAGGTCTCGCTTCTACACTAAAGCACAAGATTTCTCCCATGGGAGAGGTCTAGTGGAAATGGCATTTGCTATGATTCTAATGTCCTCGCTAGAACTCCTGGAAATGTAAGTCTCACTGTGAAGCAGTAAGGGCAGGACCAGGAGGGACTGGGAAGGGTGACTGGCTCATGAGGGCTGAAGGACCCTCCTACAGGTGAAAGGGTTAGTGGATTTCTGGGCTCCCTCAGGAGTTACAAAAGTGAGCACACTCAGGCTTGCTAGTTCTGTCCTGCCATGCAATGCCTTTGCTACCTTGTACCTTGGTAGAATTCGCACTAGCGAAAAAAGACCTCTCTATATGTGGCTGCCTCGTCTTGACTATCCAGGCTTCTTCCAGAGCCATGAGCTATATAAACCTTTTTTAAAATTATTGTTTTCTTTGGTATTCAGTCACATCAACACCATTCCATGAATTCCTGCATGCAGGGACTGGACAGCAGGAGCCTGCTGGACTCTGTGATAGGGATCCTCATAAGACTCTGGCGTTTCATGGAATGGTGTCCTGTGCACTAATCCACAGGAGAACTCCCTGAGCTCTGCCGTGGAGCACATCACGTCTTCCTGCACCGCCACTTGCTGCCTCTGAAAAATGCACTCCGCCTCTATCTTTAAAAGCTTCTGGGATCCCTTTGGTGAAAAATGTGAGGAGTCATGCAGGAGAAAGAGATCCTGCAAGCAGCAAAGAGATCCCTTCTTATTTTGTACTGTGTTCTGCAATTTACTAGCTGAATGTCAGATTATATTCATATAGCTGCTATCGTCTCAAAAATTCTCTTTGTATTATTTCTTCAGTCTCTATAAAATACAAATGGAGTTTCCACTAGGTAATTGGAGCATGCACATTAATAATTACCACCCTAAACACCTGACACCTCATCAAGATGACAGTAAAGAAAGAGAAAAGAGGGGTCTGGACAGCAAAGGGATTTCCAAGGGCTGAGAGCTGCAGAAGTCACTGCCTATAAAATACAGAGGGGTAGCAAGGCAGGGTGGCACATGTTTGTCATCCCAGCACTCTGGGAGGCTGAGGCAGAAAGATCTCAAGTTGAAGCCCAGCCTGGGCAACTCTCTGAGTCCCTGTCTCAAACGAGAGAGAGAGAGAGAGAGAGAGAGAGAGAGAGAGAGAGAGAGAGAGAGAAATAAAGCTGGGACATAGCTCCATGCCAAAGCCCTGGGTTCAATCCCCAGTATCACAGTGGAAAAAAAAGAACATACAAGGGGGACCAGAACCAGAGAAAGCAGCAGCCAGCCAGGCTTGTGGAGGGTCCTGCTTTAGGCCGTCCAGCATCCCTCCTCATCAGCTCCTCCTGCAGCGGTGAGGGCTGCTGACTTGCTACATTTTCCTAGATGTGAACAGCAGAAACAGGAATAGGTAGCTTGCTCCTCTCACCGGGCACCAGAAATCCCACATCTCCATCTGTTCCACCCTGCCCTCAAGCCTCAAGGGTGCAATACAGAGCTGGCCAGGGGAGTTCCACTGCTTAGAAACACAGAATTCTGAAACCCCCAACAAATACCAGCAAACATACACACCCTTTGCCCCAGTGGAAGATATTATCTTCATTACAGTGGTTAGGAAACAAAACTCTCTTCTGACCCAGGGAGGGACAATATTTGAAGCTTCTAAAGATATTTGCTAAGCAATCTTGAAAAGATTGTCTGGGACAGGAATGGTGACTCGCTCCTGCAATCCCGGCTAGTTTGGGAGGAGACTGAGGTAGTGGATCTGGAGTTTATGATCAGCCTGAGCAATGTAGTGAAATCTCCATCTTGGGGGCTGGGGTGGGGACATCAAAAAGAATGGCCTCCTGACATTCTGTACATACAGTGGAGCAGATGGGAATCAGAGCAGGCTCATTTCCAACCTCTCAACTTCCGAGGAGAACGTACAAGGATTTCACATGCTGTTTTGAGAGCTTACAGCCATTTTTTGTTTGGTTTTTTTTTTGTTTGTTTGTTTGTTTCTGTTATTTGTCTTCTTGAGACAAGCAGTTCAGGCTGGCTTTGAGCCCACTTGGTAGCCCAGTCTGGTCTCAGACTTGCAACCACACTCTTGCCTCAGCCTCCCAGGTGCTGGGATTGCAGGTGTGCATCACCATGCCAGTCTACAGCCTTCTTTTCTGTTCTTTTTTTTTCCTGGCCTTCTTTTCTTGGGCTTACTAATTTTACAAAGTGTGGACTAGCCTTAGAGGATAAGTCACATAGGGAATGAGTCAGGGTTCAGGGATGGACAGGACACAGTCGG
>NW_004524725.1:714579-716476 GCF_000260255.1 Octodon degus
AAAAAAAAAAAAAAAAAAGTAATCATGTCCATTTACTGAAAGAGGAGCGCAGGCAAGCTAAATCCTTATCTTTCACAACAGGAAGTCAAGAGATAATATCTACAGTTAAGAAAGCAGGAAATAGCAGCACACACATAGCAGCACCTATAAAACAAAGTCAGCGCGCTGGGCCTAGGGATAGCCATGTATCCCTCTGAAGAATTCAGTTTTTTAAAAATATAATTAGTTTAATTTTTATTTTATTTTATTTGTATTTTAGGGCAGGGTCTACAGGTTCTATAGAGCCTCACTGCATAGATCAGACTTATAGTGATCCTCCTGTTTTCAGCCTCCCAAGTGCTGGGATTACAGATGAGTGCCACCACACCTAGTGTCAATCGCAATCTCACGCACCCCAGGGGCAGGGCCAGCACAGCAGGCCTGGGGATTGAACTCCTGGCCTCAGCGTGTTTAATATTTTAAACAGTTCAAAGAAATAGAGGACAAGGGTGTGGCTCAGTGGTAAAGCACTTACCTAGCATGCATGGGGCACTGAGTTCAATCCCCAGGACCATGAAAAAGAAAAAGAAAGATAAATGGAGTTATAATTGTCTCTCCCCTCATCCTACACTGCACAAAAAAACATTTCTTGAGCTCCTTTTCGCCTCAGTTATTCCTGGCTCATCCGTCCAGCCTCTTCTCATAGCTCCTCAACACTTGGATGATTTGGTAGCCATCAAGCACCCTGCAATGCCCAAGGTGCAGCACAGCCTCTGCCACAGAGAACCCACCATCCAAGACGTCAGCAGCCCTGTGATGGGAGGCCCTGAGCTAGAGTTTTTAAGGACTTGTTAAGATATAATTTGCATACTATGGGGGGATGGTTGGGAGGGGGAAGGCTCAGTAGAATAAGCACTTCCCTGGCAAGCTCAAGGGCCTGAGTTCAATCCCTAGTTCCACAAAAAAAAAAAAAAAAAAAAAAAATTATGTACGATACAGTGCACCCTTTTAATGTATCATTCTGTGACTTTTTATCATTTAAATGTGTGTGTTCATATCTACTATGTTAAGGAATGCTGCAGGGTTTTTTAATTGGATAAAAGGTAAAACAGAATTGCATAACAGAATAATAGGAGAACAATAGAAGCTATTACATTGGATATTGTTATCTTCAAAGTAGCTGTTCAGAGTATAATATACAGACACAAAAATTCTCCAATCCCTATTAGCACAAGCCTTCCTTTTCAATGAACTAAGAGACACTAATAGTATAATTTGTACTTTTCTCCTCTTTTCTCTTCCTTCCCTTCCCCTTCCCCCATCCTAGTTTCTTTTCCTTTCAAACAATTTCTTCCCATTTCACAGTATCTATTGTATACTGCTGCAGTTTTTAAGTTTCTGGATTTTGGTGTGTTTTGTCTGGACATTGTCTCTTTAAGGCAAGGAGAGCTCCACCTCATGAGGAGAAGGAGTGACTATTTTTGAAAAAAAAAAAAAAAAAAAAGAGCAGAGGAAGAAGTATCTGGAAGAGCCTAACGGTGCCTGCCATGTGGGAGAAATTCATCACCTCTTGATCTAATACAACTAGCAAAAGGAATATTGTTCTGATTAAACTGGAAATCCTCCACAATAGCCATTTCTCTTATTCCACCCATCACCCAATCCTACTGACTTGACATTTTCACTCTCGGTTGAATTAGCCCTTTCCTATCTCTAATGCTTCTCTATTCTGTGTGGTAACCAATAGCTGGAAGTGTGTAGGTCTGATGTAAACAGCCTCAACCTTGAGTCTCATAGGAAAAAGAAGACTCAAGAGACAAGATAAAAAAAGTGGACTGGGGCTGGGGAGATGGCTCAATAGAATAAGTGCTTTCCCGGCAAGTGCAAGGGCCTGAGTTCAATCCCTGGTTCTGCAAAA
>NW_004524725.1:717469-718648 GCF_000260255.1 Octodon degus
TGAGCTACATTCTAAAACCTTCTTTAAAAAGAAAAGTTTTGCCGGGGGAGTTGGCTCAGTGGAATAAGCGCTTCCCTGGCAAGAGCAAGGGCCTGAGTTCAATCCCTGGTTCCACCAAAAAAAGAGAAAAGTTTTGAGACAGAGTCTTGCTAAGTCACTAAGTCGCCTGGGCTGGTTTCACGCTTGCAAGCCTCCTCCGTCAGCCTCCCAGAGTGCTGAGCTCGCAGGTGTGTGCTACCATACTCCGAAAAGCTGATTTCCTTTTTTTTTTTTTTTTTTTGATGGAACCAGGGATTGAACTCAGGCCCTTGCACTTGCCAGGGAAGTGCTTATTCTACTGAGCCATCTCCCCAACCCCTGATTTGTCCTTTCTTAAAGGGTTCTTTTCTTTTTCAGCTTCTCAAGTTATTCTGATTTCACAGTGGAGACTGTATCGACTGCACATGAGGACCATGCTCATACGCAAGGGACTCTCATCATTGACACCCGCGGCTCCATCTAAAGACCCTTTGCTGGCCCTGAGAGCCTACTTAGCCTGCAGATAGAACCATCCTGGTGGGCTGGGGAGATGGCTCAGTGGAATAAGCGCTTCCCTGGCAAGTGCAAGGACCTGAGATCAATCCCCAGTTTAAAAAAAAAAAAAACCCATCCTGGTGTGCCAGAGCTTGAATGCTTCCAAAAGCAACTTCTGACCACCAGGGAGCTAACAGTTGTGTACGTCAGTAGTGCTTTCTCAATGTTAAGAATAGGGATATAGGCATAGTTCTGAGGCACACTCTCCAGTATTCCCAAGGCTCCCTCCAGTGAGCTCAAGGCAGTCAGGATGGAATCTTGCTTGCTAACAGTCATGCCATTTATTATTACCTTCCTTTGCCTCCTCCTCAACCCTTTCCTTTGCTTCCATTGGAGTTTCCTGTATCTCCTGAATAAACTACTTGCACAATAAACTGCTTGCACTCAACTGATCAGACCATCAGACACCGGGGTGGGAGTGGAAGATAAAGAATGACAAATTCCAAAGTACAAGGGGGCCCAGAAAGTCTGCATCTAGTGGACTGGCTGCTCAGCTACCTCCATGGCCGGCTCACTTGTATTTGCTAGCAAGAAGCACAGGGGGAGAGGTAGCACACCTACCCCTGTTACTGTTTGTGGAACAGTAACAATGGAAAAGGGGTGGAT
>NW_004524725.1:718748-725603 GCF_000260255.1 Octodon degus
AAATTACAGGGTACTTGTTTATGGGCTACATATCTATGCTTTGTACATAAAGGGGGTACAATTGTTTGCATTTTCCTCTCTAACCTGGAAAGAACCAGCTTCCAGCACCTCAGCTGAGAACTCATGATCCACGGTGACATTTGCTTTCCCCAGAGAATTTTCCTGACCAGCTGCAGATGCCAAAACTGTGAGTCTTTTTTTTTTTTTTTTTTTTTTTTTTGCTTTTTTTTTTTTTTTGCAGAACCGGGGCTTGAACTCAGACCCTTGCGCTTGCCAGGCAAGTGCTTATTCTACTGAGCCACCTCCTCAGCAGAGGAGCCAGATTTTCTCTAAACCCAACTGCCTGTGTTTTGACAAACGTCCTCAGCAGATGCTACCTTACCTTAGGAGTGCCAGGTTATTAGCATTCCACCCATGGTGTGGGGGGCACCGGCCTTCCATATACCTCCCAGTTCCCAAAGCAGTATCACACCGACCTTAGGATTGTGGGGGCTTAAGTCACACAGGTGGGCCCCCTATAATCTCTTACATCACCTGGTCCCTAATGGCGCTCAAGTCCTCAGTTGGGGAGATTTCTAAACCAAGAGAACAAGTCATTTCATCAAAGTCCGGGTCAGGTCCCACAAGTCCTGTGATGGCAAGCTGTGCGTGCAGCTCTCTTCAGTTGTCCCTGAGCCAGCGAAAAGCAGGAAGGATCTGTGCCACATAAGGATCCAGGTGGCCAAAATATGCCTGCTTATCTTCTCTCTAAAAAGGGGCAACAGGACCAGAGATACAGCTCAGTGGCACAGCGCCCGTCTGAGAGTTCACAAGATCCTGAGTTCAATTCCTAGTACCAAAAAAAAAAAAAAAAAAAAAAAAAGCATGAAGAAGGGTGGCAATAGATTAGGAACCTGCCAGACCAGAGGAGTTCAGACTACAGATTAAAATAAATAAATAGATACAGATTTCACTGATTTTGATACCATTGGGTTAGGCAAGAGGCTTTCTCAATACTTAGGAAATTCTTATGTGATCGTTACTTCATATAACACAAAAACAGGAATGTGGCTCTGTTATCCTTCACCTAGCAGATTGGTGATCAAGTGTTATGAGAAGAACCAAACTATGCCTCCCTAAAATATAAAGGATAGTGGAGCTAAAGCAGATAAAAAGAAGCAGGTGTAGAAAAGCTCTCTGTCCTCCTATTTGCCTAAAGAGGCGCATAAATTTGTAAGTGTCCCCCCACCGTGAGGCCGCGCAGAAGGCAAGCACCAAAGAGAGCAGTAGCCCCTTATCAGCCGGAGACTGGCCAGAGGAATGTGCGCAGGATGCAATCTGTTAGTCTCTTCCTGTATATTTACCTTCCCACAGTTTCATGTCTCTCCAAGTACAAACCTGGTTGCGTCAAGAGGGTGCTGCTGTAGAGTGAGCAGTTCCTGACCAAGCAGACCAGGCTCTTCCAGAAGTGCCAGACACTGGGCAGCGTATTCATCACCCTGAAAAAACGTGATGATTGAACCAGATCCGTCCCAAAGAAGGGCTCTGTGGAGGGCGGTGAGCCTACAGACAACAATTGTGTGCTGAGAGCTATGGATGGGAAAAAGATCAGCACTGCAGGGAGTTCTAGAGAAGTGAGTAAGTTTCAGATGGCCTATTCAAACCTGCTGAGGGCTAACATGGATGGGCTGAAGAGAGACAAGAAGAACAAGAGTAAGAAGGCCAGAACAGCACAGTGAAGGGTTCGGATTCTCTGCTCTTACTGATACAGGGAAGAAAAAACTGGTCTTGGGTGGGTGACCTCCAAACCATACAAGGAACCTCCAAATGACATAGAGAAAAACAATCTCCCGACCTGACCTGCACAAGTTCGTGTTCTCTAAAACCGAAGAATGAATTTTAGGAACAAACGGAGGTTATGAGCAGGATATATTTATTGAGTGAAAGAAAGCTCCTGTCCAAGAGAGGGACAGGAGGGGGGCCCGAGCGGGTAGTTCCCCGGGAAGCTGTCTCTTCTAGGGACTTTCATAGTGTAAAACCATGCGAGGCTAAGGTAGGGAGAATGGGAACTCGCTTAGGTGGGCAGGAGGTGGGACAAAACTATGGTCAACCAATGGGATTACATATGGGACAGGGTCTTTTCCTGTTGGGAGTTGGAATGCGGGACAGGGTCTCTTTCTGTTGGGGGTTGGGCTAGTGACTCTCTTGGGTCTTTCCAGGTGATTGATACCTGTTAGAATATCAATCCCAGGTGCTACTCGTTTAGCATTTGTTTGGCCTTTAGGTCTTTAGGTCTGGTTCATAGCAGGAGCATCCGCCCCTCCCACAGTTGTAAGACATCTCATCTTCTGTGTTGTCTCCTTGGAGGGCCTGGCCCTGTCTGACTGCCTATAATATTTTTTATCTAACTCGGTGCCTGCAATATTACCAGTTAAAACAGATTGCTGTTTTTCCTTTTGGCACAAAGCTAGATTTCTGGCTTCCCTGTGACAACGATTTTCATGTGAAATGAGGGTCATTTTGGAAAGAAAAAGGTTATAGTGTACAGGGTAGTTGTGGTAAGAAACTAGTTCAGATCTGTGCTGCATGGTTGTGTTCTTAGTTTTCAAAGGTCTCTGTAACCATTTCCCTGAAGAGCATTGTGTCATTAAATATTTGTTTCCCAGAAAAAATAAAATTAAAAAAGTACAAACCTGCTTTCCTTTGTATTGTCAGGTCTTTTAAAATTCATTTTTCTTT
This sequence comes from Octodon degus, assembly GCF_000260255.1. Classification (NCBI taxonomy): domain Eukaryota; kingdom Metazoa; phylum Chordata; class Mammalia; order Rodentia; family Octodontidae; genus Octodon; species Octodon degus. Next base: position 721,467 of record NW_004524725.1, read on the forward strand.
GTTGAAAATGCTCAATAAATTACAGTTTTAAGCTATTGCTTTGAGTTTTTGTTTTTTGAGGTTTTTCCCCCATTATATGCACTGTGTGAATAAACTTGCTAGTTTTTCTCTGGCCAGTCTGTCTCTTATTACAAGCTTCCCACTATGAAATTATGAGGATTGTTCCTCCCCAACAGTTGACACTGGAATTTAAGCTTTCTTTTACTGTGTGTGGCCTCAGTCCCCAAAGACTTCCCATTCTCCAAAATGCTGCTCATGGTCCATTTATGGGCATCCATGTCCCAGATAGTAGGGAAGAGGAAGTAAGGCAGAAGGATGTGCCCTTTCCTTGTAAGTCATCTGTGACAGTCAGGATACAGTTTCTTCTGTCTCGATCCTAATGTCCAACTCTGGTGTCATGACTCTACCAAGCTGCCAAGGACTCTGGGAAATGCAGTCCTACTCTGGGCATGTATCCAAGTAAAACCTGGATATTCTATTTCTGTAGAAGGGAACAGGGTCAGCCTGATAACTCAGTGGACTAAAGCACCTGCTTAGGCACAGTGCAGGGCCCAGGGTTCAATTCCCAGCACCACATACCGTGCCAGCCCCAGCCCTGGGGTGCACTGAACTGGGAATGAGACTGGACATGGTGGCACACTCCTGTAATCCCAGCGCTTGGAAGATTGAAAACAGGAGGATCACTACGAGTCTGATCTGTGTAGTGAGACCCTTTAGACCCTGTACTAAATACTTTTTTAAAAATGTAGAACAGAACAGACACTGGAGGACAACTAACAGTCTCTACCACATCAGTCTTAAGAGTTTCTTGCGCCCTGATATGATCCAGGAAAAGCACAACAATTCCAGTTTCCCCCCAGAGAAGCCCAAATGTGTCTTGAAGGCTTCTGGCTCTCCCAAGGCATGGTAACTGGAATGAGAGAGGCAGGTAACTGCACACCATATGGCTGTCTCAGGAGACGGCAGAGCGAACAGATGATGAGGTAGGTGCAGGTGCCCCCACTGTCACAACATGTGTAAGCCCCTGCTATCTTCATAGCTGGAACCCAGGAAGAGACCAACTGACAGAGAACGTGTTTCTATTCCCTTAATGAAATGAGAATTGTGCAGTCATTAGGACTGTTCCCAAATATCCTGGCCATCCTCCTGGGTGTATGGTAGGATTTGCATTTTTCTGCCCATTTGAAGTTATATGTGTCCGCATGATATATTTTGGCCAATGATACATGAGTGGAAGTGAGGTATGTCCTGTCCAAGAATGAATATGAGGACCTTGTAGTCCTTAACGTACTTGTCAACTTGGCGAGGCCATGATACCCAACTTGGGACAAACACCAGTCTATATATTGCTATGAAGATTCTCTCGCTGTGGTTAACATTTGGTTCACTGATATTTATTTATTTATTTATTTATTTATTTATTTTTACAGAAGGATCTCACTATGTAGTGAGTAAACATCAGATCAGTTGCCGATCTTAAGAGAAAAATATTGAGTCCTTTAAGGAAGAAATTCTCTGTCGCCAGATGGCCTTCAAATTCACGCTATCAGATTAGTTCCCTGGGTCTTTAGTTTGCCAACCTACCCTGCAAATTTCAGACTTACCAGTCCTCACAATTACGAGATCTAATAAAATCTTGGACTCTGGCTCTTTCTCTGTATCTCTTTTTTCTAAACACACACACACACACACACACACACACACACACACACACACACACGCTGATTCTGGTTCTCTAGAAAACCCTAATGCACAGGCTGTGTGTGAGTCCAGGGATATAATTCAGTGGCACAATGCCTACCTAGCAAGTGTGAGGTTGTGAGTTTGATTCCTGGTACCAAAAAAAAAAAACCCAAAACCAAACCAGAAGCTGTGTGCAGTGTGACACATTTTATTTTCCTCCTGCTACAGTGACTTTAGAGGCAAGTGAAGAGATGAGTCCTCCAGTATGGGGGTGCAAGTGGCACAAGCACCTTCCTGGCACAAGCACGAGGCCGTGAGTACAAAAAAATTAAAATTACAAAGGTGCTTGAGGGACCAGGGAGATGGCTCAGTAGAATAAGTGTTTCCCTGGCAAGTGCAAGGGCCTGAGTTCAATCCTCGGCTCCACCAAAAAAAAAAAGGTGCTTGAGCAAGGAATAACTTTTGCTGGGAAGCCACTGGACTCAGGCGGTTTGTTTCTGCACTGTAACTCGGTGTGCCCACCTGGGCACCAAGAATCAACAGAGAAGTTAAGAGTGAAACAGAAACAAAGTTCAATGATAGTATTCTAGAGTTTGCTGAGTAAGACTCATTTCTGCTACAAGTACAGTAGTCACTGTTTCTTATTTCTGCAGGCTAGAAGTATTCTAGAGTGTGAAGCCTTTTAAGACAGAAGTAGATCTTAAGGTACACCCTCCTTGGTAGTTTCCTGAAATCAATGTTCTATTCCCCCCCAGTTTACCTAAATTCTAAAATTGCTCTTTCTCCCAATTCAATAAAAATGTTTCATTTTCTTCTTAGTATGAGAGATCAAAACTATGCAATAAGGAGTAATGAACAAAGTCCCTCTGACCTCTTACTGGAGCTTCATTTTCCCAAGGGGATCTGCATTGGAGAAGAAATTGAAAAATAAAATGAAAAATGCCACGCAAATGAAGCTATACTTGGTGCAATTCCAGGAAGCGTAACTAAGAGCGGAGTTTGCCTGCAGTATGGAAATTTTTACCAGTGCTGTGCAGACATAATCATCATTTGATATTGTGTTCGGCTTTTCTGGGTGCTTCTAAGTGGCAAAGGATGATCAGATCCCTCTGCAGTGCCCCCAAATATCCTTGCAGGTGGGACCTGGTGATGCCGAGTCCAGTTCCTATGCTTTCACAGCCATTCTGTGTGTCCGTAGGCCCAGCAAACACTTGTTTTCTTTTAATTTTATTTATTTATGTGTGTGTGTGCGCGTGTGTGTGTGGCCAGTTCAGCCCACCAGGGGGCGGGGCTGGCTGGCATGTGGTGCTGAGGGATTGAACCATGGTCCCTGTGCTTTGCCAAGCCTGTTCCAAGCAGGTGCCCTAGACCACTGAGCCATCTCACCAGCCCCAATAAGGATTTTTTTTTCTTTTTTTTGTGGAACCGGGGATTGAACTCAGCCCCTTGCGCTTGCCAGGGAAGCGCTTATACCACTGAGCCATCTCCCGGGCCCAAACTCTTGTTTTCTACAGGGTGCCTTCCTCAATTGTGTGAACTTTGTTTCCCATCAAGGTCCTTGAACACCCCCCCCCAAGCAAAAGTGTCACCCCTGGGTGTCACATTTCTCCACTTTGTCTTGTCTACCCATAAGAAACCAACTAGGAAACTCATTAAAAATGCAGACTCCACAGTTCAAATGCTGATTCATTAGCCTGGTGCAGTGCCCAGAAAGCTGCATTTGGACCAGCAGTCCTGAATTCAGGTGGCAGGCAGACTGCACTCCTGAGAACCAGCGCCCCAGGGACAGCTCACCCCCCCCTCACCCGAATCTCCAGCTCTGTCCTAGTCAGGGCTAACTGCTTTTGGTATTGGCACAGCAGGGCCATCTGCTCACAACTTTAAAGCAAAACCAAACAAAAGCAACAAACGAAAGATGGAATGTTGCTTCCAGGAATTTCCGTGCCATTTGTCTCTCTTCTTTCTGTTTGCATAGGGATAGGTCTTTTTTGTGATGTAGTCTTTGATGAAAAAATTGAAGCCACATGGTGGTTTCTTCTCCTACTCAGTTTTTGCAGTGCTTGTAGAGGACTGAAAACCTGGCCCACACGTAAACACAGAAGGAAGCTGCCCCAGCCAGCTCAAATGAAAGCTAGGACAATCAAGCGCTACCTGGAATTTGTTGATGTAGTATCTTTATAAGCGTGGTTTAGAACCAACAGCCAGCTGGGCATGGAGGCTCATGCCTGTGATCCCCGCACTCAGGAGGCTGAGGTAGGAGGATTGTGATGAGTTTGAGGCCAGCCTGGGCTGCACAGCAGGTTCGAAGCCAGCATAAACTACATAGCAAGACCCTCCTGTCTCAAAAAGCCAAAAGAGAAAAGAACCGATGACCACATGCTGCGTTAGAGGCACAAAGACATAATCTACTTGGCCAACAGAAAGGGTTAATTCCTGTGGCCTCTGGGAAGAGGC
>NW_004524725.1:725913-727734 GCF_000260255.1 Octodon degus
TCCATAGGCAGCATCAGGACAATCTGGCAGGTAAGAATGCCATAGCTCTGTGGGTAGCTCTACCCCTTCTTTACACACTGCAAACAGTAGTTGGGCACTTGGATGCTTCCTAAATGGGGGAATTTAGCAATCTGTAAAGCACTTTGGTAGATTTTTTTCAGGTGTGCAGCACAGCAGTGAAACAGGAAGAAGGAAAAAAGGAAGGGGGCTTTATTTTCTTTGAGGACACAGAGAGAATGTGGGGAAGGATGAGGAATTCTCTCTTGGAACAAAGAGACACTGAGGCTTTTATGTGCTTTTGCCTTGGTGGAGTTAGGAGGGGATATTTAGATATACCTGAGAAAGCTGATTACAGGTCTTCCTTGAGGTGGCAGGAAGGGTGCAAGTAAATTATGTCCTGCGCTCAGTTGGAGAAGAAGGGGAAGGTGGTCTTGGGGAAGATGGGCTTTTGTTTTAAGGGCATCAGCCATATTAGATGACAACCATGATGATTTTAGCAATTAATACTAGGGCCTGAACCTATCACACATATCTTGTCTGGTCCAACTCTACATTAAACCTGTCAACCCACCAGAGCATGTCACCCAAAGCAGTCTGTAAGAATACTCAGGACTTCAGGGTCTTAAGACAACAAGCACTTTAGCCTCAAATTCAGTGTCTGGTTTTGCCAGCACCTGCAATCCAGTCCTATCTGCTTAGCATCTCCCTTCCATGGCTGGGGCTGCTTTCCAATCTGCCACTCATCTCTCACATCCCCAGAATCTGCTTCCAGGGTTTTAGTTTACACTCAGCTAGCTAACTGGTCCACATCTTCTTCAGCACCCCAGTTAGAGAAAAACCACACAGTCCTAACTTGCAAGAAATAAGACATGACCTCCGAGCCTTCAGAAGGAGCTGGCTATTAGCTAGCCACTTTACTCACATGCAAGATTTTTAAATTTTTAAGGGCTGGCCTGATAGCTCAGCGGACAAAAGCACCTGCTTAGGCAGAGCACAGGGGTTGAAGTTTGATCCTCAGCGTGCCATGCTGGCCTGCCTACGGGGTGCGCTGAGACAGCCATTGAGACTGGGTATGGTGGCGCCTGCCTATAATCCCAGCGCTTGGGAAACTGAAAACAGGAGAATCACTACGAGTCTGATCTATGTAGTGAGACCCTGTAGACTCTGTAGACCCTGCCCTAAATATAGAAAAAAAAAATTTTTTTCATTTTTAGCTATAAATTATACAGACATGTTATATTATTTAAAATATTCAGAGGCAACATACAGAAAACACTGTTGATCCAGGCATAGTGACAACCTTGTAGTCTCAATCCTTCAGTAGCTGAGGGAGAAGAAATGCCGTGAGTTCAAGGTCTGCCTAAGCTACATAAGCAAGTTCAGGGCCAGCCTGTACTACCAAGCAAGGTCTTGCTTAAAATAAATAAATAAATAAATAAATAAGAAAAAAGAAAGAAACCATTGCTATTAGTTTGCAGTATCTATTTCCAGAACTTTCTGTACATAGTCACATCCATAAATGTACACAGATGAGTTGTAGAGTTTAGCTATAGGTTTTGTGCAGTTTTGGTGGTTTTGTTTTCTTTTTGTTTTTGCATAAAAACATAAATCATATGTTTTATGATTTATATTCACTTCTCAGCCTTTAGCATAGAATCATATTTTACTTTACTTCTCCTTTTTCCTTAGAGCTTTTTTGGAGTAAGAGTAGCACTACTAGGAATGGAACCCAGAGCCTCTTACACACTAGGCAAGGGCTCTATGTTTTATTTTATTTTGGAATAAGATCTCACTAAGTTACACAGGCTAGACTCCAACATT
>NW_004524725.1:746150-747550 GCF_000260255.1 Octodon degus
AAAAAAAAATTATCCAACCTAAAATAGGCAGAGGATATTTTGCCTAAGTAGATACATACATACCAATAACTGTAAGAAAAGATATCCAACATCACAAATCTTTATTTATCTATTTATTTATTTAATTGTATTTTTTATAGTACAGGGTGTTCAAGGTCTCTCTGCATAGATCGGACTGATAGTGATTCTCCTGTTTTTGGCCTCCCAAGCTCTGGGATTACAGGCGTGTGCCACCATGCCCATTCTTAGCCACCATCTTAGGTGCCCAGGGGATCAGGCCAGCATGGCAGGCCAGGATTGAACCCCTGGCTCCTGCATCTGCCTCAGCAAATGCTTTAGTCTGCTGAGCTATCTGGCTGGCCCCCAATATCACAAATCTTTAGGGAAATGCAAATTAAAACTATAATAAAATACCACCTCATATCCCTTAGGATGGTGATTTCAAAAAAAAGAAAAGAAATGTTGACAAGAATGTGAAGGAATTGGAGCCCCACTGCCATGCCACCTTGCTCTAGAGCCAGCTGACTGTGGCCTGTGTCTAAACCTGTGAGCTTTCCTCCCTTGATTTGCGAGTGTCAGGTATTTTGTCTCAGCAAAAGAAAAGTAACTCAGACACAGGGTAACTTTTAATAAAAAGAAATTTATTTCATCATGGTTCTGCAGACTAGTAAGTCCAAGATTAAAGGCCTTTGGTAAGGGCCTTATTTCTGTGCCATTCATTAGAAAAGGCAGAAGGACAAGAGAGGGAAAAGTAGTGGGAAGCTTAGAAAAGTTCCTTGTTTTAGGAACTCACCTCCATGGTTACAGCATTAATCCATTCATGAAGACAGAGCCCACCTCTTAAATGGAGATCCAATTCCAAACACATGAACTCTGGGGAACACATTCCCATTACAGCAGACTCCAAGTAGAGAATTAAGGATGAGGAAACAGACAGATGAATAATAGTAAGTCAAGTTGAGGCTTTGTTAAACATTTTCAATAGAGCATACCTGCTATGGTCTAGATATGGTTTGAGTGTGTGCCCCAAAGTTTTACACACCAGAACCATAGTCCTAGTGTGCTGATGCTGAGAGATGGTGAACCTGTAAGATGTAGGGCCTACTGACAGGTAATTAGGTTACTGGAGGCATCATCCTCAGAAAGACTAATACAGTTCTCACAAGATCCTGGTTAGCTCCTGCAAAAGTGAATTAACATTAGGGCAAACCTGGACCTTGTACCTCTCTTTTGCTTTGTCTTTCTCTTCGATCTCTTCTGCACATCCTCCCAACTGTGATACCACCTCCATGAGACCATCACTGCAGACAAGCCAGTGCCAACACCACACTCTTGAATCCAGACTAGATATTTTGGTACAGCAACAGAAAAGCGACTCATACAATGCTTCTCCCCAGGAT
>NW_004524725.1:748090-752024 GCF_000260255.1 Octodon degus
TGCAGTGAACTGTACTTGTTAGAGACGAGACTGTGCCAACAGAAAAGGCTGGACAAATTGCTCAAAATCTTCATGAAAGAGTTTGGAAACTCCTAGGAATGTGGAGCCCCAGAAGCATGTAACAGATTGCAGAAACAGTCACGTCAAAAGAAAGTCATGCAAGATCTGAAAAGCAAACACAGGTAAAAAGCTGAAGCAAGCTTAGGGTTTGAGCATGAACAGATGGCGGAGGTACAGCCATTAGGGGAAGCATCAGTTCAGTCTGTAGAGGATGATTTAAGCTGAAACAAAAGTGAGGGCTGGGAAAACTGGCAGATTCCCAAGGCTCAGAGACAAGTGCCAATGAATACTGGTGATTGAACAATTGGACTGGCTTTTATTGAGCATCTCCGCTGAATCCCAGGCCCGAGCAATTCTTGTGATGCAAGAGGTGTACAGACTAAAATACCTCTGAGAGAGAGAATGTGGAGGCTGTAACACTGGCCAGAGAACTGGGTGTCCAGGAACACAAGGGAAAAGTGAAATTAAGAAGTTTGAAATCAGGCGTCTAAGAAAGAAATCTCAGATAAAACATGGCAACTGCAAAAGGCTAGGAGTGTTTCAAATACAAACCTCCAAAGGACGAATCATTTTTCTTCTAGAGAGATTAAATGTATAGTTATCTAACTTGACTTTTATTTATTTATTTATTTTTAAGTGTGTGTGTGTGTGTGTGTGTGTGTGTGTGTGTCTCTAGCTCAGCCCACCGGGGGCAGGGCTGGCTGGCAGGTGGTGATGGGGGATTGAACCACGGTCCCAGTGCTTTGCTAAGCCTGTTCTAAGTAGGTGCTTTAGGCCACTGAGCCATCTCACCAGCCCCTCTAACTTGACTTTTAATTTGACTCTGGATGAGGTCATGGTTACCAGATAACTGACTTAGAAAGACCAGGTTTCTGATAGGCTGGAAATAAAAAGATTCCTCAACCTCTTCTCCCTAATATCCCACAGTCTCATCTTTAGTAATCAGATTTTTTTTTTTTTTTTTTCAGAACCAGGGATTGAACTCAGGCCCTTGCATTTGCCAGGCAAGCACTTATTCTAGTGAGCCATCTCCCTGGTCTAATCAGATATTTTTAGAGTAGGCTTTATGTATGTAGAAATATCAAGTGGTTGAGTTGGGTAGGTGAGAACTTGGAAATACTTGATAAATAGTTTGGTGGGACTGGCCCAGAACTGATAGGGACAGGCAGCTGGAGGTGGGGGCAGCACTGCAGTAGGGATTGCAGGGTAGGAAGAGACTTGGCCGTGGTTGCTGAGGTGCCAACAAGAAACTACTAAAGACCTTGTGGATCCAAAGTTGAATTACATAAGGACATAATAGATGGGGAAGAGCAAACCTATGGGTGCTGTGAAGGTCCTGATGCTATGTATGTCAAATTTATATCTTGTGATGATCGTGAATTTATTGTAAAAAGAGAACATGCGTTAACATCAGGAACAATAAAGCCACATTGAGTGGCCCAGGTTACTTTGCTGAAAACAGAGCAATGAGGTCAATTTTAGAGAGATCGCATCACACGCACTTCTGAATGTTTGCATGTATTATACCTACAAGGTTCACTACACTACCAGCTCCACTGAGAGTCCCAAATTTCCCATCACACCTGAGATAGCTCTGGAACTGCTGATGGCTATGAGCTTCCTACATTGTTAAATAAAATATAATAAACTTCACTTTTCAGGATTTAATATTCATAGTTCAGTTATTTTTTTCATATATAATATGTTGCTTGTATGCAATTGAACAATAAAGTTAATCACAAAGCAGATTATCTTGCATTTTTTGCATAGCAGAATTGACATTTGCTTGCCACATTAGAAAATCAAGGACATGTTCACATACAGAAATAACAGATATGCCAGTTCATAGGTGGTTTTGCCTTGTCTTTTTATTTTTTATTTTTATTTATTTATTTTTTCTTTTCAGTACTGGGGATTGAACTAAGGCCCTTGCACTTGCCAGGCAAGCACTTATTCTACTGAACTATCTCCCTGTCCTCTTTTTTGTCTTTTTTTGAGACAGGATCTTGCTATGCAGTTCAGTCTGGCCTTGAGCTCACTTGGTAGCCCAGGCTGGTCTCAAACTCACAGTGATCCTTCTGTCTCAGCCTCCAGAGTGCTGGAATTACAGGCCTGTACCACCGTACTCAGCTTGCCTTACCTTTTGGATGTAACTGTTAAAATTAGAACAATATTGATATAGCAAATGCTTGAATATAGCCCTAAATGAACATGTTCTGCAGGTGCATAATGGGGCTAAGTATTTTTATGGAGTTTTTTTTATGTTTGACCTTATAGATGCTAAGTAGCACTAGTTATGCAAATAATTACATGATAAATATTTAAAACCATCAAAACATTTTATATAACTCTCAAAGAATAAGTTTTTCTTAATTTTTTTTATAAACTACAGCATTGGGGCTGGTGAGATGGCTCAGCACCTACTTAGAACAAGCACCTACTTAGAACAAGCTAAGCTACGTAAAAGCACAGGGACCACGGTTCAATCCCCAGCACCACATGCCAGCCAGCCCCACAACCCTGGTGGGCTGAGCTGGCCACACACACACACACACACACACACACAAATAAAATAAAATATAAACTACAGCATTAAATGTATTATATTTTGGTTATTGCTACAATTTAAGAACTTAAAAGCAATTTTGGAAGGTTACTAGTTATAACTTTTGGATCTATAACTGTTGGAACAGGAGCCAAATGGTCAGCAAATAAACTGCATGATTTATTTTTAATTTATTTGATACAGGGTCTCACTATGCAGCTTGGACTCATAGTGATCCTCTTGTTTCAACCTTTCCAGTACTGGGATTATAGGCATGCCCCACCACACCTGGTTTCAGTGGCCAGCACAGTGGCACGGTATGTGGTACTGGGGATCAGACCCAGGTCCCTGAGCTTGCCAGGCAGGAGCTTAGACTGCTGAGCTATCTTCCCAGCCCCTTTATCTAAATCTTTAAAACAGGCAATTTTAGTCTTCCTCTACCCAACTGAAATGTTATAAAATAGAAAAATGTACAGAGATGTAATGAAAATTTTATAATGTACTTAGATATAGTACATGAATTATCTTCATGTACTGATTAAAATAAATTCCAATGAATATAGTACCATCCTCAGTGGTTGCTTTGACATTAAATTCATATGTAAGCCATGCTGGGTGTGGTACAGCACCCCTATATTCCCAGCAGTCAGGAGGCTGAGAAGGACCGTGATGAGTTCAAGGCCAGTTGGGCCTACATAAGTGAGTTCAAGGCCAGCTGGAACTACACAGCAAGACCCTGTCTAAAAAAACCCAAAAAATCCATTACAGAGCATCTTTATTTAGAGATGGTAATAGATGCACTGGAGTTCAGTTTAGTGTTGTCTCTGTTTTAGAACATAGCTAACATCTGTAAGCTCAATTTTCAGCTTATTTATTATTAAAATAAGCTTAAACTGACTGTGGTACCACACATAACTGTCACCTCAGCTATATGGGGACTCATGATGTCCAATCTGGACAACTTTTTAAGACTCTCAAAACAGAAAATACACAATAGATAGCTCAGCAGTCTAAGCTCCTGCCTGGCTGAGAATGAAGCTCTGTAGTCAAGTACAACTGGCTTATCCCCAGTACCACCAAAAGACTCAAACAACAAAAACTACCTTCTTTTAAGGGCGAAAGGTTTATTTAGCTCACAGTTGGTAGAGATTTCAGTCCATACTTGGCTGGTTCCAAGACAGGGTGGCACATGGCAGAAGGGCAGCAGTTCATGGCAGCAAACACAAAAACTACCTTAATATAGGTCTTTCTTTTCTGAAAATAAAAAAAAATATATCGTTTCCTCTTAGAAAACCTAATACTTTCCAGCTAATTGAAGGCAGTTAAAGG
>NW_004524725.1:752884-757956 GCF_000260255.1 Octodon degus
TGGTGCTGGGGGATTGAACCGCGGTCCCTGTGCTTTGCTAAGCTTGTTCTAAGTAGGTGCTTTAGACCACTGAGCCATCTCACCAGCCCCTAAAGTTTAACTTTGACTAATAATGATTTTACATGTTGGATGCAGAAGTAACATTAAATTTTGGACACTAAAACTGAAACAAAAGACCAGGCAAATCTGTATGCTTTGCAGCAAACAGCATACTAATAAAGTCTATTGATGGAAAGGTATGGGAAAAAATAGATGATTAGCTAGATCAATAGATTGATGACCATGCAATGATACCCTTTTGACTCCTGTTTACTCTTTGGAGTTTTTAAAAGGGAGGCAGGCACATCAGCATCTTATTGTCGAGCAAATTCAATGTTTGCAGTCTTAAATGCACAAAACTTGTTCTAGTGGACATCAGCAAGAAGGCATCTGATGGGCGTGAACTTCACTCTCCTGGGCACTGGGCTGGGAGCCCTCAGGCAAAACAAAATGAACGTAATAAAAAATCAGAGAGGAAAAACTTTGGATTTTTGCCTAAGTAATCTTTGGACTTTAGGCTTTCTCTGAGATGTCATGATAGGAAGGAGAGTGTGTTCAATCTCTGTTGGAGAAACACAATTTTTATAAAGGGTGGTAAAATATACATAACATAAAAAACTTGCTATTTTAGAGGTATAGCTTAGTGACACTAAGTACACTCCACACTCCCACCCATTTGTGTATCAGTGCTCTCCAAAGAAACAAAATCAATGGGGTACTTTTATTATATTTATAATAGAAATTTGTTAGAAGAAAGGGCTCACATGTTTATGAGATCCAGGAAGTCACATATTTGCCATCTGCAAACTGGATCAGGAAAGCTAGCTGTATAATTCAATGTAAGGCCAAGGTCTTCAAATTGGGAGGGTTCGGGTGGGTGAGAGTATAAATCCAGAGGTCCAAAGGCCTGAAAAGCTGGCCTACTGATGTCCAAGTGTAGCTGTAACTGGGTGCCCCAACCCTAAGCAGAAGAGCAGTTTCATCTTGCCACCTTTCTGCTCAAGCCCCCAGAGGACTGTATGATGCTCTCATGTGCCGAGGAGGCCCAGCTTCTTTTCTCAGTTCATTCATTCAGGGTTAATCTTTCCCAGAAAGACCCTCATTGACACACCCAGAAATTTTTTCAGTTATATGGAACTCGTTTAGACTAGTCAGGTTTTCACTTTTGCAAAATTACCCATCACAATGCCATTACCACCATCTCCAGAATTTTTTTCATCTTCCTAAGTGAAACCTTAATAACCATTAAATATTAACTCCTTCTCTTCCTCCTCCCATCTCCTAGCAATGACCATTCTACTTTTCCATCAAATTAGAGTTCCCTATCCTAAATACTTTACCTAAGTGGAATCATACTGTATCCTTTTTAGTCTGGCTTCTTTCATCTTAATTTCTTCAACATTCACTCATGTTCTAGCATGTGCCAGAATTTCCTTCCTTCTTGGGCCAGCCAGATAGCTCAGAGGACTAAAGTGCCTGCTTTAGGCAAGCACTGGAGGACCAGGGTTCAATCCCCATGCTATGCAGGCCCCACACCCTGGGGCACGCTGAGACAGTAATTGAGACTGGGCATGGTGACATGTGCCTGTAATCCCAGTGCTTGGGAAGCTGAAAACAGGAGGATCACAAGGAGTCCGATTGGTATAGTGAGACCCTGTAGACCCAGTACTAAATATATTAAATGATAATAATAATAAAGAATGTATTTCTTTCTCAAGGCTCCAACCTTTTTAAAAATGTTATTTACTTTTGGGGGGTGGTACCAGGAATGGAACTTGGGACCTCATGCTTGCCAGGCAGGCACCATGTTGCTGAGCTACATCCCCGGCCCCAAAACTCCATCTGATCGTCTAAATCTATCCCAACTTTCTCATAGGGTCGCCCACACTATTATGGATTCTCATAAGGATAAAAGACCTTTTTCAGTTTTTACTTTTTTTTTTTTAAACACAGGGTCTTGCTATGTAAGCTCAAACAAATGCAGTCCTCTTGCCTCAGCCTCCCAAGTGCTGGGGTAACAGGCATGCACCCCCACACCTGGCTCTCAGTAGTCTCTTGAACTTGGTTCCTCCTGGAGAATTTCCTTCATCTATTGAGATTTTTTAAATCTGAAGACACTGTGCTGAATCCTAGATGATCTTCCTGGTTTAGCAATAATAAGACAATTCCCTTTGCTAATCTCCTCTTTAAAGATTATTCTTCAAAGACTATTAACATGGAGCATAGATACATAGAGAATAAGACACGTGTGCTGCACCATAACAGGCCTAAATACCTGAGTGGTTTTTCTTTTTTTATTATTTTATTGAGAAACAGATTGCAATGAGACAGTTTCAAAACCAATTAACAGGACAGTTTCAATAATTCATGCATTGCACATTGTTATCTTCTTAGTGGTTATCCATAGTACAAGATGCAGACAGGATATCTTGTCCAAATACTATTAGTACAAATCTTTTTTCTCATTGAATTAAGAGAAAGTAGCTGTATATCTATCCTAACTATTTTGTATATACTGATACAAAATGGTCCTTCCTTTGTATCCCCTTTTTCTTAATTTTGTTAGAGAAGGGTATTCCATTGCCATTTAAATATTGTAGGTACGTGAATTCAACAAGATAGTCCAATATAGTCCAGTAGTCCATAATAGCAGTGGCTTATCCGTAGGACTGGCAATGTCAGAAGTTGTTGACTTGAGCCTTTCATGGCTCAGCATATTAATATGGCTTTACTTTTTATACCTCGTTTTTATACTTTTCTGCTGGATTGTTAAAACCAAGATAAAGCAAGACCTATATAACAAGAAATGATACTTGAGTGTTTAAGAAAAAATTCAATTATAGTTAGAGCCTGTAATTAGTAAGACTGGCAATAAATTACAGAACAATTTGATTTTTGATTTTTTATTTTGTTTTGCTTTTTGAGACAGGGTCTCACTATGTAGCCCAGGCTGGCCTATGGAAATATCAGTTATGGAAAACCCTCATTCCCTCACTAGGTTGAAACTAAGAGTTGCTATAATTCTTAGACATAAAAAGAAGTTACTTGGGCCGGGGAGATGGCTCAGTGGAATAAGTGCTTCCCTGGCAAGCACAAGGGCCTGAAGGCAATCCCCAGTTCCACAAAAAAAAAAAAAAGAAGAAGAAGAAGTTACTGGGGCCGGGGAGATGGCTCAGTGGAGTAAGCGCTTCCCTGGCAAGCACAAAGGCCTGAGTTCAATCCCCGGTTCCACAAAAAAAAAAAAAAGAAGAAGTTACCACAGAACAAAACTCATAAATGAAGAACTAGGAAGAATTTATTTACCATGTTTCTGTTGCTATAACAAAAAACACTTGAAGTTGGGTTATGTATTAAGAAAAAAAGGCTTATTTAGCTCACAGTTTTAGAGGATGAAAGTTCAAACAGCATGATACTGGCTCTGATCAAGGCCCTCTCGCTGCATTACATCATGGAGAAGGGTCTTGTGACAGGAGTACCTGTGACAGGGAGGAGCCCAGGGACAAATAAGAAGGGAGATATTGGGGAGGGGTTAGATTTGCTCTTTTATAAATATCTTCTCTTGAAGATTAATGAAGATCCTCAAAAAAAATCAATTTTTTTTCTAAGGGAACCGGTCCCCATAACCCACCAGTATGCTCTACCTCATAAACATTCTACCACCTGTTAATATTGTTATACTAACACCACACTTCCAACATATAAACCCTTGGGGGAACATACTTAAAACATATACAAACCATAACAAAGAACCCACTTTATCTGTAATTTTATACAAATCTGAAATAGACACCAGGCCTGATGGCTGCATTTTACTATACCAGTATGTGACTGTTTGGTTAAAGCCACAATTTACCAGCTCTATGCGCTCACATTCACAGCTTTACTTCCTGCCAGAGACAGGTTGTTCATAATACTATAATTTGAGCTTCCCTAGATTCAAATTTAGCCTGGAGGTAAAAACCAAAGAGGCTCAAATTTTAGCCTGGAGGGTGCAAATCAAGGAATATGTATCAAAGTGATAGTAACAAAGGAACAATCCCCCAGCTTTATGGCCTGTTCAGTGTCTTTCCTCTCATTCAAGATGTCTCCATGGTAACTCACTTGTGCCTCCTCACAACCATCATGGGCCCTGTGGGAGACTAGATTTCTGCTCTCAATTCTTTACTCTCTCCCTGCAATAGAATGAAATATCCACAGGCTTTGCCATATGACTTTTCAGGGCTTTCCATTGAAAAAGGCAGAGTATAATTTCATGACCCATGGATATTGGACCTGACTATGTGATTTGTTTGACAATGCAATAGTAATGGGTGTGATCCAAGCAGAGATTATTTATTTATTTATTTATTTAGCACAGATTTTTAATGTGCTTGCATGGTTTGGCTGTGTTTCTTGAACTTCTGCCATCAGTTTAGAGAAGCTACCGGTCCTGACATGAAAAATTTGTGGGCCAATCTTGGCCAGAACCGCAGACTAAAGCAGAACCACCACAGCAGACTTAAACACCTATAGGAAAGATACATAAATTTGGCATGGATGTTGTAAGCCACTCAGTTGTGTGTGTGTGTGTGTGTGTGTGTGTGTGTGTGTGTGTGTGTGTGTCTATCTGTGTCTGTGTCTGTGTGTTTTAAGGTAGCCTCATAGGAATAAAACATAACTGATCCAGATATCCTCTTTTTCTCACCTTCAGTGTGTACTATAAAGCTCTCATGTTGTTACATTTTTTGCTTGACTGGTTAGTTTGGTTTGTTTGTTTGTTACAAAGTCCTGGTATGTAGGGTTGTTTTTTTTTTTTTGGTTTTGTTTTTTTGGCGGAACCGGGGATTGAGCTCAAGAGGGGCTGGGGAGATGGCTCAGTGGAATAAGCGCTTCCCTGGCAAGCGCAAGGACCTGAGTTCAATCCCCGGTTCCACCAAAAAAAAAAAAACAAAAATAAAAAAAAGAATGGATTCCCTTTTTGGGATGAGTTACTTTTCTTCCAGAATATCACTGGGAAGGTTAAGGTAAAGTCATCATTCTACAATAGACTGTTG
>NW_004524725.1:758056-761117 GCF_000260255.1 Octodon degus
AAAGCTCTCATGTTGTTACATTTTTTGCTTGACTGGTTAGTTTGGTTTGTTTGTTTGTTACAAAGTCCTGGTATGTAGGGTTGTTTTTTTTTTTTGTTTTGTTTTTTTGGCGGAACTGGGGATTGAGCTCAGGCCCTTGAGCTTGCCAGGGAAGTGCTTATTCCACTGAGCCATCTCCCCAGCCCCTCTTGGTGTGTAGTTTAGGTTGGCTTTGAACTCACTATGTAGCCCACGCTGGCCTTGAACTCACGGCAATCCTCCTGCCTCAGCCTCCTAAGTGCTGGGATTATAAGCATGTATCACCACGCCCAGCTCCCACATTGCTACATTTATATCTAAAATGTCCCTCAAATTCTCATGTGTTGGAAGGTGATTAAGTCATGGAGGTTTTATCAATGGGCTCACCCACTGATGAGTTTAGTAGCTGAGTGTGCCATTGGTGGGTCATTGGGGGTGTGACCTGGAAAGGTATATGCTTGTCCACAGCTGCTCTCTTCTTGCTCTGCTTCCTGGCCACCATGTATTGAGCATCTTTTCCTTCATCCTACCTCTCTGCCATCCTGCTCTTGCCTTGGAGCCAGATGACCATGAAGCTACACTATGAGCCAAAATGAGCCTGTCCTTGAAATTGTAGGTACTGGATCATCTCAGCAAGGAGACAGTGACCAAGACACATATCAATTCCTCACTAATATATACTGCAACTCATGCTATACAGGTATCTACCCTGCCTGCTGGGCCTGGTGTCCCACCTCAGTCCTCCTGTAACATCTTCCTTATCACTGGAGGTAGAGGGAAAGGACAGCTCCTCCGGGTCACTGCTCAGTGGATAGATCTTTATCCAACCTGGGTTGAACATTATAAGGCCATAAAGTAGAGCCACTGTGTGGTTATTTGTAGCTCTTAAGCTTGACTAATATTTTTTTCATTACAACATAGGATCCCTTACTTCAGAAAACCAATACAAGATTGCTCAGTCTAAAGAACACTTGAGATTTCTTCACAGGGTTATATTCAGACCCTCACCAACCCAAATAGTACTTATGTATTAAGAATGGATTCCCAGGGCCGGGGAGATGGCTCAGTGGAATAAGCGCTTCCCTAGCAAGCGCAAGGACCTGAGTTCAATCCCCGGTTCCACCAAAAAAAATAAATAAATAAATAAATAAAAGAATGGATTCCCTTTTTGGGATGAGTTACTTTTCTTCCAGAATATCACTGGGAAGGTTAAGGTAAAGTCATCATTCTACAATAGACTGTTGGTTACATCCCTTGTGGCCAGGTGACAAGCTCTGTGCACTAAGTACCAGGATCTTTTGAGAGAAGACTCCCTGGCATCCTATGTGCAGATCCACATGAGCTCTGTATCTTAAGCCTATACCTGGGACTAGTACCTAGAAATGACTGGTACGTAGTATTTTCACTTTTTATTCTCTAGAGAAGATAGCATTCTCAGAGTAGTCTAGGAGGAGTCATTCGTTAATTTATTTGACAAATACTTATTCAACTGCAATGAAAGGTAACAAAGATAAAGTCTCTGTCCTCATGAAGCTAAGATTTCTTGTAGGAGGAAGGAAAGAAACAAAGTAAAGACATAAATACATAAATATATCATCCATTTTAAGTAGAGATAAATGCTATTTTTGAAAAAACAAGGTAAATGTGTAGGCTTCTTTTATATATGACAGAAAGAAGACATCTCTGAGAACATATGGACACCCAAATCCAAATATCTACCTGGTCAAAGGAAGGAACAAGCCATAAGAATTCTTTTTTTTTTTTTTTTGGAAGGGTGTACAGGGTTGTTCAGGGTCTCTAGATTGGACTCTTTTTTAAAAAATTATTTATTTATGTGTGTGTGTGTGTGTGTGTGTGTGTGTGTGTGGCCAGCTCAGCCCACCAGGGGGCTGGGGGATTGAATCAAGGTCCCTTTGCTTTGCTAAGCTTGTTCTAAGTAGGTGCTTTAGACCATTGAGCCATCTCACCAGCCCCTAGATTGGACTCTTAGTGATCTGCCTTTTTATAGCCTCTCAAGAGCTGAAATACAGACAGCCGCCAAGCCCAGTCTCAATTGCCATCTCAGCCTGCTCTGGGGGCAAGGCCAGTATGGCAGGCCCAGGGGATAAAACCCCCGGCCCCGGCCACGGCCCCAGCCCCTGCCCCTGCTTACAGGGGCTTTAATCTGCTGAGCTATTTGGCCAGCCCTAAGAAATCTCAAGGAAAACCACTTTAGAAAAACAGATGGTGCCGAGCAGACAGCTCAGGGGTCGGGACTATGAGTTCAGGATCAGCCTGGGCTACATACTAAGTTCAGGACCAGGAAGATCCTGTCTCAAAAGACAGAGAGAAGAGCGGGAGATGGAGGGAGAGTGAGATTAGGTGTAATAATTTATTGTACATAGCTGTGTTAGATACACATACTCAAATATTTATGGATGAGATGATGTTGTATCTGAGATTTGCTTCAGAGTAATGAGGGAGGAAAGAAAGTGGAAAAGGATGTGAGTGATAATCTAAGATTCCCCCAGATTGATGGTTTGGAGTTATGTAATGGACACATGAGAGGCTCATTACATTATTTCATCTATCCTTGAGTCAGTTTGACATTCTCCATAAATAAAATGATTAACATTTATGATATAGCCAACACAGTTTGATTATAGGTGATTATTTCCACCCTAGGAATGGTGAAAGATTTTAAAAATTAAAAGTTTCACTCAAAAGATGATTGAAAATTTCAAACGATAACAAATACTCATCTACATTTTCCTCCTCCCACACAATGTACTGTAATTGACATCCTGGTCATAGAATTTGTGTGAAATCATGCACAACACAAAGTAAATTGTCAGCTCACTCTGATTCTCTGACTACAATTCACCATGATTACCTGGTTCCTTCCAATTTGGAGACGCAGCCTCAGTGAGACATTTCCTGCCACAGAGACAGGGGCTAGGCCTGCAACCCACTATTTCTGCTCTTTTTGGTCTACTGGCCTCCAGCCACTGACCTTCGTGATGATCTTTGTGTTTTGCCCCAGCTTCAGGACTCCTGCACTTCT
>NW_004524725.1:761362-764268 GCF_000260255.1 Octodon degus
AGAGTGCGTGGTGGCTCATACCTGTAATCCCAGCTCTTGGGAGGCTGAACACAAGGAGGATCACTATAAGTCTGATCTATGTAGTGCCTGGACTAAAATTTTTTTTAAAAAAATTGTAGGGTCTCCTTGTACTTCTCTTTTATATATTTAACTGTTGAAGAAATCAAGTTATCTATCCTGTATTATTTCTGTGTTACACAAAATAGTGTTCATTTTTCTATTCCTCTGTCATAAAAATCAACAGAGAAGACTTCTATGACCTCAAACAATGGGGGCTTCTCCACACAAGTAAGCAAGCAACTCCACAGAAGACACCAGCTGAGTGTCCTCAAGTTCAATCCAGTTCTGACACAACATGGAGATAACATGAGATCCCATAGGCTGAAGGTTCAGTCCTAAAACTGTCCCCCTGCCCCCAGACAATAGATGCCAGTCACAGGTACCAGGTTGTTTTTACCTTGGTTCTGATCAACCATTCATCAAGGCCCCACAATCTCTCCTCATATCTGATGAATTTGCTTGAGCAATTCACAGGTTTATTATAAACTTACAGAAGTAGATCTGTTATGTGGGGCCCAGCGGGGAGGTTGGGCAGACTGCAGCTGAGATTTAAGATAGTTAAATTATGCAAGGTCTTGGAGGTCATGGTAAAGAATAGATTCCTATGGGCAAACAAAAGCACTGACCAATTTCAACAAGACCAAAAGCATGGTGTTGATAAAGTTAGATGTGCACAGACTGGGTGTGGTGGTGTGCGCCTGTAATCCCAGCTCTTGAGAGGCTGTAAACAGATGGATCACTATGAGTCTGATGTAGTAGTGAGACCCTGAACACCCTGTAGAGCCTTCCCTAAAATATAAAAATAAAAAAGTTAGATGTGCATGTAAAATGGTTCAAAGCAGCAAGTTTTCTCACTGCATCACTGTTCACAATGTAAATTTCCATCTATTAATGAAGGCATGAGAAAGTGTAGTGCATACACACAATGGATTGCTAGTTAGCTTTAAAGAAGAAAGAGCCGGCGAGATAGCTTAGTGAACTAAGCACCTGCCTCACAAGCACAGGGACCGGGGTTCAATCCCCAGCACCACAGGTCACATTAAGCCAGCCACCAAGACTGGGTATGGTGGCACATACCTGTAATCTCAGCACTGGGGAGGCTGAAGACAGGAGGATGACTATGAGTTGGAGCTGCATAATAAGACCCTGTACCAAATACAAAGAAAAAAAGAAAGGAAGAAAGGAAGAAAGAAAGAAAGAAAGAAAGAAAGAGAGAAAGAAAGAAAGAAAGAAAGAAAGAAAGAAAGAAAGAAAGAAAGAAAGAAAGTCCTGCAATATGCAACAAAATAGAGGAAAGTCAAGGACAATATACCAAGTGAAATAAGCCACTCATAGAAGATGGATATGTATCTTGCCAAGGACTGGGGAGAGAGGAGAATAAAGTGTTACTAATCAATAGCACAAAGTTTCAGTTAAGTAAGACGAGTAAGTCCTAGAAAGCTGCTGCACATTGCCTTTAAGTTTATTAAGTCAAGCATTGTATGTGCACCTGTAAGTCCCAGCTACCTAGAGGGCTGAGCAGGAGAATCACTTGAGCCTATGGTTTCAAGGCCAGCCTCGGTGACACAGTGAGACCCCTATCTCAAAAAAGTTGTTAAGAGAGTATATTTCATGTCATGTGTTCTTTTTTCTTTCTTTATTGGTTTGTTTTTTGAGACAGGGTCTCCGTATGTAGTACAGGCTAGGCTCAAACTCATGACAATCCTGCCTTACACTCTCAAGTGCTGGGATTACAGATATGCACCACCATGTCTGGCATATTATGTGTGCCTAGCAAAGAAAACAAAAATTGTTCTGAAGACTGGCATGGTGGTGCGTGCCTGTAATCCCAGCTCTTTTGAGGCTGTAAACAAGCAGATCACTATGAGTCCGATCTAGTAGTGAGACCCTGAACACCCTGTTGACCCTTCCATAAAGTACAAAAAAAAAAAAAATTATTCTGGAAATAACAGGACTTGGTGGGCAAGATCCACTGTGGAGATCTGAAGAAGCCCATGAGTATCATTAACAATCTGATGTCAGAAGTCCATAGCTTCCCTAAAAAGAATCAGAGCCATCTTCATCAACAGCAAGGACCCGAGCTCCTCTGAAGATGAGAATAGCTGAGTTCATATCAGGAAAACCAACATTACAAGCTTGTGAAGAATTAATAGCACACCCTCTTCACCTCCAATTCTCTTTTCATGCCATTGGCAACCATCCTCAGGTGGGCCTTCTACACCCAGCACAACACTGATTCAGTTCAGCTCGGTGTGACAAGTTGCCCATTAGTTAATCCACCACACTAAGTTTTCAAAGTTAGGGAACAGGTGAGAAAGGGAACCTTCAGACATGGTATGAAATGGGACATTTGGGAAAGCATAGCCAAAGCCAAGAGGTCTAAATCCCAAGTCTGTCACATCTCCCCTGACTGCAACCTGAATGAGCCAGACTCCACTGAGTAAAAGCCTTCAATGGTACACTTGGCCAAGTTATCTCCTAGGCTAATGCCTCTTCCTAAGACCCACCCATCAAAACTCTTGTCTCAAGGTACAGTGCTTGAGTGGCACATTTGGATTTTTTAGGCAATATAGATGACATCTGGGCATTATTATAGTTTAAATATGTAGTATCCCCTAATAACATGTATTGAGGACTTGATCCTCAAATGTCCAGAGGTGGAGCTTAGAAGGGTGACTGGAGGGCCAGCCAGATAGTTCAGTGGATTAAAGCACAGCACACTGAGACAGCAATTGAGACTGGGTGTAGTGTAATCTGCCTGCGATCCCAGCACTTGGGAGGCTGAAAACAGGAGGATCACTATGAGTCCAATCTGTGTAGTGAGATCCTATAGACCCTGTACTAAA
>NW_004524725.1:765021-767148 GCF_000260255.1 Octodon degus
GGAGGAGGAGGAGGAGGAGGAGGAGGAGGAGGAGGAGGAGGAGGAGGAAGAGGATGAGCAACTCAATTATGAGGATTAAGCCATTAATGAGCTCATAGTCAAATGGAGTACCAGGAGGTGGTGCCTAGCTAAAGGAAGTAGGCCACTAGGATTATACTTTTGAAGGGTGTTTTGGTTTGGGGGTTCTTTTCCTCTCTCACTGGCTCTTACTCCTGTATTCTGCTTCCAGGCTGCCATGAAGTTAATGTCTTTCCTCTGCCATGTCCTTCTATCATAATATTTCTGTCCTGGTGCCAGGCAACCTTGGACTAGAACCTCTCAAATCATGAGCCAAAATAAATCTTCTTTCACATTGTGTATGTCAGGTATCTTGTCCTAGCAATGGAAAGCTGAGCAACACAAGCTTGCTGCTATAACTCACTCCAAGGCTACCAATTTTGAGTGTGAATCAGATTAAGAAAAAGTTTCAGAGCAGGTCCCAAGTAGGATCCAAGTGCTTTGCCAATGGGCCTTACCACTACAGGATATAGCAATTTGGAAGTTTCTGGAGCGCTGTACACAGACTCTGGCAAGCCCCAAGGAGAAAATCAAGCACAAAGCTCCTATGCTTTTAGAATCAAATTCTTTCACTTGAGAAGCAGCTCCTAAGGGGTTTCTAAGTCCTGATGGAGACTGAACAACTGAATATGAAACCTTGTATTAGTCCATTTTTCATTACTATACAAAGGTGGGGAGAAAGGGTTTATGCGGCAGACAGTCCAGAGATTTAAAGGCAAATGTGTTCAAATGATGGAACTAAACAAAAAAGGGGATACAGATGACTGTCCATTTTGTATCTGTGTATTCAAAATGGTTAGGATAGATATATAGTTACATTCTCTTAATGAATAGAGGGATTTGTTTGAATAGTGTTTGTAAATAGGATATCATGTCCACATCTTGTACAGCAATTAACCACTAGGAAGAGAGTATGCAATGTGTTAATTATTGAAACTGTCATACCAATTTGATTTGAAACTGTCTCATTGCTATTTGTTTCTCAATAAAATTATGGGAAAAAAGGACCTCCAAAAAAATAAATAAATAAAATAAAGGCAAATGTGCCAAAAACTGGCTCAGCTCTGGTAAGGACATCACAGTGGGTGGTGGACAGCATTATAACTGCAGTAGCATCTGTGGGAAGAAAAGACCACATCTCAAAAACAGAAGTCAGAGAACAATTCAAGGTCAAAGTAAAATTCCTTCCTACAGCAACTTCCTCTTGAACATTGGGGAGGGAGGGCTTGAACCCAGGACCTCACACATGATAAGCAAGTACTCTATCATTGAGTTATATTCCTAGCCCTTACAACTTGCTCTCCTGAGAGCCTAGAAGGCCCATAAGAACTTTTTTTTTTTTTTTTTTTTTTTTCCCAGTACCAGGGTTTAAATTCAGGACTTTGCACTTTCCAAGCAGGTACTTACCACTAAGCTATACCCCTGGCCCATAAGAACTTCTTTAATCCCTTTCAAGGGGTATCTGCCCAATGACTTACGCTTTCCCACCTCCTTACTATTTTTTTTTTCTTTTACCAGTACAGGGATAGAACTCAAGGCCTCTGCACTGAGCTACACCCCTAACACCTCCTCCCTTTTTTAATTTTGAGTCAGGATCTCACTATGTTGCCCAGGATAGGCTTGAACTTGTGATTTTCATGGGATTACAGACATGTGCCACTGTGCTCAGAAACTCTCTAGCTCTTATCTATCTCTTAAAGTTTCCATCTTCCAACATCACCACACTGAGAATTAAGCTTCTAACACATGAACCACTGGGAGACATATTTAAACCATTTCCAAACCATAACCAGCCCCAAGTTCTCATAGATATGAAAACTGCCCATTATGAATTAGTAGGGGGCCCACCCATTAGCTCAGTTGCTTAAGTGCCTGCTTAAATGAAGCAGTCAGTCTCTGGGCGCGGTGGTTTGATTCCCAGATACTCAAGGCAACCCAGACCAGCGCTGAAGGCAATCTGGAGATGCTAAAAAAAAAAAAAAAAAAAATTGGTATTATCTGACACACCAAGCCATACAATTATTTTATTTATTTATGTGTGTGTGTGTGTGTGTGTGTGTGTGGCCAGCT
>NW_004524725.1:768068-770951 GCF_000260255.1 Octodon degus
ATTCTTCTTAGTGGTTAATTGCTGTACAAGATGCGGACTTGTGATCCTATTTACAAACACCATTAGAACAAATCATTCTATTCATTAAGAGAATGCAACTCTTAGGGGACTCTTGAAACACATTTTAAAGGCAGATTTGAGGAAGTGCATCTTACAGTTTACTTTGTGTGCAAAGCTAGACTGAGTATGAATCTGTACTGTAAATGGGGACTGGATGGTAGGTTGGCAGCTGGTCAAGGACTAGGAAAGGCCAAGCTATAAGGTCTCAGGGAGAGCAATATGGATGGACCTTTCAGAAAGGTCATGGAATGTGAAGGTATTTATGTCTCATGTATCTTAGTCCCACAAACCTAAAAAATGTGTCATTTTATACAGAAAAAGAAACACTGCAAATGTGGAGATTACGCTGGATTAGCCAGATGGTCCCAAGGGTCCTTAAAAGAGGAACACAGCAGTGTTAGAGTCAGAGATCAGAAGATGCTATGATTCTGCCTTTGAAGATGCAGGGGAAAGATGCCTCTAAAACAAGCAATCTCTAAAAACTGCTGTGTTCTTTTATTTACTGGTCATAGGAACTCTATGAGGCAGAAGGATGAAACTCCGGTGAAAATCTGATTTTAGCTCAAGGCTAACTTCTGAACTAGAGAACTGTAAGATAATGGGCTGTTTTAAGCCAGAATTCTGTGGGTCTTTGTTATAACAGCAGCAGGAAACTAATATACCAAATAAATATCTACCAGAGAGTGCTCCCAGTAGAGAGAAGACAGTCCACTATCCAGGTGAACAAGAAGACTCATTTTATGGCTATCAGCCATCTCTTTCCCTAGCTACTCTAAGCTTCATGGACCGATGTATAAGGTGTGTAGTTATTTATTTAATCCTCACTTCATATTTAAAGGATTAGTAGCAGTTAGTACCCTTTCGCACACATGAGTCGATCAGGACACAGCCAAGCAAAGTAATTTGTACAAAGTCATATCATTAGATTTTATTTATTTGTGTGTGTGTGTGTGTGTGTGTGTGTGTCCAGCTCAGCCCACCAGGGGGCGGGCTGGCTGGCACGTGGTGCTGGGGGATTGAACCGTGGTCCCTTTGCTTTGCTAAACTTGTTCTAAGTAGGTGCTCTAGACCACTGAGCCATCTCACCAGCCCCCAAAGTCATATCATTAGGAAATAGTGGAACTAAGACTTGAGCCAAGTTCGCTGAGCTTTAAGCATGGCACTGTCCAATATAGTAGCCATCTATGGGTACTAAAATTAAACTAAAAAATTAATTTCAGGACTAGAGAGATAGCTTGGTGGTCTAAGTGACTACCTGGCAAGCAGAAAGACCAGGGTTTGATCCCCAGTACCACATGGCGGGTCAGCCTTGGAACCCTAGGCGCACAGTGCCAGCCACCAAAACCGGGTGCAGTAATACTAGGACTGGGTCACAGCTCAGAGAGCCCTGGAGCAGAGCCAGGACTGCATTGGGTGGGGGGGGGAGAGGGGGAAAGGGAGGGGGGATTGAAACCCAGTCCCTGTAGTCCCTGCTGTTGCCTAAAGCCCTTAGTATACTGAACTATCTTGCTGGCATCTTGCCGGCCCTTTCTCCTATCTTTGAGGGAAGTCCTATTAGATAATATAGGCCCTAAAGGCTATGTTCTTTGACAGTGCTCACTGATACAACTATCAAGCTGTAATTCAGCTCACAGTGAGGCTAACACTCTTCTCTAAACCTTTTGTTTTTCCATAAATGGGGGTGCTGGGGATTGAACTCAAGGCCTTATCGGTGCTAACCAAACATTATCACTAAATTAAATCCCCAGGCCCTCCAAGCCTTTAAGTAGTTCTTCCTGTGGTGTTCCAAGTCCTGGAGATTCTTTAGACACCTAAGAATGTGTTACTGTCACAATGAAACCTGTATAGCCCTGGTGTTGGGTGTTGAGACTTGGCAGCTGATACCAAGTGCTGGATAGAATGTCAAGGAAGCTGGGAGGACTAAAAGAGGTTGTCCCTACTTATATGACAATTACCATGTCAGGTGGTAGTTTGGGAAAGGGAGAGGAAGATATCAAAGACCTAAGTTATAAATCCACTGCTTTCAAGAAAGGGACATGAGACTAATTTCATTCATCCCATAATATGCTAATTGTCTTCAATTGTATTGAATTATATTCAATTGTCATTGTATTCAACTGGATTCATTCATCCCACAGCCTGCCTACTATATTCTAGGCAAGGCCCTAAGCTTTGAAAATGAAGTAAATGAACATAGTTTCTGACTCTGTGGAGCTTATGTTATTTCCTGGGGGAGAGAAAGATCAAGAAAGAAATGACAAGTCTGATGAGTGTTAAAAAAGCAAAGTAAGGGGTCAAGGATACAGCTCAGTGGCACAGCCTCTGCCTGAGCAGGTGAAATGTATGGGTTTTTTTGTTTTTGTTTTTGTGTTTTTTTTTTTTCCATTTGTGTATTTGGTACAGGATTTGATTCATGGTACAAAAAAAAACAAAACAAAACAAAAAAACACTATTCCACAGAAGGCAGGAATTCTGGAATCAAGCAGGCCTACTTTGTTTTATTTTGTTTTGTTTCTTTCATTTGTGTATTTGGTACAGAGTTTGATTACTGGTACCAAAATGAAAACAAAAACAAACAAACAAAAACAAAAATTCTAAGTATGGGATACCAAATAACTGGACAGACAATAATATAAATTCTCTAGGATTTTATAAGTGAAAAATAGCCATATGTCCTAAACGTGAAAACGCAAAGGTGCCTCTATTGACCACAGGTAATAGGACATGTTCTCACCTCAGACAAGTGCAAGTCTTTTTAGAGTTTTCAGTAAGATAGTAGAATGCTGGTCAGATGAGTTTTCATGGAGGTACTATATCATAGAA
>NW_004524725.1:771405-776011 GCF_000260255.1 Octodon degus
AAAAAAAAAAAAAAAGAAAAAAAAAAAGAAAATCTTAGAATCTTAGATCATGGTGGTACATGTCTGTAATCCCAGCTACTCAGGAGGTTGGGGCAGAAAGATCTTAAGTTCAAGGTCAGCCTGGGCAACTTTGCCAGAGCGTTTTTAAAGCAAAGTAAAAAGCGTTGAGGATATAATACCATAGTGAAACACCCCAGTGTTAATGAAACAAATTTAAATCGTTTATTAATTATATGGAAGATGGGCTGGAGCCCCCAATTAGTATACTATTGAAGTACAGTAATATTTTGGAAAATTTGAACAAGGTTAGTGGTTACAAAGAAAAAGAGAATTTTAGACACTTATCAAGTTAAAAAATGTTATATTAGTAATTCTACCCTAGGTACATACTCAGGAATGAAAATGTAGTCCACACAAACAATTGTGCATTGGGGCTGGTGAGATACCTCAGCAGACTAAAGCACCTACTTAGGCAAGCTTAGGCAAGCTCAGGGAACGAAATTCAATCCCTAGCACCACCTGCAGTACCAGCCCCATCCCCAGGGTGGGCTGAGCCAGCCAGGGTCCAGATGTAGTGGCACATACCTGTAATCCCTGCACTGGGGAGGCTGAAAACAGGAAGATCACCAGGAGTCTGAGCTGTCTAGTGAGAACCTGCAACAACCAAATACATTTAAAAAAAACTGTGCATCAATGTTCACAGTAGCATTATTCATAATAGCCAAATAATGGAGACAATATAAATGTATCTCAATGTATGAGTGAATAAATAAAATGTAGCACATACAATGGACAATGAAATTTGAAAATATAAAGAAAGGAGCAGTTAATGCTTAAATTATTTTCCTCTCAATTTTTATTTTTACCAATTTTGTATGCTTCTGTTTGTCATCAAATAAATTAAATACATGGGTCCGCGGAGATAGCTCAGTAGAATAAGTGTTTGCCTGGCAAGCACAAGGGCCTGAGTTCAATCCCTGGTTCCGCAAAAAAAAAAAATAATAATAATAATAATAAAAATAATAATAATAATACATTAATTAATTAAATACATAAGGTTCTTGGAACATGGCTTAGCATATGACAAGTGCTCCGTAGATGTTACTGTTGCGATACAACTGCTGTTCTACCATCTTCGAGACCATGGCCAGGGGCTAGCTTTCTTAGGCTAGTGCCACCTTGTGGCTAATGAGACTGCCAGTTAACGTTTTCTCATTTGCTTTCAGATGCTAATTAAGCTTTATAATGATTACCCTGAGGCACTACAGGTCCTTGAACTGCCTTCTGAATCATCAAAGAGTAAGCAGTACACTGTCTGATTTATTCTTTCTATAAGTATGCACTGGATACCTCTCACTAGACACTCAACATGGCACTCTGCCAGCAGGAAGATAATAGTGTTAGGGGACAAATACATATCCATCAAAGAGTCGCACAGTATATGTAAGATTGCATGCAGGGCCGGAGAAATAGCCAGTGGCATAAGCACCTGCCTGTCAAGTGCAAAGTCCTGAGTTCGATTTCTAGTACCACACACACAAAAAAAGATTGCAGCCATATCAAGGCAACAAAGGGCTGGTCATTGAGGAAAGAGAAAGCTGAGGAAGGGTTGACTGAGTTGAGATCTTAAAACACAAACATTAATTAGGTAAGGAACAATATTCTAGTCAAGGAGAATAAGCAGACCTCTGTGGGAAGACTAATAGAGTGAAATGGAAAAAATGAGGAAAAGACTGGTAAGGCAAAGCTAAACCACATCAAGTTTTGCAGGCCACATGGAAGAATTTTGCTGTACCTTAAATGGGATGGGAATACCAGAAGGTTTGATCAGATTTGCATTTGAACCACTTCTGGATGTGAAGGATGCCAGATATTAAAATCAAATGCCTCCAAACAGTCTCTTAGTCATTGGCCCAGCAGACAGCACAGTGCGGCCACCATATTGCCTGCACTGGGCACTCTGGGACACACACTCTTCTGGGGCAGAGCCACCTACTTTCTGGTTGTAGGTGAATGACTCACACAGTACAATCACTTACTGAGGTGGTTGACTTGAAAAGATTCACAAACTGAGTGTAGTGGTGCACACCTGCAATCTCAGCACTTGGGAGGCAGAGGAAAGAGGATCACCAAGAGTTTGAGGCCAACCTGGGCTACATAGAGTTCAAGGCCGGCCTAAACTACATGGCAAGACCCTGTCTCAAAAAACCAAAAAGATAAAACATCCAGATTTAGTCTTTTTTTTTTTTTTTTTTCCAGAACCGGGGATTGGAGATTTACCCTTTTTAAATAAAAGTATGTAAATGCTACTTCATTTAACCTCCTTCACACTCTTGTGAGGGAGATGATATTGTTGTTCTCTTACAAAGGTCAAATAACAT
The DNA here is from genome assembly GCF_000260255.1 of Octodon degus. Taxonomy (NCBI): domain Eukaryota; kingdom Metazoa; phylum Chordata; class Mammalia; order Rodentia; family Octodontidae; genus Octodon; species Octodon degus. The sequence goes on from NW_004524725.1 coordinate 773,787, forward strand.
GTTCAGGCCATTCTACGACTCAGGAGATCAGGGAATCTTTTTTAATTCCTGTCTTCTCCAAAACTCCTTTGTTAAATAAACTCAAAGTAGGGGCAAGTTAAGACTCTTCCCACAGGATGCATATTTAAAGAGAGAGCTGTTGTAAATAATACCAGTGCAACTAATATTGTTTAGACAAAATATCATGTCTGCATCTTGTCCTCTGAATAACTACTATGAAGACAATATACAATGCATTAAATATTGTAACTGCCCTCCTAACCTGTTTTGAAACTGTTTCATTGCTGTTTTATCTTTTTTCTCATTAAAATGAATTTTAAAAAATACCACTGTAGCACCTATTCTGGACCTTAAGAAAAGGAACCAAAGAGGAGAGGCCTGCTTCCCTTTTCTAGTTACATGGTTGGCTATTAGGGTGTGCCAACAGCACAACACCCTCTACAGGGTTCCCCATGTGGCCCAGCATAAAATTGGTCTGGCAGGTAATTAACACCTATCTTTTCTCCCCCAGTCTTGTTCAAATACTCTAGTAACCAATAGGGTATTTTATGAGGCTGTTAAGTCGGTGTCTTGAAGCTTCCTTACTCAATGAAGCTGAAGGCAAACTACCTTAAAAATGTCCTAGCACCCTACATGTAGGAGATATTTTTTCCTAGCAACACATTTGAAGCACAAACACATTCTTCCTGGGGAAACATTAGTATTCTCAAAAAGAATGACGTTAATTTTTCTCAAATGTTCTACATTTTCTCTTTCTGAAATGAGTAAGGGGACAAATTAGACAGGTTCTCACAACCTGTACTTTTGTAGGAGTTCTGGGGGAGTAGGGCTGACACAAATAAGAATTGACGCATTGTTTCTGCTCTGAAAGAAAGGTGAGATAAAGCCCTGAACCTCAGGGGTGAGTACTGATTCACCTCTCAAATTTCTTTTTAATGCTCATATCTAACTTTGAGCAGAGATGAGTAGCAGGGAGACTGGGGGATGGCACTTAGAAGGTGAAGAGGTAAAATGAAGCACTTCAGCATTTAAGCAAGGCAGGAAAGAGGTGAGGGAGGAGCAGAGGACAAGAGAGACTGCAAGAGGAAAGAGAGTGCTGAACACGGACTGCAAGCCCAGGCCTCCAGCTCATGCCTGTAATCCTCACTCCTGGGAGGCTAAGGCAAGATGTTCAAAAGTCTGAGCCCAGCCTGGACAATTCAGTGCCTTAGAGAGACAGTCTCAAAACAAAAATTTAAAAGAGGCTGGGGATGTAGCTTAATATAAGATCCTGGTTTCAACACCAGTGGGGGACAAGCGTGCAAGGAGGTGGGGTGGGGGTGGAGGAGTGGGGTTGAAAGTTAAGCGTAGGAAATACAGAAGAAATGTGTGGAAGAGCGAACGGTATTGTTCTGTTCTGCTTTTTCTTTTTTTTTTTTTTTTTTTTTTTTTTTTTTTTTCCATAAGCTGCAAGTGGTAACATAGGCCTGTATTTCCAGTACTGGTGTGTGTGTGCGTGTTGTGGTAGGAAGATCACTTTGAGTTCGAGGCCAGCCTGAACTACATGGTGAGACTGTCTCTTAAAACCAAAGAGAGATATAGACCTGGCATCCTTACTGAGCACTTTTTTTGTGTTTTGAGATGGGGTCTATGTAATCCTGGGTGGTCTAGAACTCAGTACAGTAGTGTGGCCTAAAACAAACAAATGGGCAGGCGATTCTCCTGCCTCAGCCTCACAACTGCTGGGATTACAGACGTGCCATCTCGTTGGGCATCAATCAATCCCCTTTTGGGGGGGGTAGGGTCTGCTATGCAGTTCACACTGGCACTGAACCGTTGAACTGGTCTACTTGCTCAGTCTCAAAGCAGATGTGCCTACTCTTCACTTTTCCGCATTCGAGCCCTCCACCTAGGTACCTACCAGGCCATGCCTTCCCTACTCAAGTAGGCCTAAAACTGCAGCTCTCTTTACCTTATTTAGCATCTTTGCCCTGGTTTATTCGCACTCCTCTTGCCTCAGCCATGCCTGACATGCCCCACAGGGACTTCTTTTTACTCGCTGCCCCTTTTCCCACACGCAGTGCCGACCCATGATGGGGTGATCTCTAGTGGAACACCTGGAGGGTGGGGTGCCTGGACTGGGGCGCCCCTCCAGTCCGTCGCACTCTCTGTCCCTTTCCTTCTCCGCTCCCTTCTTCCTACCTCAAAGGTGGGGGAGGGGGCAGCTGGAATGCGAGGAGCGAGGC
>NW_004524725.1:777093-781805 GCF_000260255.1 Octodon degus
CCCGGCCCGCCCCGCCCTGCTCCGCCCGGCCCAGCCCAGCCCGTCCGCGGCGGGGAGCGGCCCCTGGTGGGGGCGGGGAGGCAGAGACGGCCGGGGTTTGGGGACGTGGAGGGCCGCTGGGGCCTGCGGCGGCCCGGGAGCTAAAATGGCCTCCCGCGGCCTTGGAGCGGAGCCGAGCCGCCCGCCGCCGCCGCCGCCGCCGCCCGGCAGCCCCCGGCCCCCGCCTCTGGGGCCCCCCACCTCTGCGCTTCCCGGAATGCGGGGCACGGAGAGTGGGCGAGGGGCCCTCGCGGGGAGTACCGCGTCGCCGGTCAGACCGTTCCGCTCTCCCCCTCCAGTCCCCAGAGTCGAGACGATAACGTGTCGTTGTCGCGGTACCTTCTCCCCGGTCCCGTGTCCCTTCCCTCCCCCGAGAGTTGTGCAAACCAGCTGCTGGCGTCACTGAATTCATCAGGTTCCTTTAGTTTTCCCTGCAAGGAGAGATGTTAATATTACCAACCACCTGTGAATTGTGTAGTTGTTAGACTGGAAAAGATGTGCGAAGTTTCTAGTGCATATGAAATGAGTAGGCGGCCTGGTTTTCTAGGCCCTAGGTGGGCAAATCTCCTTGGAGTCTTTCTCCTCTGGGGAAGACAAGGTGCAAATAAGATTGTACTGAGTCATCGTAATACACTAGGAGTCTCCACCATGAGGAAAGCTGTCAATTCTGAACTGTAGTTCGTTATATACATCTTAACCAAGAACAAAAAGCACGCCAAACTGGGTGGATGCTTTGTTGTTACTTTTGACTCTGTCGGAGACAGTCTCTTGATTCAAACCATAAACACAATAATGAACTGTATGTGTCAGATTCTTCAGCTTTTCGTTAAACCTAGGAAGGTTTTTTTCCTCCCCATTTTATTTACATTAGGAGGCAGGCAGTGTAATGGAAGAGGCACCGTTGGGAATCAGAAAACTTGGCTAACAATCTCCTTCCTCTTAATTTTATGATGTTGGCATAACATTTGCGTTTTCATTCTCTTGTCTGTAAGACAGTGGGCTGACAGTGTTTTCCGGCCTATCTTGTAATTGTGAGAAACGAAATTGAAGTTGTTTGATAGTATCATAAGATGCCATTTAGAAGCTTCACCATTATTTTCTGTACTACTGGGGAGAGATGCTGCCAATTAAAATAGGGCACAATGGTTAAGATCCCAGTTACTTTTAAGAGATATTACAATGTATAAATGCGTGTTGTGTTGCTGAAATTGGTACTTTACTAATTGTTGAATGCTTTCATGTTACGTGGCATTTTGTCTCTGGAGGTCTGTATTTCAAAAGGACAAATGACAGTGTTAATAATTCTAGGGCAAAATTTTAGGGCTTTTGAAACATCAACAAATCATTGTTCACAAGTTGTAATTATTATTACTATTTATTTTTGGTACTAGGAGTCAAACTCATGATCTTGTACTTGCCAGGCAGGTGCTGCAGAGCTACATCCTCAGCCCATAAGTTGTGATCATTGAACAACAAAGTTTCAGTTACTTTTGATAAAACCCTTTAAAGTTAGTAATATTTCTGGAAACAAAATCAAACCATGAATCTTCTAGCAGATGCTGTGTATTCTTAAAAAAAAAAAAAGTCTGTATTTAAACATTAAAAATATTACATAGTATTTTTCTGCTTTTTTAGTATCAACTGAGTGCTAGGTTTGTTGGATTATTAGCTGTTTATTACTTGCTGAAGAGCGATGATTTGGTTTTTTGTTGCAGTTTTGAAATATTTTTTCTAAACAGAAATAAGGGAAGAAATATCAATTTAAAGATGCTTCATTTTTTTGTGAATTATTTATGCATTTGTATTTTTACTTCAATGGGGGAAATAGAATTACTGTATCTGAGGTTACAATTCTGAAATTTTTTTCTAAGTGCATATCTATCTACAGTTAGAAGGAAGGATTTCACAGCATGCCTGAAGCTCTGGTTTAATTCCTGGTAACAACATAAAAAGGGGAAGAAGTAGCAGATTAAAGATACTTGATTTTATTTTTGTTAAGATACTGTGTTAATAAAAAAAAAACAAAAAAACTGAAAAAGGATATAACACTGTGCAGTTCAGACTGGCCTGAATTCACTTTGTAACATAGGCTGGCCTGGAACTCACAGGGATCTTCCTTTCTAAGACTGTCTGGGGATTACAGGCATGCACTACTGTGCCTGGCCTTATTTTGGGAGTCTTGAATGTCAGTTTCAGTAAACTATAACAATAAACAGGGGCCGGGGAGATAGCTCAGTAATAGTGCAAGGGTCTTAGTTCAAAACAACAGATTACTAAACTAATTGTTTATATGTACTTATAATGAGACACTAATCTTTTGGTAAATTTACTTATGTATATATCACCAAAACTAATAAGAGATCTTACACATAAATAGTGCTCTACATGAAAGTTGTTTTCATGTAAGAGCAAGAAAGCAGACCCAATATTGCTGATACTTTGGCCAAAATGAATAAGTAACATTAATAAACAAAGAACGTGCAAAACATGGCAGTGATGTTGCTAATTTTATTCTGGCTGAAATAGCAACAATAGAACTTTTGAAGTTGGAAAACAAAAGCATAATTTTGTTAATTTTGTTTTTTAATTTGAAAGATCTCAAACAAAGGTTTTATTTTAAAGTAATGTAAGGGGCTAGGGATATAGCTCAGTGGCATAAGCGCCTGCCTGGCAAGTGCAAGGTCCTAAGTACGATCCCTGGTACCACAAAAAAAAATAATGTAGATATGAATGGACTATTGCATTTGTCATTAGATACAAATAATTGAAAGTAAACATTCTACATCTTTTTTTTGAGACAGGATCTCACTATGCAGTTCAGGCTGGCCTTCAGCTCACTTTGTAGTCCAGGCTGCAATGATCTGAGTGCTGGAACTACAGGCATGTGCTACCGTGCCCGCAGACATCCTGCATCTTAAATTTAAGTCCAGTTCTGTTTTGTTTAAGAGTCTCAGTCTGGTTCAGGCTGGCCTAGAACTCACTGTATAGCCCAGCATGGCCTTGAACTAATGGCGACCCTCCTGCCTTTCCAGTTCAGTTTTCAGTTACAGTTATGTAAAGTGTTTGATCAAATTAGTTTTTTATTTCCTTTTTGTTTGACACTGGAGATTGAATTCCATGCTTTGCATTGGAATCCAGGACCTAATGCATGGTAGATAAAGGTCCAATTTTTGAGATCTTTGAACGTTATGCTACTCTTAAATTTTTTTAGATTTTTTTTCATTTGTGGTAAGTTAAACATTTTTGCACTAGCATTTCCTCACTGTTCATGATATACATTTCATCATGTAAGAAAAACATGATGAAATTATGTTTTTATATTACACCTGATAGGTGTAAATTTTAAAGGCAAGTAAATAAACCTAGATCTTTTGCCAGTTTTGCAAATATTACCTTTCTTTCATGGAGATCACCCCCCCATCCCCATCCTCACCCCACCCGCACCCTGAAAAAAATTTTGAGTGTTTACAAGACAAAGTAAATCTCTGGCATGATGAAATACAGGAATAGTGTTTTGGCAGAAAGGGAACTTGTTTGGATGGGTAACTTTGAGTGGAGCACCTTTTTGGTTAGGAAAATTTGGGGTTTTTTTGTTGTTGGTTTTGTTTGTTTGTTTGTTTGTTTGTTTGTTTTTTGAGTGAGGAGGATCACTGAGTTGGAGGGGACAGCCTGGGCTACAAAGTTAGTTCATTTAACCTGAACCACATAGTGAAACTCTGTCTCAAAAAGAAAAACAAGCAGCCACTTTCTCTTCATTTACTGTTTTTAAAACTCCTGGACTGCAGAGAAAGCTCAGTGGTCTAAGTGTCTGCCTAGGCAAGCACAAGGATCCAGGTTCAATCCCTGGTGCCATGTACCACAAGCCATGCCAGCCACCGAAACCAGGCATGGTGGCACATGCCTATAATATCCCAGCATCTGGGAGCCTAAAACAGGAGGATCAATGAGTCCAAGCTGCATAGTGAGACCTTATACTAAATACATAAAATTAAAAAAAAAAAAAAATCCTTGGACACACCTTAGTATTTTCCTAATTAAAATCTGTTCATCTGTTTCTTTTTTTTTTTTTAATTTTTTTTATTTATTTGTGTATGTGTGTGCGTGGCCAGCTCAGCCCACCAGGGGGCGGGGCTGGCTGGCATGTGGTGCTGGGGGACTGAACCGTGGCCCCCGTGCTTTTAGGTTGTTCCAAGTAGGTGCTTTAGACCACTGAGCCATCTCACCAGCCCTGTTCATCTGTTTTTTGGATAACCTAAATCTCTAGCTGACAAACTAATTTGTTTTATGTAAAGCTCTGGATATGTCATTAATGTATGTTACTTTACTTTCAATAAAGTTGGAATAATCATTTGGAAACTTTTTGCAGTTTCTGTATCTAGTGCTAATTGAATTCAAAGGGTTTAAATATGTAAAAAATACTTACCTATGTATTCATTGAGTCTTAGCAGACTTTGGAGTACATTTTAACTGTTGATGGTTAAGGATTTGCTTATCAAAAGAAGGTAGCTCTAATGATTTTGAGATGTCTTCAGGACTTGTGTTCTCTGGTGGTTCTTTTTTTTTTTTTTTTTTTTTGTTGTGGGCTCAGCCCACCCTGGGGGCGTGGCTGGCACAGCTTGTGGTGCCAGGGATATCCCTGTGTGCACCCTTGCCTAAGCAGGCACTTTAGACCG